>NC_087353.1:7690972-7994003 GCF_030014295.1 Loxodonta africana
TTTTCTTTCCTGTCTTTTTAATAACCTTTTGTTTTCTTCATGTGTGATGTCTTTGATATCTTTCCATAACTCATCCGGTCTTTGGTCATTAGTGTTCGTTGTGTCAAATCTATTCTTGAGATGGTCTCTAAATTCGGGTGGAATATACTGAAGATCATATTTTGGCTTTTGTGGACTTGTTCTAATTTTCTTCAGCTCCAACTTGAACTTGCATTTGAGTAACCAATGGTCTGTTCCACAGTTGGCCCTTTACATTATTCTGACTGAAATGAGTTTTCCATCATTTCTTTCCACAGATGTAGTCTATCTGATTCCTGTGTTTTCCATCTGGTGAGTCCATGTGTATAATCTCCGTTTATGTTGTTGAAAAAAGGCATTTACAATGAGTAAGTCATAACCAATCAACCAACCAACCCACTGCCATTGAGTCGATTCTGACTCATAGCTGCCCTATGGGACAGAGTAGAACTACCCCATAGACTTTCCAAGGAGTGTCTGGTGGACTTGAACTGCCTACCTTTTGGTTAGCAGCTGTAGCACTTAGCCACTATGCCACCAAAGTCATAGGTCTTGCAAAATTCTATCGTGTGATCTTTGGTGTCATTTCTACCATCAAGGTCATATTTTCCAACTACTAATCCTTCTTCTTTGTTTCCAACTTTCACATTCCAATCACCAATAATTATTAATGCATGTTGATTACATGCGTGATCAATTTCAGACTCCAAAAGTTGGTAAAAAAAAATCTTCAGGGTTAGCCAGGGTTTATAACTGTTGAAGCAGGGTGATGGGTACATGTGGTCTCATATGCTATTATCTTTAATTTTGAAGTATTTATAAATTTCCATTATAAAAAACAAAATAAAACAAACACAAAATCATAAACATTTACACACATACACTTAGATGAGAGCAAGAATGGGCTTGATTCTACAGTGCTTATAAGTCCTAAAGATTTCCAAGCAACTGTCAGTCTAGGGTAAAACATGTATTTCCTAGGACATTTGTTTGTGTATACCATTTAAAAAACATTTTGTTGGTGTTTTTAGTGCCCTAACTCATGGCAACCTTATATATAATAGAATGAAACATTGTCTGGTCCTGTGGCATCCTCACAATCGTTGCTATGTTTGGTTAAACGTTTTAAGCTGAACCTTAGATAGAGTACCCTAAAATTAAAATCTTTGGGGCACTTGACATGATGAAATGATGCCTGTCTTTAGGCCTGAACTCAAACTCCATTTCGAGAAGCCTGTCCTACTCTAAGAAGTTAACCTTTTAGCAGACTTAATCTGGTATATAAGGAAATGTTTTCTTTGTAACTGAACTAAGAAAGCATGTTGTCAGTTTGTTGCCAAGGAACTTGATACAAACAGTGTATCTAACCCCTATATTCCCCGAAAGGAATGTCTTGGAATTGTCTTGTAACCACTCTGTAAAGCCTCTACAGTCACCAAGTACACATATCACCAAGGAGTAACTAATCAACGAAGACTCTTTAAACCAATCATGTTAAGACCCCTGCTTCAAGATATCCTGCCTCCCACTTCCCTAAATCACCAAAGACCTATCAGAAATTCTGTACTGTTAACTTCTAGTTTTATGTATAAATATGGTTATGTGACTTCAGCAAAGTACAGCTCTGAGGTTTCACTTTGTGGACTGTGGGTTTCCCCAGTTTAAACTGTATCGTGACTTCAATGAAAACCTTTGCTTTTGCTTTCACAGAGCACATGGTGTTATTCTTTGACAAACCAAAATTCTCACCAAATCTCCCTGACTGATCCTTATGCAAGAAGGCTGTAATTTTAGAAAGTGCCTGCATTTTTTACATGTTTCTATTCTGCCCAGAGGTCCTTACTTTATATATTTAAATTTTAAAATGTTAAAGAGCCTCTGAAGTTAATTTTAGCTAAAAGTCGAGTTATCATTACTCCCGTTGAGAGTGTAGCTATTTGATCATTGCAGGCAGTGACTGTGTCGTCTGCACCTCTGCATTCCTAGTTTCTCATATAGCGTCTAGAGTAAATTATATGATAGCTGTATATTCAATTGAATTGCATTCACCAGTCACGCTAATTTTAAGTTGAAAACGGGGCTTGCCCTATCAACGTTTGGAAGTTAGCAATGCTAGCATTTCGAATATCAGCTCTTCCTCCTCCCCTTTTGTGCTTCATTTTCATCTTGTTCTGTGCACCATTCTCATACTCACTATTCTTCTCTCTCTTAATGCTCAGTAAAGATAAGAAAAGTTCTGATGAATTTTTTCCAAATAAGGATTAAGTAACTGATGATGGTAAATGTGGAGCCTCCCCTAGAGGGATTTTGCAGAAAATTAATAGGTTCAAAATAAAACTGCTAAGGTAGCTATCACTTCTTACTGGTCAGTGTTTCAGGCTGCCTCCTAGCACCCCTGCTGAAAGCTTGATTTGCCTGTGGTATACAGCATGCCCTCTGATGTTGTCCAAGGTAATTCCAGAAAGCTCTAATACATGGAGTATTCCTCCTATAACTACTCATATCTGTGTCGCTACAGCTTTGTTTTTCTCTCTTCCTCGTCACAAATATCCAATTGAAAAGCATGTCCTCTTGATTCAGACTGTATCGCGTCTCCTTACCTATGTTCATCTATATTAACTGCTGTCATAGCCTCCTTACTCATGTTTGTCTGCCTTCATCCGTTCTCTACTACAAGAGCAATCCTTTAAAGATGCAAATCAGGTTATGTCACATCCATGCTTGAAGTACTTCAAACCCCAAACTTTTTATCAGAGCCAAAAAAAAAAAGAAAAAAAATTTTTTTTTTTGTAAGACTCTACGCAATCTGAACTCTTCTTTCCAAACTCATGCCCTACCAATCTCTTTCTTATCACATTGTTCCACCCACACTGGGCTTCTTTCTGAACTGCAAACAGCCCAAACTCATTCACTGTTAAGGCCGTTACTCTTGCTCTTCCTTCTGCCTGGAACAGCTCTTATCCAGGTCTTCACATTGTTCTGTTCTCTTTGTGATTTAGATCTCTGCTGAAATGACACAGCCTCATAGTGGCCTCTTCCAGCTAGGAAATCTAAAGTAGCTTACCCGTAACTCTCTGTCAGTCTTGGTTATATATTGATTTATTTTTATCATAGATTGCTCATGATATGATATTTTCTTGTTTATATATTAGCTATGTATTATATTTCTTCCCTGGTTGAATGTATTATCCTTGGCTGTCTTGTTCACTACCTCACCTCTAATTCCTAGCATAATGCTTGGTGCACACTAAAAACCAAAACCAAACCCATTGCTCTTGAGTCAATTTCAACTTATAGTGACCCCATAGAACTGCTCCATAGAGTTTCCAGGAAGGAGCTGGTGGATTGGAACTGCTGACCGTTTGGTTAACAGCTACGCTTTTAACCACTGCACCACCAGGTGCATACTAAATGCTCAATAAATATTTGCTAAGTGAACAAACTTCCATAAACTGGTCCTGATCATGCCCTCTGGTTTACCCCAGAGCAAGCGCTATTAATTCTTCTACTACTTGTTAGCTTTTCAGCCAAAGGACTGATTCCCTTATGGTGGATTTTATGCACGTGCAAGTCATTAGAAAAAAGGTTTCAGGGAGTCAGACAGGCCTTCTCTGAGCTTCTGAATCCACACTGAACACTTGGCCATCTACCATTATGGGGCATCCCAGTCAATGACACAGCTAGGAGCCTGGAAACTAAAAGGAGGAAGAGAAGGGGTGGCGGCTGCTGTAGCAGTAGAATGTAGACAGACTGTGGCTCCAGAAAGCAAAATATCTCAGTTTCCATTGGTCGTTCGTAGACACCTCTGCCCCAAAACTCATGATAGATTGAAAAGCATGCTAGCCCCCTTTCTCCTGACTTCCTGTCTAAAGATTAGCTCTTTCTTGGATCCATGGGAAATTGAATACCCCCTCCCCCTCAAGTGTACATCATTTGAATGTATGTAGCATTTCATTGACTGATAAAAATGTGTTCACAAGACTCAGCAGCTGAAGCAATCAAGCATTTTTTTTTCTGCAGAGAAACTAGGCCATAAGGAAAAAGAGCCTTAAATGAACCTCTCTAGTCATTTCAGAAGCAGTGGTGGCACACTGGTTGAGAGCTACTGCTGCTAACTAAAAGGTCAGCAGTTCAAATCCATCAGCCGCTCCTTGGAAACCCTATGGGGTAATTCTACTCTGTCCTATAGGGTTGCCATGGGTCAGAATCAACTCAATGGCAATAAGCTTGGTTTTTGGTTTTTAGACATTCCAAGTTAAAATAAATAAATAAAAGAGAACTCATTGGTTTGGGTTAAGTGTGCACTACTTGCTTTAAAATAAAACCTTGCTGAGTCCCCTAGGGAAAGGTAATTATAGATCACCTCCTCTGGGCAGCTGTAGCTCTCAGATGTAATGGCCATGCCGGGGTGCTCTGTGCTGTGTGTGAGGGGCTGCATTTCACGTTCAGATGGGGACTCGGGAGGTTATCTATGGGATGCTTTTTTCTCCTGACCTTGACAGCAGGGGAGGTCAGGAGCCCTCTTGGACTGAATAATCCTATAAAGAACTCACTGGCCTGGAAAGAAAGATTTTTCAGGTTTAATCTGTTATGATATGTTATTTGAAAATGTAATTTGCTGTACAAACAAGAAGCAAATCGGTCTGTTTCACAGGCCTGGCATCCCTGAGAGGGTCTTTTCAAAGTCATCTTGTTACAGGCAGCATTGTGCAGGCCGCACTGCCCCTTGCTATCTGTGGGCACACTAACGATTTCCGGGCTGGGCAAAGTCTCCAGTCTGCACGAGAAGTGAATGTAATCCTTACTTAACCAGGTGACTGGCCTCTTGGGATCCTCCAGCTAATAGATAAGAAACACCCAGGGACTGAACACAGACATCCACATTTTGCAGTGACTGAATGAATTCAAACCCTCGACTAGTCTGCACACTTAAACCCTCTAATCCTTTCTGAGAATCTGTCCCGCCTGTTTGGATTACACCAGTTCATAGCAGGGCATCGGGAAAGTGCGATTTCAAGCCAAGCATGTTTGCCGAGTTTATTCACCCAGGGAGCCAAGGTATGTTGCACAGCGGTAGGCCTCCCCTTGGCATCTGTGGCCCCGAGTGGCACGAACGGTTAAGCCAAGGTAAATTGCACAGCGGTAGGCTTCGGCTTGGCGTCTGTGGCCCCGAGTGGTACAAACGGTTAAGCAGTCCAGACCCACCCACGGGGCTCCCCCCAGCGCCCGGGAAGAAAGACTGATGATCTGCTTCTGAAAGGCCACAACCATGAAAACCACACGGAGTGCAGTTCTATTCCGAGTGCTGTGGAATTGATTTGATGACATACTGGCTTGGTTTATTCACCCGGGGAGCCCAGGTACATGGTTCAGTGGCAGAGCCTCCTGTTGCTTTTGGTTTCCACCTCCCCATTGCCTCACCCTTCTTGGGCTCTCCATGACCTGAATTTATTTTCTCCTCCCTCATATCCCTGGTGGTGCAGTGGTTAAGCATCTGGCTGTTAACCAAAAGGCCAGCAGTTTGAAACCACCAGCTGCAACTTGGAAACCCTATGGGGCAATTCTACTCTGTCCTACAGGGTCACTGTGAGTCGGAATCAACTCAATGGCAATGGGTTTGGTCTCCTTTTTCTCTCTGGTTTCCTCATATTGCAGGTAAGGCTCTATCTGCCTTTGGTCCTTCATGTGGCAGGGTGGGCACTCAGACCTAACCGAAGTGCAGGAATATTAATAAGTGCTACGCAGTCCTCTGGACACGTCCTTTTGGGAATCTCCAGGGCCACAAAGCTTCCTTTACTACAGGACTCTTCATTGCTGTTTGGCTCTCCAGGAGGAGTGCAGAGAGTGAGTGCTTTTTTGAATAAAGAATTAATTCTTCAGAAATATTTGATCCATTTGAACCTCCCTCACTCCCTCTTCAGCTACGGGTGACCTGGGGCTGTGGGGCGCAGTAGTTAAGGAGTTTTTGGCATGGCAGAAAGAACATGCGCTTGGGTCTAAACTAGACCTGGGTTTGAATCCTGGCTCCCTCTACCATTTAGGATTTTTTAGAAGACTCTAACTTTCTGAACCTGTTTCCTCATATGTACATGAGGATGATGCTGACCTCAAGAGTGGATGTGGAGGTCACAGGAGTCCATGCACATAAAGTGTTTCGCATCCAGCCTGGCTGTGGCAGATGCTTATCCCACCATGGCTCCCTTTGACCCTTCTGTGTGATTTGCATTTTAAACTTTAATTTCTCATGGTAGAGGGAAACTGTAGTGGGTGATGGCTTTCTTTCTCAAAGAACTTCAAGCAGTAGCAAATGTGGGAGAGCTGTGGGATGGTGGGATTCTCAGGGTTCCTCTAATATAGCAAAGCTTTTGGGCTCCTCACATGCAACAATTCCTTTGCTTCCAGCTTCATAACCACTCTGTCTGCAGGAATTATTATTATTCCCATTGGCAGATGGACCTGCTAAAGGTCGGACAGCAGGTAGAGACAAAGCTACAACGGCAGCTCAGTTTTCCCAGTCACATAGTTGCTGCTGTCTTGGCTACACTCCCTGACCTCCTAACAAGAACACGAGGCAGGACTTGCCTGACATTGACAAAAGTCTTAAGGCATTTCCTCATGAACACAGGTTGTCTATAAACTCCTTAGAGCAGAGAGTCAGCTACAGCTCCATCCACCTCTGACCTGCTCTGAGTTCTTCCTTGCTTACTCTAAGCCTGTGGTACTCAACAGCAGAGGCAGAGCAAGGGGTGGGGGCCTGGGGTCCGCTTGGCCCCAGGCTCAAGTCTAAGGGTGCACCAGATGAGGCGTGGAATGACTTTCTAAGGCACCACACATATGAAAGGCTCCTGACTGAGGCAGCTGGACAAAAGTGGGGAAGGCGTTTCTGCTCATGTATTGCTGCTACCAGTGACTCTTCATCTTGAAACTGGGGGTGGTGCAACTTGGGCGCTCGTTCCCCTTGCGATGTTTCTGCTCAACAGAGTTGATTTTCATCTTCCAGGGGACATTTGACAGTGCCTGGAGATGTTTTTGGTTGTCACAATGGGGAAGAAAGTACCACTGGCATCTAGGGTAGAGATGCTGCTAAACACCCTACAATGCACAGGATAGCTCCCCACAGCAAAGGGATATCTGGCCCAAAAGTTTAAAAGTGCTAATGCTAAGAAATTCTGATCTAGACCAGTGCTGTCCAATAGACATATAATATGAGCCGCATATGTAATTTTAATTTTTAGATTAAAAAGGTAAACAAACTTTTGAAGTTAATTTTATAAAATGTTTTATTTAAAAATGTTATGGATTGAATAGTGTCCCCCAAAAATGTGTGTCAGCTTGGCTAGGCCTTGATTCCCAGTATTGTGTGATTGTCCACCATTTTGTCATCTGATGTGATTTTTCTATGTGTTGTAAATCCTACCTCTATGATGTTAATGAGGCAGGATTATTGGCATTTATGTTTATGAGGCAGGACTCAATCTATAAGATTAGGTTGTGTTTTAAGTCGAAGTCTTTTGAGATATAAAAGAGAGAAGCCAGCAGAGAGACAGGTGGAACCTCATATCACCAAGAAACAAGAACTAGGACCTGGGCTCCGTGAGCTGAAAAGCTCCTAGACCAGGGGAAGGTTAATGACAAGAAGCCTTCCCCCAGAGCCAACAGGGAGAGAAAATCTTCCCCTGGAGCTGGCATCCTGAATTTGTACTTCTAGCTTCCTAGACTGTGAGAGAATACTTTTCTGTTTGTTAAAGCTATCCACCTGTGGTATTTCTGTTATAGTAGCACTAGATAACTAAGACAACCCAATGTTTCCAAAATATTATTTCAACATGTAATCAATATAAAAATTATTAACAAGAAATTCTACCCGGTTTATTCATGCTAAGTCTTTGAAATCCAATGTGTATTTTATACTTACAGCACTTTTCAATTCAGGCCAGTTGTATTTGGAATTCTTGATAGCCGCATGTGGCTAATGGCCACCATATTGGACAGTGCTGTTCTAGAGAGCTGTGAGTGTCCACTGTTCTGAATAGAACTTTGACTATGCTATACACTTAGACTTCATTATATTGGTTGATATTTTTCTCCACCTTTCTCACAGATTTTCTGAGAGAGGGTTTTAGAGTTTTTTTGTATCTACGAAGCTCCTGAGCCACCAGCTCCTACACAGTAGTTGCTCAATAAATACATTTTGAGTCTATTCTTCCCTCATGGTGCCTAGGCCATGAGCGCTCTGGATACAATGAACACTCAATTATTTTTTTATGGCCAACAAAGAGCAGCAAGAACACAGGTGAGCATAATGAAAGGAAACTAAAACGTATTAGACTCTAAGAACTGTCTTAGTTCTTTTTCACACATTTTCTTAGTTCTCAAAACAACTCCCATTTTAATAAAAATTTGAATTCAGAAGTGTTTACCAACTTGCTAAAGATTGTGGAAGTTGGGATTTGAACCTAGGTCTTTGTGGTTCCAATGTTCCTAGACTTTCTAACATTGTACGTTGTCTTTGACAAATAAGCTGCCCAAAATCTAGTACTGAAAGTGGGAAACTTTGTTGTTAACCTAAGGTTTGTAGCATTTTACGCTATGCTTCTAGAAAGAATCTGAACTAGAGATGGTACAAAAAGGAGTATGTGGTTTGATTAATTGGGTCCCAATACAACCGAAATATCTCCTTTGCAGGCCCTGCAATGATTTCTGAAATTATCTCTGGAGCAAACAGCCCACATAGGATGCCTGCAGGGCGCCTTTCTCTTTCTGAGAAACCTCAGAATATCTGTGTGGTAGAGATCACTGCTGTTCATCAATTTTTTTTTTTTTTAGCTTTCATCCTTACCTCGTAAGATTGCCTCATTTGCCTTCTTTGGCTTTAGGTGTTGAGTTACAAAAAGAGCAGATTAGACACGAACACACACACACACACACACAGGGGAAGATAGATGCCACTTGAGAATTGACTACGAGCAAAACAACATCAAGGATTGCTAACAGACATCAGAAAATAGAAGAGAGGCTCACAGAAGGAATCAACATGGCTGAGACCTTGATTCGGACTTTTAGCCTCCGGAACTGTGAGAAGATAAATTTCTGTTCTTTAAAGCCACCTGCTAGGGGTATTTGTGTTTCAGCAGACTAGGAAACTAAGGAGGGATCAATCCCTGAAGAAGAACATCATGTTTAGTAAAGTAGAGGCTCATTGAAAAAGAGGAAGACCCCCAAAGAGATGGATTGACACAGCGGCTGCAACAATGAGCTCAAGCATGACAAGGATTGTGAGCATGGCACAGGAGTGGTCTGTGTTTTGTTCTGCTGTACATAGGGTCACTGTGAGTTGGAACGAACTCGATGGCACCTGACAACAACAGGAGGAAACTAAGGCAGATGGCAAAGGTTGGTTTATCTGAGTCATTCTTTAAACAACCAGATATCTGCTAGGCCCTAAGCATGACGTTAATAGTAGTACAGAGACAGAGAAAATTAAGGCAAGGTTCTATACTTTCGGAAGCTCAGACTCACCCATTCCTACTCATTGCTATGAAGTAGAGACTTGGTGAGGGGAATCTGAATAGAAGAAGAAACTGTGTACCCTTAGTTTGAGATGGGGGTCATTTGAAGCTGAGAGTAAAGCCACTAAGAGATTAAGAAAGGGAACTGAGAAATGGCAGTGAGTGGCAAAGCCAAGTTTTCACTCCTTAATTTTGACTTTGGTTGACCCCAGCTGGGGCGTTTGAAAAATGGAAGTTTTACTTAGTGGCAATCGGGCCAGCAGTCTACACTGGAAGAGCAGAGACCTTTGGCACAGGAATTCTCTATTTCTCTACCTACTTACCACAGGAGATCTTGGTTAGTCATGCAAAAATGTAATAAAGGAAACGGAGTTATAATTAAGATGAAGAAAAAAAAAAAGGTGGACTATTCAGCAATAAAAGGAATAAAATTTAAAATGGAAACTATGATGACATAAACGTATGAGTTTGCCACAGATTGGCTTCCAAGCTTTCTAAAAAGGTCTGCCAAAAGGGAACCATTATCAGACTTCTTTATTCAGGGTCCATGAGATGAAACAAACTCTTCGCTCAGGGAATGTGTTGCTCATCTTGGTAATAAAATCAGCAGACAGGGATTTCAGTCAAGGTCATACAAAGGTCTTTGCCAATTTTGTGGAATAAGATCCTCAGTGACAGACTTGAAAGGCCCAATAATGAATTTCATAGGCCTGTTTTCTGACAAGCAACAATATAAGCTGATTACATCACATTGAAGCACAGCCAAGTTAAAATAATTTCTGCAGTGATCAATATGATGCCACCCAAGGAAACTGGTAAGAAACCACAGATACAGGTTTTTTCCTATCATCAATCTAAATCTGTGACTTTTGCCTTACTTAAAGCTAATGCAGGCCCTCGATGTTTTTTTCTTTCATTTATAAGTTAATGAATTGGATGTGAAATCAGTGCCTACGATCAGTGTCTGCAAACTTGGTTCCAAGCTTTCTAAAAGCGTCTGCCAAAAAGCAATCATTATCAGCCATTCTTTATTCAGTGTCCATGAGATAAAACAAACCCGTTACTCAGAGAATATGTTGCTCTTCCTGGTACCGAAACCAGCAGTGATTTCTCTTGGTTCCAAAATCAGCCAGACTCTGTCATAAGTGATAAGACTATAAATAAAAATAAATATGGCAAAATCTCTGCCTAGGATACTCACAGCCTAGTGGTAGTTTTGGGGGTGGGGGGAGAAGGTGGTCAAGGTAGGTGAGTGGTTACAAAGGACATGAAGGGCCTGTAATAATGACACACTCAGGTGTAAGGGGTGCAGAGTTTTTGGCCTATGTTACTGTTGTTCTTAGTTGCTGTTGAGTTGGCCCCAACTCATGGCAACCCCATGAACAATGACGTGAAGCACTGCCCAGTTTTATGCCATTACCATGATTGAGTGAGGATTGGACAGTTGTGATCTATCTATAGAGTTTTTAAAGGCTGATTTTTGGAAGTAGGTAGCCAGGCCTTTCTTTCTAGTCCATCTTAGTCTGGAAGCTCTGTTGAAACTTGTGTGGCATCATAGCAACACACAAGCCTCCAATGAAAGAATAGGCAGAGGCTGTGGATGAGGGGCAAATGGCCTCTAAAATCTCACTGAACTTCAGGATCCTGTGATTCTATGGCTCTAAGTCAGTGTAAGAGCTACTTAACCAAGACCTCTGCCTGGTAAAATGAGAGCAGAGCTTTCCCAAATAAATAACTCCAACAGTGCTGCTTATCCTTTTATATAAATGACCTGTTTGTACCGATGCAGAAAGACACAAATAAATTGCCATGAGGTTTTCCTTGTCCTTGTGCTGAGTGACATAATTGATTGTGGCCATAACCATGATATTTTATCTAGACCTGGTACATAAATTTACTGTGTGTTTTTGTTGTACCAATTTTAATATTGACATTTTGGCAGGCCATTTATTCTGCTGTGGGCAAGAACATAGATATAAATGTTTCAAAGTGCTCAGAACTGCTGAGTTTTGAGATGCACTTGACAGAAAATTGATGGCGTGGATGCCGATGGCTGGAATATGATAAGGTTTGTAATGCTTAAACAGGTGCCTAATGCCTTTACTGTTTTAAAAAACATCCCCATAATCAGCAATGGCCTGGCCCTGAGGCCTGTTGCAGGTTAGGTGAATTCATACATGAGAATGGGCTGAAATGGTGAATTGGGATTCTCATGGTTATGTTCCCAAACTACAAGGTGATTCTGCCATTTTGGCTAGGATTAAGATGGGAAACAAAATATGGATTTGATAAGGTCTTATTCTTAATTCCTACACATGAGTGTCTGGAGTTGAATATTAGTATGCTAGGTATTATTATTCAAGATTTTTAATTTTGGCTCTGGTGCTAACTAGCTGTATGTTTTTGGGTCATGGCCTTTATGTTTGTGGGTCTCAGTGTCCCCGTGTATGAAATAAGATCCTTTCTAGATCTATGGTTCTGTCATTTCATGGTTCTTTGAAAGGAAAAAAAAAAAGCTAAGTGTGGTAAAACAATTAAATCTTGGTAGATATTCAGTACTTTCAAAGAGTTCACAGTACTTCCAATTTATTGCCTTCTCAATTCTCAGATGAGAATTGTCTCTCTGTCTCTCTCTTTTCTGTACATGAGTGTGTCACTCACTGGACAAATTTAGAAAGCATCATATTCTTTTGAAAATTAAAAAATGAAGACCTTGAGTTTAAAATTATAGAAATGTTATGAGTGGTTTATTCCAAAACCAAACCTGTTGTCATCTGGTTGATTCTGACTCATAGTGACCCTACGAGTAGAACTACCCCATAGAGTAGAACTACCCCATATGGTTTCCAAGGAGCCCCTGGTAGATTTGAACTGCCAACCTTTTGGTTAGCAGCGGTAGCTCCTAACCACTATACCACTAGGGTTTTCTAGTGGTTTATTAGAAGCTGAATAATATGCTCATAATTCTTACATAAGACCTACAATTGGTTAATTAATCAGGAAGCACTTTTATAAGGCACAAGGCCATGTGCTGGAGACCCAGGGAATACAAGGAAGTGTAAAATTAGTCCCTATTCTCCAAGGTGTGTAGGGTTCCATGAGAAGACAAAATGTTTTGGCCGAACAGTGGATGCTGTGGTATGTACTAAAATCATAATTTCAAAGTCTCTATTTTCATAGGGTCTCTGAATCGGAATCAACTTGATGGCACACGACATTTCCATTGGCGTGGATTAAATGTCTCTTGACCCCAAGCTTCCTTATTTTTAAAATGCCACCATTAAAAAGGTTTTTAAATTAAAGATTCTGATCTAGGTCAATGTATTCAACTTCTTTTCCTTTCTATAATTCCAAAAAAACAATGAAAAATGTGAAAAAATCTTTATCAATGCTAGAAATCTTAAAGGAGAACTATACACATGCTAGAAATTTTGAGATATTACTGAAAGGTATGGTGAAGACAGGACCAGGCATAAGGGAAGAAGAGGTTACTCATCCAGGATTTGTCACCTGGGAAATTAAAGCTCCTCAGGGGGAGTGGGAGGGACCCCGGTGGAGTAGTGGTTAGAAGTAAAGGTGGCCCTGACTATTTTTCTCGTCTTTGGTGAATAGGGCCTGGGAGCTACTTCTAAGCCTGCAAAACTGCATAAGACTGAAGTAAACAGGGTATAAAAGAAATGGTGGTCATTAAGAAAATCAATAATATTTAGAAGTAATCTTGAAATATTTAGAGGTAATGTTGAAACAGTTTTTTGTATATGGTTATAAAACCCAAGTTAATGGGTTTTATAACCATATACATCTTATGAAAAAAGAGTTACATAATATTAAGAATTTTAAAATCATAATTTGACAGCAAAATGTCAAATAATTTCAATAGACCTGGAAGGTAGAGAGAGATTAAGGATAGACTAAAAAAAAAAAAAAAAAAAAGAGGACTTTAAATAAATTGTTAAGAGCATAACCAAATATATACAACAAATGCAAATATGCTAAACCTTTTGAAAGATAAAAACAACAGATTTCAGACTGACTGAAAACAAAATTCAAATATGTGCTGCTTAGAAAAGATACACCTGTCAGAATACAATAATATAAATAAAATTAAAAAATAATTATAATAGAATGAAATGAAACAAAACTCCAGGGAAGCTCATTCAGTCGGACAAAGAAGCTTATTTTATGTTGGTAAAGATACGATCTTTAATGAAGCTATGAGAGATTTAAAGTTTTATTTACTGAATAACGTAACATTTATAAAAAAGAGTAGGGGATATTGAAAGCTCTTTCTCAGTCTTTGACAAACTTAAATAGACTAGAAGCAAATAAGGATAAAAGAGGACTTGAATTAATAAGCTTGATAATAAGCATTCAGCTTTAGATGGGAAAAGACAACAAGCTCCCCTTAAGAAAGGCAGGGTGAAAGAATTAATAAAGATAAAAGCAGACAGTAATTAAAAAACAGTAGAGCAGTAAAGCTGATAATTAAACTCAAGAGCTATACAATAGATTAATCTCTAATCAAGAATAATCAAGGAAAGTAAAAAAGAAAACATGAATATGACCAAGAAAAGGGAGAAGATTAAACTGTTATAAAAGAATACTATTAATTAGCATGTGCTCAAATATTAGAAAATGTTGGTCTTATTGAAAGACAGAAATTGTCTGCATTAATTCATGAAAAAGTTTAAGAGATACAATAGATCAACACCCATGGAAGATATTGAAAAAAAAATGGTTTGAAAATTAGCATCACCCACATCCCTACTGTTGCTGGGTAGAAACCCCAGGTTCTGCTTGATGAGACTCATCTCAGCCAGTAAAAGAGAGACTGCGGTGGAAGAGTGAAAAGGTGCCTTTATTTCATTGCACAAGGAAAGGAAACAGTCAGGGCTGCTGCCACCAAGACTGCTTAGTGAGGGCAAGGGGGAAGTTTACTTTTAAGGGATTTGCAAGTAGGAAGTTCATACAAGTTACATCAGCAACATTTTTAATCACACTACACAGGTGCAATGGGGTTTACAGAAAACTTCATCCATTGCATCTTCAGAAAATGGCGGTTAAATTCCATGTGGGTGGGGGTGGAAGTTACTACATATGAGGTCTAAAAAGTTATCTTGAATGTCAACATGGCACCCAACCCAGTATCTGCCAATTCCTCTAGTTTGGGAGCAACAGTTAAGGAGAAGGGAACCAGGATTTTAATGTAAACCTATGGGATGTGCCAAGCAAGCTTTTTGAGGTACTGGGATTTTCTGCAGCCTGGGAGCCTCTGTCTTACTACTTTCAACCTGGTCAAGGCATCGGTCCATGACAATTGCTAGATTGAATCATTATAAACCTTTAAACAGTTTCTAATTTATTTAACTTGTTTCAAAGTATAGAAGAAAGATGAAATATTTTCCAATTTCTTTTATAATGTTGGCATAATCAGATACCAAAGTCTGTTTTCAAAAATTACAAAGAGAAGGAAAAATAGTAAAAGCATTCCTTAGTTTCAACACTCCTAGATAAAATACTGTGAATGCCGACACCAGGTTTAGTTGAGGACTCTCAGGCTATTTCACTATTAGAATAATTAGACCATTATTGATTACATCAATAACAAAATATCATAGAGGCCAGTATCACAAAAAGAGAAGAGACATATTTGACTACGTAATAAGATTCGACTACATAAAACTAAAAATGCCTACTTCAAAAAAACAAAAACAGTTGCCATCATGTCCATTCCAACTCATGATAACCTCATGGGAGTCAGGGTAGAACTGCACTCCGTAGGGTTTTCAAGACTGTGTCCTTTCAGAGGCAGATTGCCAGGCCGTGCTTCTGGGGCACCTCTGGGTGGGTTGGAACCACCACCTTTTCAGTTTGTAGTCAAGTGCTTAACCAATTGTGCCGTCCAGCTACTCCAAAAATGTCTATATGGATCCTAAATACCATAAAGTAAATTAGGAAATTAGAAGCCAAAAAAAAAAAGGCTGAGAACATATTTTCAATCTTTATGGTGAAAAGGTTGCCATTAACATACCAGAATCTCGTTCTGTAAGAAATATACAATCAAATAGAAAAATGGTAGAGAAAATAAAATGACAATTCACCAAATATGAACTATAAGTTACAAAGAAGCATATGAATATTTTTACCTTTCAAAGACAAGTTAAAACAATAATGAGATTTACTGCCTCTCAAATTGGAAAAGACTAAAATAAAGGACAATGCCTTGAGTTAGGAAGTCCTAGAGAAGTGGCCCATCTCATGTATTGATGGTGCTATCACTTTTCTAGGTGACATTTGTCGTTACCTAAAGCCTCAGAATTTTGCCTGTCCTTTCATTCTAGGAATTTATCCTCAGGAAATAATTATAATTTCAACAACAACTTAGCTATAATGAGATGTCATGAAATGTTATTTTTAATAGAGAAAATACAACAATAAAGTATCCAAATATAGGTTATGAAGACATTAAAATTGGCAAGAATATCTTATTCTATAAAGAGATTTTAATTATGTGTTTAGCGAGGAAATCAAAGACAATATGGAGCCACATAGTCTCATTTTAGGAAGAAAAAAATAATACAAAAATTTAAAGATTATGCACCAAGAGATGAACGGTAGTTATTTCTAAATTGTGTGATTATGGGTGCTTTTTATTTCCTTCTATTTTCTTATCTGGTTGTTTAAAAATATTATCTTTTGGATTTTTCTTGGGAATTGCAGATATCTTCAAAATGTAAATCATTACTTCTCTAGTAAAAATTGATCACCATGCTTCCTGAAATGATAGATGCAGGCACCGAAAGAATGGGGATTCTAACATGGACAGAGAACATTTACCACGGAGAACTCTGATGATCAGGGCATTTGGAGGGCTCTTTGGTTTTTTTGGGGGGTACCTGGTGGCGTAGTGATTAAGTGCTATGGCTCTTAACCAAGAGGTCGGCAGTTCAAATCCACCAGGTGCTCCTTGGAAACTCTACAGGCCAGTTCTACTCTGTCCTATAGGGTTGCTATGAGTCGGAATTGAATGGAGGGCGGTGGGTTTGGGTTTGGTTTGGTTTGCTACCTACAGATCAGAAGAAACTGGAGAGATCCCGACTAATCCTTGTTAACCTTTTTCTCCTCATTTCCCCTCTCCCATCTTATCTTGCAATTTGACCATAAAATGCTGGCATAAGTACTGAAATTTTAACTATTTGCTTTGATAAACATGCGCACACACAGAGAACACAATTATGACACTCACTTACACTGTGATATGCATTACTGAGAAGGGGGGAGCTGAGCTTGGAACCAGGGCAGGGATTTGCTCCCTGAAGTGTGTCAGGTATATGAGTGTCAATCAGCTGTCTTGTTCTTTGCAAAGAGACCCAGAACCACCAGTGGATGCTATAAACAGCATGGCACATGGGCAAACCTCAGCCCTTAGTGTCCACGCATTTTCTCTCAGCTATTCTCACCTACACTTAGGGAACCCTGATGGCACAGTGGTTAAGAAATCAGCTGCTAAACAAAGGTCAGCAGTTCAAATCCACCAGCAGCTCCTTGGGAACCCTATGAGGGAATTCTACTCTGTCTTATAGGAATGCTGTGAGTCGGAATCGACTTGATGGCACCTAACAACAACCTACATTTTTGGAGCTTTGGTGACTCAGTAATTAAGCGCTCAGGCTGCTAACCAAGAGATTGGCAGTTGAATCCACCAGCCACTCTTGCAAGGGGGCAGTTCTACTCTGTCCTATAGGGTTGCTATGAGTTGGTTTTAGAATCCACTTGATGGCAACAGATTTGGTTTGGGTGCCTACCCTTTACTCACCACACTAGACCACTTACACCCCCAAATATACCAGGCGTTTCCCCACCTTCCTGTCATTGCTTATGAAGTTACTAAGTATTGAGGGCTTTTATCACCCCCTTGTCTACCAAACCCTTGCTAGACTTTCAAAGCCCAACTTAAATGCTATTTCTGTTTGGAATTTTCCTGTCGCTACTCCTCATGGACATGCCCTCTGTCTTGGAAGAAGTACAGGAGGAATTAATTGCTTTTTCATAACAATTTATGCAGTTCTTCAAAATACTGTATATTTCCCCAGTTGTGACGTTTATTACATTTTAATATAGTCATCAGTTTATGGCTTTGTCTCTCTACTCTATGTTACGAGATTCTGGAGGGCTGGGTCTGTGTCCTGTAATATTTATATCTCTAATGCTTAAGCTCATGTAGACATACAATAAAATGTGTTTTGTTTTTAAATTGAGATAAATGTTTGAGTCCTCATTCAGTACATGTTGTTAGGTGCCGTCCAGTCAGTTCCAACTCAGAGTGACCCTGTGTACAACAGGATGAAACACTGCCCAGTCCTGCATCATCCTCACAATCATTGCTGTGCTTGAGCCCCTCATTGCAGACAGTGTGTCAGTCCATCTCGTTGAAGGTCTTCCTCTACTTCACTGACCGTCTACTTCACCAAGCATGATGTCTTCCCCAGGGCCTAGTCCCTCCTGATAACATGTCTGAAGAATGTGAGATGAAGTCTCGCCATCCTTGCTTCTAAAGAGCACTCTGACTGTATTTCTTCCAAGATCCAACAAATCAGATTGGTTAATTCTTCTTGCAGTCCCTACCCTGGAGAAATTAGCCTGTCATTAATTCTTCCAGGCAGGTCTCTTTTGCAGTGTCTCCTGGATTGGCCCTCCGCTTTCTCATTTCCGGATGCCGCCCACTCACATCTCTGTGTTCTTTCTTCACTGGTGTGCCCTGAATTGCCCTTCCTCCCTGTCCACTACTCACTTTTATCCATGCTTCAAGTCCTTACTCAAGTGCTATCTTTGCAAGGAACCCTCTCTGACTGCTGATTGATAGTTTCCACCTCTCATGTTCCCTGATATTCTCCAGTACTTAGATAGAATCCATGGCATTAAAAATTGCATATTTCTTTTGTCCCCTACCCTCTCCTCCCTCCCAATTTTTTTTTTTCTGAAACACAAATCCTACCCATTAAATTGTAAGTTTCTCAAGTGTTTACCTGCTGTGTGCCATATTGCTGCTCCCTTATCCTAATTCTCTAAATTTTCAGATGAGGAGACTAGAAAGGAGGCCTTATTAGAAACTTCCTTTCACGTAACTTCTCGTGAAATATTTTGTGGTTTGTACGGTTTCAAGAAACTAGACTGGCTCAAGAGATATGACATCTGGCTTAGCCCTGCTACTAATTAACTGGGTGACTTTGGGTAAGTTGCTTCCCCTCTCTGGGCCTTAGTTTTGCCAAACAAAATTTTAGGTTGTTTGCCTGATGATATTCTATGTTTTTCTTGATTTTGTAAATTTCAAAAACAAAAGGTCTGTTTATTTTTATTCTGCTTCATTAGTCCTGAGAAAAACAGCTTTCACGTAACGGGCTCTGATCTTGAATGGCACTTTGATACAATACTTTATTCAAATGTGAGCAAAACCCACTTAGATATTTTCAAGTTATGAAAGGGAATTTTTTTCTCCACATCAAGAAAAGCACTGTGATTTGCATGGTGATGCCTATCTCCAGAGTACCACCATTGTGTTTTAAACTTAGTGAGAGGGCAGTCCTGACTGAGAGGTGAAAAGCTACCCTTAACTTGATGAAAACCAGTGAAGCGTTCCTAAATTATGAAAGTACGAAATCACAATGCTCATTCTAGTCACAGAAAAAACCTTTGTGCTTGATTTTGGGGTTAAAGATTGGCTCAATTACCGCTTCCTTTTTCAAAGTAGAAAGCTAAATGACAGGACCTGCTGTTTTGAATATAATTATCTCCTTTAATGACAAAAGGAGCCCTGGTGGGGCGGTGTTTAAGAGCTTGGTTGCTAACCAAAAGGCAGGAGGTTCGAATCCACCAGCTGCTCCTTGGAAACCCTGTGGGGCAGTCCTACTCTGTCCTATAGGGCTGCTATAAGTCAGAATGGACTCAACGGCAATGAGTTTTTTGGTTTGCGTTAATGAAAAAAGAGATTTTTAATTACAATATTTACGCTGCTGTGCTGTTGAGAATGTTTGAACTCAATGCAATCTAAATATCATAAACTATATCGATATGTAAAGTAGATTTTATTTTCAATAAATAAGAAGGATTAGTTTTTTTCCTTTCTTGGTAATAGTATTTGTTGGTTGGTTGGTTGGTTTTTTGGTGATGGTGTCACATGAACAAAGAACATCCGACTTCTTGCAGTACAGTCTTGAACAATAGAGATTTAGGCAGGCTCAACTAATATCAATTGCTTGCTAACATCTTTTGAATATCTAGTGTTCATCAAGTAGCTTGTACAAATTTCAGGTCCAGATATTCATGGACCTTAGTCTATCAGCTCAGGTCCTAATAAGACATGGAACTGTCATTTTTCTTCTCTGTACCTGTCTTGTTTTTATGTTTTGCTTTATAGAGATCTTCTATCTTTATTTAGGTTATGTTATTATATATCTCATTATAAGCCGCTGTGAATCTTCTGTGAAACAAGGTGGTACATAAACAAATCTTTTACTCTTCTCACCCCCATTCCTTTTTTAAAGGTGGGAAAGTAATATCCACACTTACTGGCTTGTTGTGAGGCTATAAACATATAACTCACATAAAATGCTTTACATGCAGAAGGCACGTAATGAATGTTGGTTTCACTTAGTGGTTAAAGTACCCAGACTCCAATCTGTCTGCAGTCAGAGGTTTGGGTTTAGACTTCCATTCGGTTACCTAGAAGCTGTACAGCTTTCGATAAAGCAAATCACCAAGACATTGGTTCCCTTAACTGTAAAATGAATTTAGTGATATTTTCTTCTCTGCAATCGGGAGAATTAAGTCATATAATGTATACCTGTCGGTCAATGACCCAACAGGAAAGAGATGGCATACTCCAGTTGGTAACTCAAGGTGAATAATAAAGGAACTGTTAAAAATATATGGGCAAGGTGTTGGGAAACCAAAAGGGACAGTGCTGTATCTGGGGCTGGTAAGGGAGGTGGGGGTGGTTAGGTGAGATCAGGATGTGCATTACTGCCCTGTTATGGATTGTATTGTGTCCCCCCAAAATGTGTGTCAACTTGGCCAGGCCATGATTCCTAGTATTGTGTGGTTGTCTACCATTTCGTGATCTGATATGATTATCCTATGTGTTATAAATCCTAAGCTCTACAATGTTAATAAGCCAGGATTAGAGGCAGTTATGTTAATGAGGCAGGATACAATCTACAGGATCAGGTTATGTCTTCAGTCAATCTCTTCTGAGATATAAAAAAGAGAATCTAGCAGAGAAGGACCTCATACCACCAAGAAAGAAGTCCCAGGAGTATAGCCTGTCCTTTGGACCTGGAGTCCCTGAACTGAGAGTCTCCTAGGCCAGGGAAAACTGATGACAAGGATCTTCTCCCAGAACCTACAGAGAGAAAAAGCTTTCCCCCCTGAGCCGGCACCCTGAATTTGAATTTCCAGCCTCCTAAACTGTGAGAAAATAAGTTTTCCTTTGTTAAAGACATCTACTTGTGGTATTTCTGTTATAGCAATGCTACATAACTAAAACATGCCCCAAGTCCTAAAGGGCAAGAGGAGGGAGTGTTATCAGGACCTCCGAGACGGAAAAGGGCTGGGGGAGAGGGCCATAGATGAGAGTTAACACCTTCAGTTGAAGGACCTTGTAGATAGCAGAGGAGCTGGCAGGGAAACAAACAGGGAAATAAGTACCTGGATTTGTCTTTATTCTCCTCTTTCCCTCCCGTCTCTTGCCAGTGAGTCTCAGTGACTGAACCCAAACAGAAGCCAGAGAATAAGGGAGTCCACCAATGTAGTGCACAGCCAGCTTCCGGGGGGCCCTGGGGTGGGTGGATAAGGGTGGGGAGCACTTGGAAGAACAAATGGAATCTACCCAGCACCGCATGCGCAGTGCTTAGCACAGACGTGGCACATAGCACACACTCAACAAACAGTCCTCATTAGTGTCCACCTCTTTTCCTATATATACTCTTGTTCTCTCAGCAGTCCTGGGGGTTAGCTTTCATTAGCCCCTTCTTTTCAGATAAAAAGTGCAGCTCACAAAGGAGTGACTGCTCAGACTCTCTGATAAGGAGGGACTGAAGCAGTGGTCTTCCTAGTGTATTTGGTACCTAGGGTATTTTAGGAGCCTTGGTGGTGCGCTTGTGAAGAGCTTGGCTGCTAACCAAAAGGTGGGTGGTTCAAATCCACCAAGTGCTCCTTGGAAACCCTATGGGGGCAGTTCTACTCTGTCCTGTAGGGTTGCTATGAGCCAGAATCAACTCAACGGAACAGGCTAAGGTTCTGGTGTGTTTTAACACCTCATCTCCACACTCTGACAGTATTTTCAGTAATCATTACGTGATATTCAGTATTAATTATTAACTTCTTCCATTGTTCTTTAATTTGAAAACAATTAACACTGTATACAAATACATTTCAATTTCAAGATTATCTAAATCCAGGGAACTATGTTCAAAGCGAGAGTTTGAGTAATTCTGAGCTGCTCCGGTGTAGCTAAGTCAGGGACCCACCATGTAACTGGGAATTCTGTGAATTGTTACAAGTTGAATGCAATGTTTATACAATGTTTGAAACTTATTAAAGGAGAAGTAACAAATATGCCCTGATTTAAAGCTTGCAAGTGTATTATTAGAATTACAGTCACTGTAGCAATCGTTTAGAATTTGGACCAATAGAGATATTTCAGGGAAGGAGTATCACTGACATTGTCTAGAATTGCTGGTGCAGGGTGAAAATAAAAATCACACCTACTTTTGGGAAGTTCCATTATTGTTTTTAAACAGACAATGCACCTGAGTTTATCTGCATCCAGGCATTTGACCCTCATGGCCTTGTCCTCTATACACCACTGGCCTGAAGCGGGATTTGAACCGAGGTGTTTGGATTCCATTCTCTTCTACACTTACATGCCAATTCATGTACCTTTTTTTTTTTACACTATTTTTGTGCCAAAATATTTGTTTTACATTAAGTATTTTGCAGCAAATTATGTTTTAAAAATATTTAAAATATTTTTTAAAATACTAAAAAAAATTTTTGACTTTCTTCTGTTTTTCTTCTTTTGCAATCTCCACAGTACTCTAGCCCCAAAGTAACAAAAAACAGCCATTGCCAACCCTGCTAGTTTTGTTTTAATTCTTTTTTTTTTTTTTTTACCGGTCAATGGTTTTTAGTGAGAGTTGCACAACTGTCACCACAATAAATTTTAGAATATTTTTATCAGCAGCCCAGAAAGAAACCCCATACTTATCAATAGTCACTTTCCATTTCTCCCCAAACCCTCCTCCCAACCCCATCCATATATGCTTGTTGCCATCAAGTCAGTTAGCGACCCTACAGGACAGAGTAGAACTGCCCCATTCTCCCCAAACCCTCCTCCTAACCCCATCCATATATGCTTGTTGCCATCAAGTCAGTTAGCGACCCTACAGAACAGAGTAGAACTGCCCCATAGAGTTTCCAAGGAGCAGCTTGGTGGATTCAAACTGCTGACCATGTGCCACCAGGGCTCTACTACTATATCTTCTGTCTTAGGCAACCACTAATATGCCTTCTGTCTCCATAATTTTACCTGTGCTGGACATTTCACGTGAATGGAGTCGTCATTTGTAATCTTTTGTGTCTGGCTTTTTTTCACTTAGCAGAATGTTTTCAAGTTTCATCCACGTTGTAACATGTGTCAGTACTTTATTCTTTTATGTGGCCAAATATTATTCCATTATACGCACACATCACATGCTGTTTATCCATTCATCATTTGATGGGCATTCAGGTTGTTTAATTTTTTTTTTTTTAATCACAGCCAGCAGTGCAGGTAAAAAGCACAAGCAAAGAACACATTATTTTTCCTTGTTGATGAAGCAAACGTGTAAGGCTAGCTGATAGTTTATTGTCTTACTTCTGGCAAAAACTACCTGGTTAATGCCGTCTCAAAGGATCTACCATTCAGCGTACTCACAATAGGGGAACCTTATTGATTTGGGGGATCTAGTGGCTATTTATTATCTTCTGGGCTCATTCAGGTCACTGTTCTTGTTCTAGTTCACCCGACTTCCCTGACACACGGGTGGCGAATGTTGGGGAGGTTAAAGATGATGAGTTGTGTCGTCCTGCCTGACACTGGGGACAGCATCCCTCCCCAGCACTGTCTGTGAGCAGAACCTTGTCAATAATGCAGCACTTTGTATTCCTGTTAGCATGCCCAGCGCTGACGAGGAGACCTGCACAGGGTGCGTGTTTACTAGGCATTCCCAGCAAGCCTCTTCAGCAACCTTCATGACAGAATAAGGTTATGGGACTCCTGCCACTGCAGAGGCAGGCTGTCAACAGAGATGTACAGATGGGCAAATTCCAAGTCTGGGCATGGGAGCATTGTTTGATGGCCACATTCATTAGCTTCCCTGGAGGGCCTGGCAAACAGGGGAAGTTCAAAGCACTCTGAAATCTTTAAAACCAGCAGCTAAGCTAAACCATCCTCTAAAATCCTCAAACTTATCTCCCAAATGTCTTTCCTCCACTGATAGGTTTGTCTTCTTTGCAGGGCAATAAGGTGATTGGCCCTATAGGTTGTTGTAATCACTTCCCGACCCATCTGCCGCCTACACTGCCCTCCGGCTCCACACCGCCACCTAGCTGATGTTTTGAGAAGTAAGTTTCACCA
Source organism: Loxodonta africana (assembly GCF_030014295.1). Classification (NCBI taxonomy): domain Eukaryota; kingdom Metazoa; phylum Chordata; class Mammalia; order Proboscidea; family Elephantidae; genus Loxodonta; species Loxodonta africana. The sequence continues at coordinate 7,715,174 of NC_087353.1, forward strand.
TGTTACTCTCCTGATAAAAATATTTTGTGACTTACCTACAAAAAGAGCTCTATTCTCCTTAGCATGCAGGATGATGCATGATCTGTCTGGTAACCTCTCTTCTCTGTTTTCATAACCTGCCCCTTTGCAAATTCAATGTCGGCAATAGCTGCTTGAATCTGTGCCCCTTCAAAAAATGTGCTGTCACATCTGCTAGTTGCCTTGCCTGGAGTTTTCTCTCTTTATGATCAGACAAAAAAAAAAAAAAAAACAAACCCGTGCCATCGAGTCTATTCCAACTCGTAAAGGAGTCTATAGGGCAAAGTAGAACTGCCCCATAGGGCTTGCAAAGAATGGCTGGTGGATTCGAACGGCCGACCTTTTGGTTAGCAGCTACGCTCTTAACCACTGAGCCACCAGGACCCCATATGATCAGACCAGCCATCCGCTGTTAGTCACTAAAGATGCAGAGACATTTCAGACGCTACTGCCTCTGGGAACTTTCCTGCATCCTGCCCAGGTGGAGAAAACCACTCCCTTCTCTGGGTTATGCCTGTTCCTTATTCACAGTGGCATTAAGGTGATTACCACAAATGTTATTTTGCCATGAGTCGATTCTGACTCATGGCGACTCCATGTGTTTCAGCGTAGAACTACTTCGTACGATTTTCTTGGCTGCCACCTTTACGGAAGCAGATTGCGAGGCCTTTCTTTTGCACAGACACTAGTATGTTGGAACGGCTGACGCTTAGGCTAGCAGCTGACCCCAAAGTACTTCTGCCATGCCGGCTACTCTTGTGCAAGCCTGGTTCTCCTACCAGACTTTCAGCTTCTTGAAGAAAACATCGTGGACTTCTAATACCTGTTGTAAAATGTCCAGCATTGCATGTGCTCAAAATGGGTGTTGAATTAGTGAACTCATGAATCCATTTTCATGATAGATAGCTCTGCCTAGGACAGAAAGACTTTATGTCATTCCAAAAATGTTCACCCACTTTGAGTCAAGCCCAATTTAGAAACCAAAAGTGGAGGAGGTTAGAGGTAGGAGAGTCCCACCAGATGTGTTCATTCCATTAATATTTATTTGACACCAATGTGTCCCAGTGCTATTCTGTAGTGGAGTAGTTGAAGGTACAGACTGGTAGGGTTCAATTTTTGTTTTGAACAATTAGGGGTTGGACGATTCTGAGCAAGTCACTTAGCCTATCTGTATTCTCATTTGTAAATTGCAGGCAATAATAGTACTGGCCTCAGGGGTATAGCGAGGATAAATGAGTTAATATACTTTAAGTGTTTAGAACAGTATTTTCATTAATAGACAGGACATAATTGTTTGTACTTTATTACGATTAAGATTATAATGATTATATGCACTAGTTGTATAAATGTGTACAACACAGAAATTTTGCCCTCATGGAGCTAGCAGTACAGAGAAGGGACGTATTGGACACGTCTTATGTGCCATTTCAAATCCTTTGGGCCCCACCTCTTGTTCTAGCAACTGCTAGAACCTCTTGTTCTAGACAGTGTTGAAAGCTGTTCCAAGCCAGTTTCAACCAGCTTATCGTGGGTATAACTTGACAATGCCATGCCTACATTCATGCTTCTTGCATCTCTCTCAGCACTCACACATGTACAACCCCGAAGCAAGGAGGTGTAAACCCCTGTGGGAACCTTCTTGACTAATGGGGGTACAGACGGGAGCTGGTGCCTCTCCTTTCTCTCCCAGATGAACAGCGTCAGGTTGAATTTTATCAGGCTCTTCAGGAGGTACCAGTGAGATTGAGTACCAGTTACAGCACAGGCCTACTTAATAATTCATCCTTACATTGTTTTTCCCTCCTTTCCTGTTCTCCCCTGGTCCCTCACTCCTGCTTTCTGGGATCACTTCTGAAACAATCTTTATACAAGCTTTATCCAAGCTCTGCTCTTGGCAGGGGGAAAACTCTATGGGGCCTAGGTTAAGGACAAGGACAAAGAGACAAATATTATGTATGAATAAGTATGTAATGTGTCAGGTGATAATAAGACTTGAAGAGAAAATAAAGCAATATAAAAGAGTTAGGGTGGGCTGAGGTGGAAAGAGATTGCTATTTGGTGGTTATCAGACCTGAAGGAAGTGGGGCATGAGGACTTGGGGATATTTGTGGGAGGAGCATTCCAGGCAGAGGGAACAGCATGTGCAAATGTCCTGAGTTGGGGTATGATTAATGTGTTTGAAGATTAGCAAGGGGGCCAGTGTGGTTGAAGCACAGTGAATACATGTGTGTGTATGTTGGGTGGGGGGCTTGGAAATTAGATCAGAGATTTAATAGACAGTGAAAATCCTATACGGCCTAATAGGAAATTGAAGGACTTTGGCTTTTGCTCTGAGTAAGATGGGAACCATTGGAAGGTTTTGAGTTGAGGAGTGACATAATCAGAACTAGTTATTATTCACTGTAGCTGCTATGTTGATAATGATCATAGGGGACAAAGGATGGGATCAAGGAGATACTTAAGAAGATATTTTAATAATCCAGGTAAGAGTAAATGGTAACTTCAATCATGGTGATTGTGGGGGTGGACATGGTGGGCCACACTCAGATTCTGGATATATATTGAAGGAGAGCCAATGTTTTGCTTAAGGTGAGTGTAGAGAGAAAGAATGAAATCTAGGATAACTCTAAGACTTTTGATCTGAACTATTAAAGGCTGGAGTTTCCATTTACTGAGACATGGAAAAATGTACGAGGAACGTATTTGAGATTGAAAATAAGGAGTTTGGGTACATGATAAGTTTGGTGCCTACTAGCATCAAAGTTGGGATATCTAGTAGGCAGTTGATAAACAGGTCCTGGGCTCAGAAAATATGTCCAACCTGAAGATGTAAATTATGGAAACATTAGAACTGAGATGATACTTAAAGCCATAGAATTGGATAAAATTATGCAGAGACTGAGTGAAGATAGAGAACTTGATTGAGTCCTGGGATCTTCAACAATTAGAGGACAGAAGATGAGGAGGAAGCAGCAAAAGACCCTGAGAAGCTACTGAAGTAGAAGCAAAACCAAAAGATGGTGATGTTCTTAAACCAAACTCAAACCAAACCCCTTGCCGTTGAGTTGATTCTGACTCACAGCCACCCTATCGGAGAGAACAGACTTTTCTCATAGGGTTTCCAAGGAACAGCTGGTGGATTCGAACTGCTGACCTTTTGGTTAGCAGCTGAGTGAGCTCTTAAATACTGTGCTACCAGGGCTTCAGGATGTTCTTAAGGCCAAGGGAAAATAGGTTTTAATAAGTGATAAAGAGATTAACTCTGTCAAATGCTGGTGATAGGTTCATTAACATAAGAAAGGACTGAGGATTGACCAATAAATATGGAGGTTGCTGGGACCCTGGTGGTGCAGTGGTTAAGAGCTCTGCTGCTAACCACAGTTCAAATCCACCAGCCACTCCTTGGAAACCCTTTGGGGCAGTTCTACTCTGTCCTATATGATAGCTATGAGTCTGAATTGAATGGACAGCAATGGGCTTGGGCTTTGTTTTAGATGTGGAGATTATTGGTGACCTTGAAAAATGCTCTCACTGTGGATAAAGGCCTGGTTCCAGAGGAGATGAGATAGATGAGAGGACGAAATGGAGACATCAAATACAAATACTCTTTGCATGCAATTTGGTTGAAAAGAGAAATGAAACAATAGCTGTCAGATGATGTAAAATTGAGAAAGAGCTTTGTTCTGTTTTGCTTTTAGCAGGAAATGTGACGTATTTTTAGTTAAGAAGAATGATCTAATAAAGAGAAAAGTAGAACACATTGTAAATTGTGCTTCTTGGAGTTATACCTATGGTGCTCCTGGAGAGAACGGGCTCAACCTTTGGAGTTATATCTGTGAGAGGGTGAGAAGAAATGGGATCTGTGGATTGAACTTAGATAAAAGCACAGAAAGTTCATCCATGGTAAGAGGAGGAAAAGCTGTTCATATGGATACAGGATCAGGCATTTGTTAGAGGTTGTTGTGAAAGTCTCTGGAAGGTATCTTCTGATTGCTTCTATTTGGTCGATGAAATAATAAGACAAGCAGGAAGTTTTGCAGAATTGGGTAAAGAAGGGAAGGCATATATAGTGATCTCAGAGAGAGAAAAAAGACCAGCAGAAATGCTGTAAAACACCACTAAGGACCCTCTAAAAACAAGTGGACATTTAAAAGAGGTCCCATCAGCACAGATACACGTGGTTTTCTCCAGCCACATTCATATTCTCAGAAGCAGGCAAGGAATATGTAAAGAGTTGGATTTAAATAAAGTTGAGATTTTGCCTACTAAACATAATGGGAGGAGAAACAAGCAAGAGAGTTGAAGATATAGTCAAGCAAATGGTTATAAATTTTGGCCATGAAATCTTAGTTTCATAAGGAGGAGAATGTCTTAGTTATCTAGTGCTGCTATAACAGAAATACCACAAGTGGGTGGCTTTAACAAAGAGAAATTTATTCTCTCACAGTCTAGTAGACTGGAAGTCCAAATTCACCATGTCAGCTCCAGGGGGAGGCTTTCTCTCTTTGTCCACTCAGGGGGAAGGTCCTTGTCATCAGTCTTCCCCAGCCAAGGAGATTCTCAGTGTAGGGACCCCAGGTCCAAAGGATGCCCTTTTCCTCTGGCTCTTATTTCTTGCTGGTGTGAGGTCACCCTGACTTTTTGCTCGCTTCTCTCTTTTATATCTCAAGAGATTGGCTTAAGACACAGTCTAATCTTGTACATTGAGTCTTGCAGATTCAGCTTGCCTCATTAAAATAATTGCCACTAATCTCATCTCACTAACATCATACAGATAGGACTTACAACACATAGGAAAATCATATCAGATGACAAAATGGTGGACAATCACACAATACTGGGAATCATGGCCTAGCCAATTTGATAGATACTTTTACAATTCTATCCATAACAGAGAGGGTATGAGCGGAAAGAGTAAGAACAAAAAGCATGTAGGGTCAATGGAGGGCAAAGCTTGTTAGGACCAAAGAAATAAAGGAGTTGAGATATGGAAAGAATGAACTGAAAAAATTAGAGGTGATTGTCACAAAATGGACACAGAAGTGCTGAGATGAAGAGGAGCACAAGTTCACTGGTCAAAGAACTGGGAGGCCAGAGTATTAGCAAGATGGTCCTCTTGTTAGGAACTGTCCAGTCAGTTCTGACTCATAGCAACCCTACGTACAACAGAAAGAAACACCGCCAAGTCCTGTGCCAGCCTCACAATTGTCATTATGCTTGAGTCCATTGACTCCACTGTGTCAATGCATCTCATTGACAGGCTTCCTCTTTTTTGCTGACCCTCCACTTTACCAAGCATAATGGTCTTCTTCAGGGACTGGTGCCTCTTGATAACATGCCCAAAGTGTGTGAGACGAAGTCTTGCCATCCTTGCTTCTAAGCAACATTCTGGCTGTACTTCTTAGGAGACAGATTTGTTCCTTCTTCTGGCAGTCCAATGTACATTCGATGTTCTTCACCACCACAATAATTCAAAGGCATCAATTCTTGGGACTTCTTTATTCATTGTCAGCTTTCACATGCATATGAGGTGATTGAAAACACCATGGCTTGGGTCAGGCACACCTTAGTCCTTAAAGTGACATCTTTGCTTTTGAACACCCTGAAGAGGTCTTTTGCAGAAGATTTGTCAATACAATGCATCTTTTATTTCTTGACTGCTGCTTCCATAGGTGTTGATTGTGGATCCAGGTAAAATTAAATCCTTGTCAACTTCTTGTCAAAGTCTTTTCTCCGTTTATCCTAATGTTACCTATTGGTCCAGTTGTGAGGATTTTTGCTTTCTTTATGCTAAGGTGTATTCCATACCGAAGGCCGTGGTCTTTGATCTTCATTAGTAAGTGCTTCAAGTCCTCTTCACTTTCAGCAAGCAAGGTTGTGTCATCTGCATGATGCAGGTTGTTAATGAGTCTTCCTCCAATCCCGATGCCCTATTCTTCTTCTTATAGTCCAGCTTCTCGGATTATTTGCTCAGCATACAGATTGAATAAGTATGGTGAAAGGATGTAACCTTTGTTGTTGTTGTTAGATGCTGTTGAGTACGTTCCGGCTCATAGAGACCCTATACACAACAGAATGAAACACTGCCTGGTCCTGCGCCGTCCTTACAATCGTTGTTATGCTTGAGCCCATTGTTGCAGCCACTGCGTCAACCCACCTCGTTGAGGGTCTTCCTCTTTTCTTTTGACCCTGTACTTTACCAAGCATGACATCAGTCCAGGGACTGATCCCTCCAGACAACATGTCCAAAGTGTGTAAGGTGCAGTCTTGCCATCCTTGCTTCTAAGGAGCATTCTGGTTGTACTTCTTCTAAGACAGGATTGTTTGTTCTTTTGGCAGTCCGTGGTATATTCAATATTCTTTGCCCAAATCACAGTTCAAAGGTGTGAATTCTTCTTTGGTTTTCCTTATTCATTGTCCAGCTTTCACATGCATATGATGCAATTGAAAATACTACAGCTTGGGTCAGGCGCACCTTGGTCTTCAGGGTGACATCTTTGCTTTTCAACACTTTGAAGAGGTCCTTTGCAGCAGATTTGCCCAATGCAATGCATCTTTTGATTTCTTGACTGCTGCGTTCGTGACTGTTAATTGTGGATCCAAGTAAAATGAAATCCTTGACAGCTTCCATCTTTTCTACATTTATCATGATGTTGCTTATTGCTCCTGTTGTGAGGATTTTTGTTTTCTTTATGTTTAGGTGCAATCCATGAAGATCTTCATCAGTACTTCAAGTCCTCTTCACTTTCAGCAAGCAAGTTGTGTTATCTGCATAACACAGATTGTTAACGAGTCTTCCTCCAATCCTGATGCCCTATTCTTCTTCGTATAGTCCAGCTTCTTGGATTATTTGCTCAGCATACAGATGGAATAGGTATGGTGAAAGATACAACCCTGATGCACACCTTTTCTGACTTTAAACCAATCAGTTACCCCTTGTTCTGTTGGAACAACTGCCTCTTAATCTACATACAAATTCCTCACAATTATGATTAAGCATTCAGGAATTCCCATTCTTCACAATGTTGTCCATAGTTTGTTATGATCCACACAGCCAAATGCCTTTGCATAGTCAATAACACACGGGTAACCATCCTTCTGGTATTCTCTGCTTTCAGCCAGGATCCATCTGACATCAGCAATGATATCCCGGTTTCCACGTCCTCTTCTGAAACCGGCCTGAATTTCTGGCAGCTCCCTATCAATATACTGCTGCAGCTGCTTTTGAATGATCTTCAGCAAAATTTTGCTTGCGTGTGATATTAATGATATGGTTCTATAATTCCCACATTTGGTTGGATCACCTTTCTTGGGAATAGGCATAAACACGGATCCCTTCCAGTCGGTTGGCCAGGGAGCTGTCCTCCATATTTCTTGGCATAGACGAGTGAGCACTTTCAGCGCTGCATCCATTTGTTGAAACATCTCAATTGATATTCCGTCAATTCATGGAGCCTTGTTTTTCGCCAGTGCCTTCAGGGCAGCTTGGACTTCTTCCTTCAGTACCATCGGTTCCTGAGCATATGCCACCTCTTGAAATGGTTGAACGTCAACTAATTCTTTTCTGTGTAATGACCTTGTGTGTTCTTCCATCTTCTTTTGAAGGTACTATGTCATTTAGTATTTTCCCCATAGAATCCTTCACTACTGCAACTCGAGGCTTGAATTTTTTCTTAAATTCTTTCAACTTGAGAAATGCCAAGTGTGTCCTTCCCTTTTGGTTTTCTATCTCCAGCTTTTTGCACATGTCATTATAATACTTTGTCTTCTCAAGCCAGCCTTTGAAATCTTCTGTTCAGTTCTTTTACTTCATCTTTTCTTCGTTTTACTTTAGCTGCTCGATATTTGAGAGCAAGTTTCAGAACGTCTTCTGACGCACACCTTATTGACTTTAAATGACATGGTATCCCCTCGTTGTGTTCTAATGACTGCCTCTTAGTCTACGGACAGATTCTGCGTGAGCACAATTAAGTGTTCTGGAATTCCCATTCTTAGTAATGTTATCCAAAATTTGTTATGATCCACACAGTTGAAAGCCATTACATAATCAATAAAACACAGGTAAATATCTTTCTGGTATTCTCTGCCTTCAGCCAGGATCCATCTGACATCAGCAATGATGTTCCTTGTTGCACGTCCTTTTCTGGATCCAGCCTGAATTTCTGGCAGTTCCCCGACAATGTACTGCTGCAACCACTTTTGAATGATCTTTAGCAACATTCTACTTGTGTGTGATATTAATGATTAATGGTCCTCTTTGATACTGACATCTTCAAGGATTTCAGCAGGAGTGCTATTTGGCAGAGTGACACTGAGTAAGGTCCTAAAATTTTCTTTGGGATCAGAGAGATAAAGTGACTTGTCTGCTAAAGTTCTCACTGTTTATCAGTGCCTCAGTCTGGTCTCCTGACTTCCAGTCTTTATTCTTTCTACCACACCCTGCTGGACCTCAAAAATCAGGTTGTGGAGGGGGGGAGGGGAAGCTTTTGCCTCAGAAAACAACACTCTCAGATTTAAAAATCTCTTGGCTGGATATTGTTGGAAAGTGCATGCAACAGTATTTTTACCCCTCTTTGTACATTGCCTGGCATGAAATATTGACTCTTTCACAGCGTGAAGAGGAAAAGGAGAGAGAGAGAGAAATCAGTGCGGTGCAACAACTGTCTCAAACAACCCAATCCCAGGGTCAAGGGGAATGATGTCAGTACCAGAGCAACGACAAGCAAAATCGTGAAGAGTTATCCTGGTTTTTGTAACGAAGACCGCTCTTGTTTTCTTGTACCCGTTAGTTTGTAATTGAGTTATCACAGGCATAGCACTCCTTGTGGGTGCTGGGGCTTCATCTCCCCGAGTGCACTGAGCATTCTCTGGGAACAAGGAGAGAGCCTTCTTCATTGATGCAGCCAGCTTCTGTAGTTACTGCTTAGTCAATATTCCTTAGATTGACCTGAAACATTAGCAAGGAAAATCGGATCTTGTGAAGCTGGAAACATTAAATTTAAGGAACTCTGGGAAGAGAGTAATAAGGCAATCTTTGAAATCTTGAATGTAACTCATGAAAATCAGCTGCCTTAAACTCTTTTTGTTAAAAATTTTATGTAGATAATAAAAACAACGCCTTCTTATATTGAAGCCCTGGTGATGCAGTGGTTAAGAGCTTAGCCTGCTAACCAAAAGGTCAGCAGCTTGAATCCACCAGCCACTCCCTGGAAACCCTATGGGGTAGTTCTGTTCTCTTCTATAGGGTCGCTATGAGTCAGAACTGACTCGACAGCAGCGGGTTTGGTCTGGTTTTGGGTTCCAAAATTACATAGCAACTTTTCCACTACATGGACATTGGTCTGTTGGGTGGCCACTGTATATTTTACAGGTTGATAGTGAAGAATGACCTGAGAGCCAAAGATTTTTAATTCGTTTATGCACGTCTTGAGGCATAGCTCCTCCCTCTCCTGTCTCTCCCTGTATGTGTGTGAGACAGTATTTTGGATTTCATGTAAAAGAGCGCTGCTTACCACTGCAAAGCAGTGAGTTACCCAGAAAGATTCTGTGAGCTCCGTAGAGCTTCTGAAGTTTCCAAAGGGGCTAAGTTATTTTTCAAACAACCCCTGCATGTGAAGAAAAGATCTATCTTGCCCTTTGTGTAAGCTGATTTTATTTGGTGAGGAGTAGTGTGGACTGTTCTTTCTGAATGCACTAATTGCTTTGTTTGTTTGTTTGTTTAAGGTAAGAGGCCCAAGCAGTGGCCTTTCCAGGAAGTTCAGCAGAACATTGACAAAAAATGTTCTCTAATGATGGTGAGTGCACACTCATTCCCAGCATTTTATTTGCTTTGTGGCAAAAGCTGTGTGGTTGTTTGCCTCAATTCTCTCAAAACTTAGGTTTTGTGAAGACACAAGTGGCATAATTTTGTGGACAACTTGTTTTTTTGTCCTTTATAGATGGGCTGGCTGGATGCTGGAGTATCGCTTAAATCTACTGCTGCGTGCTCACTTGAGGAAGTAGCTTTCACCCAGCACATACGAACATCACAGCTCCTAAAATGCTGCTTTCTAATCCCTCCCAACTCTTGCAGAATTGGTGACAGGGTATTGCTTAGCCAGACAGAACTCCAGGACTAAACACTCTTAAGTGTAGCTGGAGTATAAGCATATATATATTTTTTAGCCATTCTAATTTTTTTTTTAATAGATATGTAGTGATTTCTCATTGTTTTAGCTTGTCATTCTCTAATGACATATGTTGTTGAGCATCTTTTCATATGTTTGTTCACCATCCATGGGTCATCTTTTGTGAGGTGTCTGTTCATGACTATTGCTTATTTTTAATTGGGTTGTTTTCTTATTATTAAGTTCCAAGAGTTTGTGTGTGTGTGTATATATATATATATATATATACACACACATTTATTGTGTTTTAGATGGAGGTTTACAGAGCAAACTAGTTTCTCATTTAACAATTATTATACATATTGTTTTGTGACATTGGTTGCAAACCCCATGACGTGTCAACACTATCCCCTTCTCAGCCTTGGGTTCCCCATTGCCAGCTTTCCTGTCCCTTCCTGCCTTCACATCCTTGCCTCTGGGCTGGTGTGCCCATTTAGTCTCTTATACGTCGTTGAGCTACATGTATTGTTGTTCATTTTATGGACCTGTCTAATCTTTGGCTGAAGGGTAAATCTCAGGAGCGACTTCAGCACTCAGTTAAAAGAGTGTCTGGGGGGCATACTCTTGAGGTTTCTCCAGTCTCTGTCAGGCCAGTAAGTTTGGTCTTTTTTTGTGAGTTAGAATTCTGCTCTGTGTTTTTCTCCAGCTCTGTCTGGGACCCTCAGTTGTGATCCCTGTCAGAGCAGTCGGTGGTAGCTGGGTACCGTCTAGTCGTGCTGGACTCAGTATAAGCATTAAAAAAAAAACAGTGCCATCAAGTCAATTCAGACTCAAAGTGAGTTTAAGCATATTCTGCTGAATCTCAGGGAGTGTGAAGTGTAAACTGAATAATAGGGTGTAGCTTAAATTATCTGTCAGAATAGCTGCCCAACCTTGAAGATAGGTCTGGGTGGCAGATTTAGTGGGATGAAGCTGGTCTGGAACCATTTTGTAGCTAGCTAGTGCTAACCAGCTGCATAGTTAAGGTAATTTCTTAGCATCCTAGGTGAAGGCTGCATTTTCAATAGTTGAAGCTATGGGCAGGAATGGGTAACTACCTGAAGGATGGCTGATGTTTAAAGATCAGTGAAGTGGCTTAGTCCAGCATCTGATAATATTTCATAAGCTTTAGCCAAATGTGATGATTGTAACTGGTAAAGTCCTCTACCCAAGGCTCCTATTAGATCAGGAAAAATTTGAATTTTATTTCTTGGCCCCAAGGGGTATCAAGGAGGAACTTCAGGGTTGCTCTAAGTTGTATGCATAGTTCGTATGAACATCTAAGTGTTTTTTCAGAGAAAACATCCACAATTTTCATCAACTTTTCCATAGTATCCATGGCTATAAAATGTTCAAAGTTCCTACACTAGCTTTTTCATCCAGAATTTTTGGCTTTTATTTGTGAGTCCTTTGAAGGGCATTTATGGTTACTCTGGTATTTATATCTTCAGAATTGAAAGACTTTTGTCTTAGGTCTTAACACCAGAATCCTCAATGGAGTTCAATATTTCTGCCTTCACCACTGCATGACTGAAAAATACACATAGCATGAAAACAGTGCCCTAAATTGCTGTTTTCATTAGCACAGGTGAGCCCAGCTGGCCCATGTGGGTTCACAAAGACACCTTTTATCCCTTGGTCTAAAATAAAAGTCAGAGTTGCCTCTCAGCTCCATTTTTCCTAAGCCTATCTCTTGATCTTGGTCATTGATATCTTTTACATTGATGAGTAGAAGAGGCAAGAAAGGATGAAATCAAGGAAAAAGAACACCAACGGAAAGAATTTCAACCTAGGCTTAGAAAATCATAGGTCTAAATTATCTACTCCTAGAGAAAGAGTGAAGCCCTCGTGGTGCAGTGGTTAAGAGCTTGGCTGCTAGCCTAAAGGTTGGCAGTTCAAATCTACCAGCAGCTCCTTGGAAACCCTACGAGGCAGTTCTACTCTGCACTGTAGGACCGCTATGAGTTGGAATCAACTTGACGATGATGCATTTGGTTTAGAGCAAGATTGGAGATGGGTCAGCTGCGACCAGTATCAACAGGGACAAATGCTGTGTGGAAACCACACTGCATAGCATGCTGATACCAAAGCTTTTACCATATCCTTTTTCCACCCAACTCTCTTTAGCCCATTATGTTCTTGTCCGTGACTCTTAAATACATGACTTCTTCTCAAGATAGAGTTGCAGGAAAATTGAGCTGCTCCTGGAGGCCCCGTAATCTGTGATCCTGGGACTAGGTGGGAATGTTACTTTGATTTGAATTCTTCCTTAAATCCCCAGGCCCTATCAGGCCTGGTCTTCACTCATTTATATTAAGTTTTGAAAAGTTATCTGTGCCTTTTAATTATCTTAAAACCTGGTGGTGTAGAGGTTAAGTGCTACAGCTGCTAACCCAAGGGTCGGCAGTTCAAATCCTCCAGGTGCTCCTTGGAAACTCTACGGGGCAGTTCTACTCTGTCCTATAGGGTCGCTATGAGTTGGAATCGACTCAACGGAACTGGGTTTGGTTTGGTTTTTGGTTTTATCTCTCTAGCTCAGTGGTTCCTGTACTTAAAGAATCAGCGTGGGTGCTTGGCAAAAAACCAGATTCCTGGCTTCTGCCCTAGAAATTCTGTGTGTGTGTGGTTTGTCCTGGGATTGGGAATTTTTAACAAGTTCCTCAGGTGATGTTCTTAATGATGCAAGTGCAGAAAACACTGCTCTCATCATGAACCCTGATCTCTGGCTTCTTTCACTGGAGGTTATGAGTCTAAAAAACATTTTGACTCTTGTTCAATACAGAGCAATTCCAAAGCTACCTGCAAATGTTAATAAAAACACTAAAAGACCTACCTGGGTCTCAGCAAAAATGTGGATGGCCAAACCAATCACTCAGTCATCTCTGAATGTTTCTCTAAAATCAGATGCTTCTCTTTGTTGTTTTTAGTTTGTAAAATAATTCAGTGCCTTGAAAATTTTAGTGCTTTTTAAAATTAACTCTGTTAGAAACTGAACAGAGAGTTGCAACCACTATATCTGAAGGAAAAATTCTTCCAAAACAAAGAGGATACGCGAGTAGAAATGGGGAAAAAAATACATTGGTGCCAAAATCTCTTAACATTATTGCAAGCCAAGCTGTTTTGTCATTTACTAAATTTTACCTTTATCAGAGTTGCCTGAAACAGTAAATTTGTGTTTGTTGACTCTATAATTTATGATAAGAGAATAGTGTATATGCTGTTTTTGAAGGTTTCTGAGAAACGATGGAAGAATAACTAAATGAATACCTCACTTCATTTGAAGGGTGATTGCTTGGTAAAATGCTAATTTAAAGTGAACTATGATCCCAGTGTATCCTGTCCCGTATGCACATGTCAAAGTGACCACTTAGTGACAGCTCTGGAAAGTCAGAGGACCTGTACTCAAGTCCCAACACGTAAGATCTGCCCACTCTGGGACCTTGGGCAGACTTCTCATTTCTCAGAGTATGTTCTTCGTTAGGAGACTGATAATGGTTCAGGTTCTACCTACCCTACAGAGGCCTCCAGGTGGGGCAAACCATTTGCACTCGACCACTAACTTAAAGGATAGTGGTTCAAACCCATCCAGCAGCGGCACAGAGAAAAGACCTGGTGATCTGCCTCTGTCAAGATTACAGCCAAGAAAGCCCTGTGGAGCAGTTAGTTCTACTCTGGAGTACATGGGATTGCCATGAGTTGAAATTGACTCGATGACAAAAGGTCTGGTTTTTCTGGTTTACCTACCTCACAGGGGGAAACATAGGAAACAATGCAAATAAAAATGCTTTGTAAATTATACTTTAATATACCTAAATTATTACATTCCTGGATGCTTTTCCTTAAGCAAATGTTGGGCTAGACTACTAGAATTGGTAATTTCATAGATTTTTCTTAATCATTTATATTAAGTGCAGTAAAGTGCTACATATTTTACCTAAAACTATTAATTTTCTTCTGAGAACATATTACTGTTTCTATAATTTTACTGTCATATTTCTCTTTCCCTTAAATAATTAATCTTTGCATAAAACGATTTCCGTAAATTTATTGAAGAATCTAAGTCTGTATCATCAGGTAACATTAACTTTGATTTCAGATACAGATACACTACTTCAACCAAACCAGGAGATTTTCATGTAGAAAACAACATACCTAGTTCTCTCTATTTAATCCTTTCACCCTGTGGTGAAGCCTTCAGAGTTCTTCAGCACGCTGTAATTTATGCATGCGTTAGCATTTAGTCATTCATGCCTCTAGGCTTTTGCTATACATTTTTAAAATTGATTTTTATTCTACAGAGATAAATGCACATAGAAAAATAAAAAGAGTTCAGAAGGGCATGAAACGAAAAATAAGGTTCCTCTCCTGCCTCCTCTACCTGGAGTTCTACTTCCTGTCTTAGCGGTTTAAGATTCCTTCCTGAAAAATTTAATGTATATATTTCTTTTTATTATTATTAAAAACAAACAGACAAAAAACCCCGTTGCTATCAGGTTCATACAATTCATCCTTCGTCCTGTTCGTGCTTGAGTCTCTTGTCTAGTGATGTGTGTAGGTCATATTTCCATATGAGCGCCTATCAATCCACCTCACTCTGTTTATTCTGTTGTGTAAACCAAAAACCAAACCCATGCCATCAAGTCGATTTCGACTCACAGCGACCCTATAGGACAGAATAGAACTGCCCCATAGGGATTCCAAGGAGGGGTTGGTGGATTCGAACTGAGCTCTTAACCACTGCACCACCAGGGTTCCATTGTGTAAGTACATTAAAATTTCTTTGTTGAGTTCTCTATTCACTGAGTTTTTATTCAACTAACTTACCCTTTCAAGTAAAGCTGGAATGAACATTCTGATGAATACAGCTTTGTGCTCCTGTGCACGAATATTTTGGGATAGAATTGTAGAATTGGAATTAGAATTTTCAGGTCAAAGGGCATATACATTTACAATGTTGACAGATGGTGGTTCTTTGTCCTCGAAGAGGTTGCATTGAGTTACCCTCTCATGGGTACGTTTAGAACAACTATTTCCTCTCATCCTAATTTACTGTGTGCTTTCAAAATTTTAATTATCATTCTGATAGGTGATGATAGCATTTCACTATTGCTTTAATTTGCATTCCTTTGACTATCCCATTATCTATTGTTCATAGGATCACAGCATTTATCTTATGTGTGTTTTATCTGTTTCTGTCTCCAGAGTGTTAGCTTGTATATTTTTGTATTCTCGGTGCTGAACAGTGTCTGACAAATAGTAAATGTTCAGGTTTTTTTCTTTTTTTGAAGGAACTAAATTGTATCTTTTGTGGTTGGTACCCAGTGTCATTTTATCATAACCATTTGATGTCCTTTATTATTCTAGGCAGTCATTCCAACAGACCAAGGGGATACTGCATGGTTAAAAGTCAGGAAAAGTCTGTGTCAGGATTTTATCCTTTCACCATACTTACTCAATCTGTATGATGAGCAAATAATCTGAGAAGCTGGACATATGAAGAAGATCATGGCATGAGGATTGGAGGAAGACTCATTAATAACCTGTGTTATGCAGATGACACAACCTTGCTTACTGAAAGTGAAGAGGACTTGAAACACTTACTAATGAAGATCAAAGACCACAGCCTTCAGTATGGATTACACCTCAACATAAAGAAAACAAAAATCCTCACAAATGGACCAATGAGGAACATCGCGATAAATGGAGAAAAGATCGAAGTTGTCAAGGATTTCATTTTACTTGGATCCACAATCAACACCCACGGAAGCAGCAGTCAAGAAATCAAAGGACGCATTACACTGGGCAAATCTGCTGCAAAAGAACCCCTCTAAAGTGTTAAAAAGCAAAGATGTCACTTTAAGGGCTAAGGTGCACCTGAGCTAAGCCATGGTGCTTTCAATCGCCGCATATGCATGTAAAAGCTGGACAATGAATAAGGAAGACAGAAAAAGAATTGATGGCTTTGAATTGTGGTGTTGGCAAAGTACGGAATATACCATGAACTGCCAGATGAATGAACAAATCTGTCTTGGAAGAAGTACAGCTGGAATGCTCCTTAGAAGCAAGGATGGCGAGACTGCATCTCACATACTTTGGACATGTGTCAGGAGGGACCAGTCCCTGGAGAAGGAGAGCATGCTTGGTAAAGTAGAGGGTCAGTGAAAAAGAGGAAGACTCTCAATGAGATGGATTGACACAATGGCTGCAACAATGCGCTCAGACAAAGCAACGATTGTGAGGATGGTGCAGGACCAGGAAGTGTTTTGCTCTGTTGTACGTCTATGAATCAGAACTGACTTGACTGCACCTAACAACAACTACAACAACAATTATTCTAGTAACTTACGCATGTACTTTTGCCCCCTTTTCCCAGGAGAGGCAATCACGTTAACCAAGTCAAGTGTAACAGAATGTTAACTGGGAAGTTTTGGCTGAGATATCATAGATATCAGGTACTAGAATTGTGAGATAAAATAGACCACTAAAAGTCACAGTTTCATAGAAAAACATCACTTTTGGGCCCCTCACCCAAGAACCCCTCTCCCAGCTTAAGGATACTGAAAGCCAGCACTTGTTTGTCAGTTTGTTGTACTGTGGTGGCTTGCATGTAGCTATGACACGCTTCAGCGGAGCTTCCAAATTAAGACAGACTATGAAGAAAGACTTGGTGATCTACTTCTGAATAAAAAATTAACCAGTGAAAACCTTATCTATAGCTATAGAACATCGTCTGATATAGGGCTGGAAGATGAGCCCCTCAGGTTGGAAAGCAGCACACAGTGGCTGCAACAATGGGCTCAAACATAACAAGGATTGTGCGGATAGTGCAGGACCCGGCAGTGTTTTGTTCTGTTGTATGTAGGGTCGCTATGTGTCAGAACCAACCTGAGGGTGCCTACAACAGCAACAAAGGCTGGAGAGAATGAAGACTCCAGATGGTTCATGAGGACGATTTTTATTTGAGAGAGCTGTTAAATCAAGTGTCTGCCCTCACTTCTAGCTCAGGACAGCTCACAGAACTTCATCTGCGTACCCCGTACTTGCAGGGTGTGGAGGACAGATGTCTGACTCCTGCCTGAACAGTGACAGTCGCTCATGACAGCTGGAGAGAGGGCTGGGTCTGGAAATGAACTGCAGGTCTCTCCAAAGGCAGGTCAGGACCACAAAAAACCCTGCAGCCCAGCTGTGGAAAGTCAGCCTGGGGTCTGTCTCAAGGGTCCTGCCCAAGACCATGGACTTCTCTGGGGATAAGTATCAAGAAAAGGCTAAGGCTGAGCTGTGATCAGAGGGGCTGGTAGCAGGGAGCTCCCCAAAGAACCCATTATAGTGCCCAGAAGAAAATGTACCAGCTTTAAACCCCTGCCACCTGGCGGGCTCAGAGAGCCTATGGTAGCGCCAGCCACTCTCCTGGCTCCTGGAGACCAGCAAAAAAGAGAAGAAGCTCAAAGGCTCCTTCTCCCACCAGGAGCAGCCAGCCTGCTGCAGTCTCCCAGGGGTGAAAGGAGCTGTAAGGAGAAATAAATTTCGAGTTTGATTTTTACCTGGAACTCAACGTGCTTAATAGCTAATTTCTGACTGTGTAATGGAAGCTGGTCTCAAACTTTTACACTACCTGAGAGTAGGAACGCCCAATTCTTCATCTGGTAAACCAAAAGGTCATTGCTCTTGAGTCAGTTCTGGCTCACAGCGACCCTATAAGACAGAGTAGAACTGCCCCATAGGGTTTCCAAAGAGTGGCTGGTGGATTCGAACTGCCGACCTTTTGTTTAGCAGCCTATCTCTTGACCACTGTACCACCAGGCCTCCCTTCATCTGGTGTTAGAGAAAAACAAGCAAACAAAAAACTCTCCTTGAATTAGGTTTATAGGAACTAAGAAAGGCAAAAATATACAGCGGCACTTATGATGATACGTCAAGCGCCCCAGTGTTGGGCATACTGGTTACACTCTCCACACTCCTTTTCCTGAGAACGATTTTTTAAATTCAGAAGATGGCTGACCAAGGTTTCCTCCTCTGAAAGCTAGCCAATCTCCAGTCCTGCATTTGCACACACTGACACCTAGCTACAGGTAGAGGAAACACTAGGTTTGCATTTCACTTTCCCGAAGCTTGTTGTTTAAAAAAAAAAGTGGAGACAAAATTACTATTGCTTTTCAGGTTTCTCCAACTTATTTCTAATTGTGACAGGTATTTCAACTATATACTGCCTCATAGACTTCAAAAGGGACTGCTTTTCCACCCATGTGGTTTTGTTGTGTGGCCTTCTGGGGGACAGCCTTATCTCCTCTGTATATTTGTACTCCTTAGTGTATGTCATCAGAGAACACGGTACTTTTTCTCCTGACTTCTTGTGTGTGAGCCCTGCAATTGAATTTGGAAGGTATCATTCTGGCTACTTTATTGAAGAGTTGGTTTGGAAGAGTCTCAGAAAAATATGCATTTTTTTGGAGGGAAGGATTGACTGGAAAATGATTTCCAATAATGAATTTTTAGCAAGTTTGTAAATGCTCATCCCTCACATTTGAGTTCTAAAGAAACATATCCAGAGGAGTGCAAAACGTGTTATATTGAAATTGTGTAAAAGATTGGTGCAAAAAAAAGTTATCTTTGGACAAAAATTAATTTTATTACAGCATAAAAGTAACCTTGCAAAAGGATTGCAGAGATAGTCTCCTCGCATTCACTACAAATCATAGGGGAGGGAATTTATTTGAAGTGTTTTTTATAAGATCAATGGCAAATGAGTGTACCGTGAATGAAAAGGGTGGAGCTGAAATAAGCTAGTCACTGTTATAACTCTAAGACTGCCCCCATTCCCTACAAATATGTATATTTATTGACTTATAGCCATTCTATGAAGCCCTGGTGGCACAGTGGTTAAGAGCTCAGCTGCTAACAAAGGTTGGCAGTTCAAATCCACCAGGCGCTCCTTGGAAACCCTATGGGATGGTTCTACTCTGTCCTCTAGGGTGGCTATTTGAGTCAGAATCAACTAGATGGCAATGTGTTTCATTTTGTTTTAAATATATGTATATACCTTTTTAATATATATATATACCTACATATACGTTAGCTAGTTACATTTTAGTCACCAGATCTGGCATTTTTCCTAAGACACGTTGTCACTTCTATTTATCTTAATTATGAAATCACTTTCACATCAGCACGTTAGACAAGTACAAACAACAAGCTTGTCAGACACAAGCTAAGCCCAGAAAGCCTTATTTGGAGGAAAAGCTGTTTCTTCAGTTAAATCGTGGCTGACACCTTGGATCATTAACTGACTTTAGACCCAAAGTCTGAACGGATGGCAATTCCTGGGCCTGTTCAAGTTTAATAAATTAACTTTGATAAATTCTGAATATTTTACTAGTAAACGTTGTCCTGTGTTTGTCTCCTTCTGGAATAAAGACTTCATGGAAAACTTGGTTAATGAATCTCCCGACCACGCTGGTATTTAATCCCCAAGGCAGGGGAGAGAGAACTTTCCTTCGGAGCCTACTATGTGACCAGAACTGTGCTAGATGACTCTCCCTTGTTAACTAGTTTGATTTTCGGGAAACTCTGTGAAACTGTTCTTATCATTCCAGTTTTTCAGATAAAGATGCTGAGGCTCCGTGAGGGTGAATAGCATGTGCATACTGTGGAGAGTAGGCTGCGGAGCTGGGTATCCAAGCCTGCTGTGCTAGCTCCCTGTGCCTGCTCTAACAAACGACCACATGCTTGGTAGCTTAGAACAATAGCAATGCATTCTCGCTCAGCTCTGGAGACCAGAACTCTGAAAACCGTATCACTGGATCAAAATCAAGATACTAGCAGGGCTGTGCACCCTCTGGAAACTCTGCTGATGAAGTGGTTAAGAGCGACATATGCTAACCAAAAGGTTGGCAGTTCAAATCCACCAGGTGCTCCTTGGAAACTATGGGGCAGTTCTGCTCGGTCCTCTAGGGTCACTATGAGTTGGAATCGGCTAGAAAGCAATGGGCTGGGTGCTCCCTCTGGCCTTTTCTAGAGGAGAACCTATTCTGTGCCTGTTCCAGTTTCTCGTAGTGGTTAGTATTCCTTGGCTTGTGGCCATGTCATTCCAATCTTGCTTCTGTGGTAACAGTGCCTTCTCCTCTTCTGTCAATGTCACATCTCCCTCTGCCTCTCGCTTATAACAACACTTACAGCTGCATTTGGAAATCCTGGTGGTGTAGTCGTTAAAAGCCATATCTGCTAACCAAAAAGTTGGTAGTTCAAATCTACCAGGTGGTCCTTGGAAACTCTACGGGGGCAGTTCTACTCTGTTCTATGGGGTTGCTATGAGTTGGAATCAACTCGACAGCAATGTTTTTTTTTTTTTGGTGGGGGGGTTTATGGCTATTTTTAATGCCCGCCCGAATAATACAGGATAAGACCAAAAGTCGACCAAACTCATAGCAACCCAAGAGGACAGAATAGAAGTGCCCAGCTGGCTTCCAAGGAGCAGCTGGTGGATTCAAACAGCTGAACTCATATCCACAGCACCCCGGGGCTCCGAAGCCAGGATGACACAGGGTAACCTCCCCATGTTCAAGCCCTTGATTTGATCTCGTCTGCGAAGACCCTTTTCCCACGGAAGGCATCACTTACAGGTTCCAGGGCTTAGGATCTCATGTCGTTAGCGGCCATTGATCGGGCTGCCGTACCTGTCTGTCCCCAAAGCTGCTCTCAGTGTGTCCCAGCGCCTCCAGCGCCCAGTCCGTACCTGCCTGTCCCCAAAGCTGCTCTCAGCGTGTCCCAGCGCCTCCAGCGCCCAGTCCGTACCTGCCTGTCCCCAAAGCTGCTCTCAGCGTGTCCCAGCGCCTCCAGCGCCCAGTCCGTACCTGCCTGTCCCCAAAGCTGCTCTCAGCGTGTCCCAGCGCCCCCCGCGCCCAGTCCGTACCTGCCTGTCCCCAAAGCTGCTCTCAGCGCCCCCAGCGCCCGCCGTGACTCCCACCGTCTCCGTGTCTGTTAGTGGGCGACGGGGGTGGACGCGAGGACAAAGCTTTCAGAAGCGCATCGGAGCGTGGTTTCATTGCTGTTGTCAGATGCAGTGGAGCCATGGCACTGTCACTGGCAGTTTGAAGGCCTCAGATCAGCAAAATCCGCTGAATATTACCTGTCGTTAGAGGCATGGGTGCCACGTTGAGTCATGAAGGTAGAAAGGCTTTGGAGAAGACCCAGTCCGACACACATGTTTACAGACACCCAGCACAGAGAAGCCGACAGGCGCCCGGGTCATCCGACTGCTAGTCTAGTGCCCCCCTCAGTGCATACAGGTTCCTCTGGAATCCGCTTGTGGGAGAACACCCAACCTGTGAAAAGGAACACCAGAAGATTTATAGGATGGTTTCAGACAGCAGAGAAGAATCGAGGGCAGAAGGACAGGGTTATTACCACATGGATGGCACAAATGGAATCATGCTCAGTTTTCAGAGGAGGAAGAAATCTCTGAAAGCCAGGATGTTCAGGAAAAGCCTAGCAGGAGACGTGGGACTTTAGCAACAAGTAGATAAGAAAGATGCGTGTCTGTGCATGTGTTCCTGTGTGTGTGCGAGAGACAGAGACAGAGAGTGAGAGAGTGTAAGGCAATAATTTTACTCCCTCCCTTTTGAAAGGTATATTACGATTTATATGTCATACATCCTTTGTTACTACTTTTTCTGATGTCATTTCTGTAGTAATTTCTGCTGAATTACTAGGGCTTGGGAACACAACTTCACAGAAAGTCTTCGGTATTGGACTGAATAAAGTCCCCCCAAATTTATATTTACCTGGACCCTGTGAATGGTCTGGAAATATTTATCTGGCAATACAGTCTTTGCAACTCCATGGCACCCAACAACAACAACGAGAGTCTTTGCAGGTGTAATCAAATTAAGTGATGGCATAATGGGTTAGCATGGGCCATAAATCCAGTCACTGGTGTCTTATAAAAGAGACACATAGACACACATGGGAGAAGACCATGTGGAGACGGAGGCAGAAATTGTAGTGATGTGTCTACAAGCCAAGGAATGCCAAGGATTGTCAGCAACCACCAGATTTTAGAAGAGACAAGGAATGATCCTTCCCTAGGGCTTTCTTTCAGAGGGAGCATGTCTGTGGGAATGTGGGAAGTGGGCAACTTCTGACTTAAGGCTCTGAGAGAGAAAAATCCCAAATCTGAGATGGAGTTGATTTGAGTTCCTAAATTTTCTAATAATTTAATGTAATTTGAGAATTTATGTTCACTAATTGGGAGCCATATTTAAGCCTTGGTGGTGTGGTGGTTAAGAGCTTAGGCTACTAACCAAGGGGTCAGCAGTTAAAATCCACCAGCGACTCCTTGGAAATCCTATGGGGCAGTTCTACTCAGTCCTATAGGGTCACTATGAGCTGGAATGGACTGGATGGCAATGAGATTTTTTTTTGGTTAAGCATTCGACTGCTAACCAGAAGGTTGGCAGTTTGAATCCACCAGCCATTCCTTGGAAATCCTAGGAGGCAGTTCCATTCTGTCCTATAAGGTCACTATTAGTCAGAATCTACTCGATGGCAACGGGTTAAAGGCAATCAATTTAGGTGTTTGCTTTTTATAGAAAACAATCCCAAGGCATATGGAAACACATGATACTTCAGAGCCCCTTTTGCACAAGGGAAGCAGTCAGAAAGCATTCTCTGATGTGTGCAGTGAAATAAGAGTTAACTTGGTCAAGAATTTCCGAAAGAAGATTAGGGCAATCAACTGATTTCACGTAATGACGCGACAGCAAAATGAAATATCTGAGGAAGGTCTGGCTCCGAAATAAAATGAAGTCTCTGCTTGCCTATATTCACCAATAATAAACATGTCTCCCTTCTCTTGCCTTCACTCTTTCTTTTATTTTTTGTAGGAATTTATCTCTGAGAGAGTCAGTTTCTCAGCCCTTGCCAATACAGTGTGTTATCAAGCACTTTACCTATCTGACAAGTGAATAAAGGTATTTTGAGATAGTTTTAGTTGGCAGTCCTCTTAGAAGTGAAAGTAGTCATCTTTTCATATGTTTGAGGGGTGTATGTATATTTATGAATATATATATATACTTATTTATTTAATTACAATCTGTTCATATCCTTTGCCTATTTTTCTACTGGGTTGTTAAGTCTCTTATTGATTTGAAGGAGCTCTTAATATATACAATAAACTAACATCTATTTTACAAGTTGCAAATACTTTCCCTCTGATATTTTTCTTTTGACTTTTTCCATTTTTTTTTTTGCCATGTGATGTTTAAAACATTTTGATATAGTTGAATTTATGAATATTTTCTTTTATGACTTCTATATGTTTTATAGCCTACATAGAAAGTTTTTGGAAACCCTGGTGGCGTAGTGGTTAAGGGCTATGGCTGCTAACCAAAAAGTCA
The DNA here is from genome assembly GCF_030014295.1 of Loxodonta africana. NCBI lineage: Eukaryota > Metazoa > Chordata > Mammalia > Proboscidea > Elephantidae > Loxodonta > Loxodonta africana. The sequence goes on from NC_087353.1 coordinate 7,738,728, forward strand.
GCAGTTTGAATCCACCAGGTGCTCCTTGGAAACCCTATGAGGCAGTTCTGCTCTGTCCTGTAGGGTCACTATGAGTAGGAATCGACTCGACAGCAGCAGGTTTGTTTTTTTTTTTTTTTAGAAAGTCTTCTGCTCTCCTAAATTTCAAAAAAAAAAAAAAAAACCTCTCATATATTCTTCATATACTTTGGTTTGGTTTATATCTAAATCTTTGAACCATCTATGATTTATTTATGTGAAGATTTGACTTATAAATTTATTTTTTTTTCTACTTGGCTTCTCACATGTCTGAACACCATTTACTGAACAATCTGTCTTTGCTCCACTGATTTGCAAGGACAGGGATATGCATCTATTTCTGAATTTTCTACTCAATTTTATATACAGTTTGTATCTCCGTGGAGAAGTATGCATGGTGATCGGCTATCACGGTTTATTATCTACTAGAGATGGTCATCCTTCACTAGTCTCAAGAATGCCCCTGGCTAGCTATTTTTCTGTATGAGCTTTAAGACCAACCTGTTAAGAGACATCTTTTCCTAAAACAAAATTCATTTCATCAGGATTTATTTGCATACATTAGAACAAACTAATACCTTATATTATCTTAATTTTCTTTTAGCTACTGATTTTTCTAAGTACTATTTTTTGTATTTATACTTCTCCCTTTTTTTTCTTATTTTGTTTAGCTAACATTGTATCAACTGTATCATTTCTTTTCAGAGTTCTTGGTCTTTTTATTTGCACTCTCATTTTCTCTTTTCTTCTTCACTGCTGTCTCTTATTTGCACTATGTGTTTACTCCTGCTTTCTGAGTTTATTTTGCTACTCTTTTCCTAACTTCTTGACTTGAATGCATAATTTATTTATTATTTTTCTTCTTATCAACATAAATATCTAAGGTTACAAATTTTCTTCTGAGCTTTGGTTTAGCTGTGCCCCATAGATTCTGATAGGGTAATGTTTTCATTATAATTATTTTTGGACATTCTGCAATTTTGGCAGGAGTTTTCTCTTTGAAAGAAAATTAAAAAACAGAAGACTTTAGAAGTGTCATTCTCTATGGTTATTTTTTGTTTCATGTTTTCTAGTTCTGTTACGAATTTAGTTTCGTTGTGAACATGAGATCTTCTATGTCCTTCCCACTTTTTGAAGTCTTTTGAGGCTTTTATCGTGCCCTAACATATAGTCAGTTTTCCTGAATATTATATACCTGCTTGACAGAAAAGAATCTTTTGTTCTTTACTGCATACAGGGTGAGGAAATTTCCAAAGGTATACCACTCCCTCCCTTCTCTCCTGAGTTTCATCTATGCTGTTGTTAAGTACGTCAGGACATGTACCATTTACGTGTGTGTGCATTATTGTAGCGTGTTCGCTCTCCGCATTGCTTTTTAGCTCACGATGCCCAGGTTTTCTCAGTCTTAGTCTCACAATCAGGTAGATCTGGAGCTTACCACCAGCACTCTTACCATGGTTTCTCCATTCATGGGTGGTTACCTGAAATTTGTTTTCTAGTAGTTTCTCCAAGAGGAGAACATAAGAAATGAAATTCCTAAACTCTTATTCACTCAGATACAATCTTCTGCTGCTATTCTGTCCAACAGCATTCTTTAGTATAAACTCCTTGAGCTACACTCTCTTTTCTCTGAGGCATCCTATGCGCTGTTCTGCGTCTTCTATCAACGATGGTTGAAGTGGAGAAATCTAAGGCTAGCTTGATTTTATTTTTTCCCTTTTAATAAGTAACTTGATATTTTTGCATAGATTCTGAAAGGATTTTTTTCTTTTCCATCTCTAGACCTGAGGAAATTTTCTAGTTAAGATACATCTTCAGATTAACCATTTTATGTCAGTTTTTTCAAAGTCTATCCTTTTAATCAGAACATTCATGTTTTTTTATTTCTGAAAAGATTTCTCAGAGATGGAGCTTTCTCATTATCCCTGTGGATTTCAGGTTATTTTTAAGAGAAGAAACTGGAAAGGTGAGCTTTACTTCACTAGGCTAATACACAGATTACCTATTTTTTTTTTTTTAAAAAAGGAATTTAGTAAATTTTATTATAGAGGAGTTTAGAAAAGAACATAAGGAAACAAAATTAACCATAATCTTTCTGCTCAGATATCTAATGTCATTAGATGCAAAAGAGGTAAAAAATTTAGAAAGTTCAAAGGGTAATGAATCCTTACTTCACCCCTAATTCCCTAGAAATAACTATTATAAAGATGTCCTTGGGTGACACAAACAAGACGATACACTCAGCTGCTAACCAAAAGACTGGCTGTTTGAGCACATCCAGAGATGCCTTGGAAGAAAGGCCTGGCAATCTACTTCTGAATACTCAGTCATTGAAAACTCTGTGAGGCATAGTTCTATTCTGTCACTCATGGTGTCACCACGAGTCAGAATCCACTTGACAGCCGCTGGTTACTGTTCTGTTGTTGTTTTTTAAGATTCTTTCCAGGAAAAAAAATGTTATATATATGCCAGGGTGTATATGTGTAGCTGTCTTTACATATATATTTTATTTTCACTAAATGATGCAAAAACTCCATGAGTTTCACTTTTTCGCTAAATGTTATCATCCAGCTCTTTCCATTTTATTGCATGTAGATCAACATTATTCTTTCTAACGGCTATGTGGTATTTATTGTATGGAAGCGCCATAATTTATTTAAAAAGTCCTCTACTGGGAGACACTTTTATTGTTTCTACTTCTTTGCTTTTATAAACTGCACTACAAAGAATGTGATTGTATATTTATCTTGGCAATCTTTTGAAGTATATTTGTAGGGCAAGTTTCTATCAGACAGGTTTATGGGTCAAATAAAATTTGACATATTTTGACGACATATTCTTTAGAAAAATTGCCGTACCCTCTTTTTATTTAGGCAGAAATTATGTTGGTTATTCTTAATATTTATATAAAATATAATTTTTGTTAAAGTTATAATGAGAAGTATACTACCAGTTCCTCTTGGGTGGGCTATATGATAAGGCATCAAAGAGAAGCTAGAGAAGTAGTCAGAGCAGAAAACATTAACGGTGAAAGCTTGGCATTTCTCTAAGTGTGTGTTAGTCATAGCTGCTCTTCATAAAACCTGGGAGCATAAGGTTTACCTTGGAAAGGAAATAGGCACTTAATCAATGAATCAAAAAGGGACTTTGAAACAGAGAGACAAAGTAGTCATCCTTCTATTTTCAGAGACAGAAAACATAATTTCTATGGTCTTCAAAGGGAGAGATTATCTAGCAGAAAAGCGAAACACTGGGAAGGAGTCATCGAGTGCATATTTGTAAGTATTTTTCATTTAAGAACCACAATGAGACAGATGCTCAGGGACTGAAATACAGTGAAATTGGATCCAGAAGGCCCATATTGAAAAATAAGGATGTAAGTGCTAATACTGATGGTCACAACTCTTCTGCATAGACACCCTACATCTACTTCATTAAAAAAAAGGAAGTTTTAATATCTTTGTATATCCTTTACCCCAGATGACACTGAGGCATATGAAGGATGCCAGGGACTGCTGCCTTAGATGTTGAGTTGGCCAAATTATTACCCCACTAGATATTCAGAAGTTAAGTTTAGGAAATCTGCTTGAGTGCCATGAGGTGCTTACTGTGACATGAAACTGTGGCAGAACCTAGTATTCTACTGTGGGACAAGTTGTCAAGTTTCTTCTAATGGGTTCCACTTCTAGTTACGGCAACACAGCTGGTATCGGACAGACCATTCTGCAGATAAAAATTATGAAATCTCGAAAAAATATTAAAACCAAAAATAATTGAAAAAGGACGTGAGCTAACATGTAAAAGAAGATAACTTCATTGGGTGAAGTTTGCATTTACTCAGCTTTTCACTTGAGAGCTTTTCCCACTCCATGTGGAATAAGGTGGCTATAAACTCAAGTAAAAAGTCACAGCCTTAAGTGCTTAAGAAGTCAGGAGACAGTATTTGGAACTGCCAAAGTAGCTGGAGAGTGAGGAAGTACAGGTCCTAAAACAAAAGGCAGTTAAATAGGTGCAGCACTATTTGTATGTACATTTTTATACAGAATTTTGTACCCAAATTCTTCTGTTACAGATTGATTTGTGTACACCCCAAATGTGCGCCAACTTGGCTAGTTCATGGTTCCCAGTATTGTGTGATTGTCCACCATTTTGTCATTGGATGTGATTTTTCTATGTATTGTAAATCCTACCTTTATGATGTTAATGAGGCAAGATTATAGGCAGTTACATTAATGAGGCAGGACTCAATCTACAAGATCAGATCACATCTTTAGTCAACCTCTCTTGAGATATAAAAGAGAGAAGTGAGGAGAGAGACAGCAGGACCTCATACAACCAAGAAAGTAGTGCCAGGAGCAGAAAGCATCCTTTGTACTTGGGGTCCTCATGCAGAGAAACATCTAGACCAAGGGAAGATTGGTGACAAGGACCTTCATCCAGAGACAATAGCTCAAAAAACTCGTGTTCCCCTGGAGCTAGTAGTGCCCTGAATTCAAACTTCTAGCCTGTTAGACTGTAAGGGGATAAATTTCTGTTCGTTAAAGCCATCCACTTGTGGTATTTCTGTTATAGCAGGACTAGATGACTAAGACACTGTGCTAAACCTTCAAGTACACATGTTAAAAGGAGACTCCAGGAGGTTTGGTGAAAAGGAACAGCTAGAAGGCTGAAAGAATTGGTCAGTGATTTCAGATGCTCCCATCACAGGGAAGATGGAGTTTGGAGTTTAAGTCAAGCCAAGATAACTGCCTGTAAGAAGAAAAATTAATACTCTTCATGGGAATAGAACAGAATCTAGTCTTCTTCATAACCCATCATCCATAATGTTCAGCATACAATAAAATTACAAGAAATGTAAACAAACAAACAAATGTAATTCATGGTCAAGCAGAAAAACAATTCCATAGTTAAAAAAAAAAGAAGAAGAAGAACAGAAGACCCAGATATTGTATTTGTAGACAAGAACTCTACAGCAGCTATTATATATATGTTTAAGTATTTATAGAAAATTATATGGATAGCAAATTAGTAGACGGGGAATCTCAGCTGAGACAGTGAAACTACAAAAAAGAACCAAACTGAATTTCTAGAATTAAAAAGCACAATATCTGAAGTGAAAAATTCACTAGTTAGGCTTAATAGAGAATTGGAAATGTTAATAAAAAGAGTCAGTGAATTTTAAGACAGAAAAATGAGCTTATTCAACCTGAAGAACAGAAAGGAAATTAAGAAAAAATGCAAAGCCTCAGCGATATGTGGGATAATATCAAGTAGTCTAACACATGTATAATTGGAGTCTTGAAAGAAGAAAAAAGAATGGAACGAAAATACATTTGAAGAAATAATGACAAATTTCTCAAAATTCATTATACACATCAATTTAAATATCCAAGAAGTTTAGCAAATCTTGAGCCAAATAAATCCAAAGAAAAATCCAGATAAATCCTAGAAAGGTCACAGTCAGTCTGCTGAAAACCTAAGATATAAAGAAAAACTTGAAAGCATACAGATAAAAACTATGCATTTTGCACATGGAGATGATGCAATGGTAAAAATGATGGATGAGTTCATCTAAGAAATAGTTGAAGCCAAAAGAAAATGGAATAATGCCTTTGAAGTGCTAAAAACAAAACAAAAAACAGGCAACACCAAATTCTATATCCAATGATACTATTTAAAAACCAAGGTCACTTCTTTCTATGGCACAGAGAAGAGGTCAACAAATCCTTTCCTCAAAACACATGCACACACATGTATTAGACAGTATTGTCAGAAACAACTATTTCAGGACTCCAGAGATGGACAAAAGGCAAGCAATAAATTGAGAATTATTTATTCATGAAATGCGGCTAGAACTTCAGATACGAAGAGTGGCGGACAACAGCCTTCTTGCCTGGGCTGCACTTATTCCCCTCTTCTAGCTTTGTTAGCTGTTGTACCAAGGCAGGGCTTCCTAGGAAAACCATCAGATTCTCTTCCAAAGTAGGTTGACTTGATTTGGAGCAGAGGGTGATAATCTAGTCCTAGTGGCATTGTCAGTAAAAATAACAAACTTGCTAGGAAATGTATGGGAAAAGCCCCCAGCTCTGCTACTCTGAGGTTGTGGCTCCAGTTATGATCTCTCCCTCTCTCCTTCCTTCCGTCCTTCCTTCTTTCTTTCCTTCCTAAATGTTTCAGTCAAAAGGTGGGATCAAACTGAAGCAGTCGTGTATGGGTTTCAGAGCCCAAATGCAGTGCAAAGGGCTTTGGCAAAGAGTAGTAGCTGTGGCAACTGGAGTTTATTTATACTTGGAAGGAATTTATGTTACTGGACATATAAGGCATAAAGGTGTAATTGGTGATAATAACCACATGTACCCAGGGTAGGGGGAGTGGTATAGGAATACAGATTTTGTATGTTACTGAAGTTAAATTGATATGAACTTAAACAAAGTTGTTATAATGTTAAGATGTTAAATGGAATTCCCACGGTAACCACAAAGCAAAACAAAACAAACAAAAAAAACACTCAAAAGGAAACTGGAAAAGAGAAAATGGTTTATTACAAAATCTCATAACACAAAAGAAGGCAGTATTAGAGAAAATGAGGGTCAAAAATGTACAAGAAACACAAAAAGCAAAATGGCAGAAGCAAATTCTTCCTTATCTGGAGTTACTTTAAATGTAAATGGTTTAAACTCTTCAGTCAAAATGTAGAGAATGGCATAATGGATTTTTTAAAAAATGACCCATGTATAATACCATCAACAAGAGAAACATTTTAGACCCAAAGACACAAAAGGTTAAAAGTGAAAGATGTAAAAAATACATTCCATGAAAATAGTAGCCAAAACAGAGCTGCAGTAACTATATTAATCACTCAAAAAATAGACATTACATCAAAATCTATTACAAGAGGCAAGAAGGGACATTATATAATGATAAAGTCTCAATTTATCAGGAAGATACAATGATTATAAATATATATGCACCTAATTAGAGCCCCAAAATATATGAAGCAAATATTGACAGAATTTAAGGGAGAAATTGATAATTTTACAATAATATTTGGAGATTTCAATACACCATTTTCAATAATTGACAGGACATCTAGAAAGAATATCAGTAAGGAAATAGAGGACCTGAATGACACCATAGACCAAGTAGACCTGAGAGACTTATAGAACATTCTACCCAGCACAAAAACAATACACATTATTTTCCAGTACACAGAGATCATGCACCAGGTTAGACTATATGCTAAGTCACAGAACAAGTCTCAATAAATCTAAAAAGATTGAAGTCATGCAAAGTACTCTCTGTGATCACAATGAAATAAAACTAAAAAGCAATAACAGAAGGAAAACTGGAAAATACACAAATATGTCGAAATTAAGAAATCAAGACAAAAATCAGAAAACACTTAGAGTTGAATCAAAATGAAAGCATAACATGCCAAACCAGTGCTCAGAGGGAAATTTAGAGTGGTAAATGCCTGCATTACAAAAGAAGAAAAAATCTCCACTTAATTAACTTTTACAACTTGATGAACTAGAATAAGAATCGCAATCTGAGCCCAAAGCTGCCGTAACGAAAGGAATAACAAGGTCACTACTCCATTAAGTCATTTGGGGGCCTGGGCTCTTTCCATATTTTTGTTCTACCTTCTTCAGGGTTATTATTTTTATCAACATGGTCAAAGGTGGATCACTGCCACATCCAGATTTTAGTCTGTAGAAACGAGAAAGAGATGATGGAGAACATGCCTATTGTAAGACAAAAAAGTTTCATATATCACTTCCACTTGGCCACAGAGAGCTGAAATGGAGCCTGGGAAACACAGTCTGCAGCTGGGTAGTCATGTGCCCAAATTAAAATCAGAGAAGTCTGTTGCTATAAGGTGGAAGGAAAAATGGTTTCTGGTGGACAGATAGCAGTTTTTACCACAATGGTTTATCCCTTTTCTAGACTGTAAGTGGCTTGAAGCAGAGAAATTTGTCTATTGTATGTCTCAATAATCCTTCAGAGCCATTAGCCCGGGAATTTATGTATTATGGGGCCAAATAATTATTTGTTGAATGAGATAATGGATGAATACAGTGAAAAAATAATTATCATACATCCCTGAAGGAGGATAATTGTAGCAAGCCAAATTTCAGACAGAGCCCTGACTCCTGGTTCAGATCAAGTGACTGAGAAGTCTCTTCTACCAGGTTGAAAATGTGCCAAAATAGGTAGATTCAATTTTGGGGGTTGAATTGTAAATAAAAAATCTTTTAAAGATTAAACTTCATTGTTCAGTTAGTTGTAAACCCCCAAAAGTAAAAATTCTATTGAACATATCTTTCATTATAGGTCTATTAATAAGAACAAATAACTACACACTAGCCCCTTAACTGAAAAAATAGGTAATTGTGATATATCAATTTGATGAAAAATTATGAAGTTATTTAAATAATGATTTTGAAGATAATACTGCTGGGTGGAGAATTCTTATGAAATGGTAAATAATCTACATATTCAGTGATACATTATTCAGCAAACATCAAGTGCATTTGGATTTCTCTTGTGTTAACTTCTTGCCCTGGTCAATGAATTCCTAGATGCTGCTGTTATCAACACCAGGTTCTCCTGTTCATCAGTCTTCAATCGTTATGGAGGTGCCAGTTGGAGTCTTGATGATTCCATCTTGCGGGGAGCTCTAGCTTCCACTCTGTACACCCTTAACCGTGCAGGCTAAGCTCGTGTGACCTAACTCAATAATGTAGAATCCAAAATTCCTAAGCAACTGTTTAGCAGTGTGACCATGGAGCTATCACTTAATCTCTTCAAGACTCGCTTTTCTCACTAAAAATGACAAGGTTTGATGAGATGGCCAGAAAAACATTTTTAGCTTTAATATCCTATATTTCCCTTTCCAGTCCAGTGCCTAGAAATACTTTAGTCACTATTACTTGAGCAATTCCTGGGAGTGGGGCCAATTTAGGCTCAGAGATAATGGGGTGAGATGGAACGTTTCAAACCTGGGGTGACAGGGAAGTTCTGAATCGTGAATTCTAAGCCCTAGAGCATTAGTGCCGTTAATGGCAATGTAACCTGTCAGCACAAGCTCCAGGTTACCTCATTTTTCATTAGCACCTCATTCACTGCCAGTTTCTCTGTAACCATGTATTTGAGAAAGAAAAAGAGGGAAAGGAAGAAAGTATCTTTCTCAGAATCATAACGAGCCTATCTGTTCTGGGGGAGTTGGATGGTTAGACTTCATAAGTTGGAGATCATAAGTAAAGGAGGCTTTAAGAGTTTAATGAGTGCAAACACTGGGAATTCAACATATCTAAGTGTGATTCTAAACAATTTTGGTCACAGAATTCCAGCAAGAAAAATGACCACAAAATAACAATGAGATTTTTTGGCATAAAAGGTTGGTTTTTGGTCCATTACTTTCACTCCTAGGCACCACCCTATAACCATTTTACCATGGCCACTTTTCACTAATGATTTGTTAAGGGAAATGACTGCTAAACAGCACTCTTAACACCTTTATTGTTTTGAAGGCTTCACCCAAACTCAAAACCATATTCTTCACTATGGATCAATCCTTGCCACTTAGAGGACTCACACCAAATTGTTTTCAGACTATGCTCTGAGAGATGGTCTTTGAGATTTCTTTCTTTCTCAGATAACACCCCACTTTCATTCCACAACTTGGGAGCTAAAATAAAGAGTTACATAAATTCCTCAAAGACCTATTGTTCAAATTAACAGGCACTTTTTTTTTTTTTATAGAACCCTGGAGGTGTAGTGGTTAAGAGCTCAGCTGCTAACCAAAAGGTGGGCAGTTTGAATCCACCAGCTCCCTGGAAACCCTTTGGGGCAGTTCTACTCTGTTCTATAGGGTTGATATTAGTTGCAATCAACTCGATGGCAATGGGCTTTTTTTTTTTTTTTTTTGGTTACATTTTTCCAAGAGAGTCGCCATGATTTCACCTAGAGTTCTCTGTACAGTGTTCTATCAACATCTATCCCAGGAACAGACAATAGATGAAGTTTTATAATCTGAAGTTTGCTGCTTTTCCTCTATGGTGCAAATCCACTCTTACCTCTTGTCAGCTTTATTGTACACGTTAATACGTTGGTCAGACAGCTCTCTGGGGTGTTGTTGCTCATCAAACTATAGGTGAACAATGTTGCTGGGGTTCTTTTTAAAAATGCCACCTCTGTATTTCTCTAGAAAAATTATCCTAGTGTGAATGTCTTATATTTGTATAGTGATTTATGGTTTACTATGAGCTTTCTAATTCACTTTCTCACTTAATCTTCACAATGGCATCCTAAGCATTTATTATTGTTCAATTTTACAGGTGACAAGTCTGAGACGTGGGGAATTTGAATGACTTTCCAAAGGTCACACAGGTAGTAAATGGTAAAGTTGAACTTCCTGGGCTTTTGATTCCAAGTTCAGCCATTTTCCTCCTTTAACAGAGAGCTGTCTCTCAGCAGGCACAGAAAAGCACAGCCATTTGAAGTGGCCTGATTAAACGCATGGAAATAATGTTTTTGGCTACAATCCATGCTGAATTATGCTGATGGAGACAAGTATCATTACATTGAGTATGTGCATGCATCCTCACAAATACACACCTATAAGGAACTATGGGATGATTTCCATCACTGTAGGACAGCCATCTCTTCACCTTCACTCTCAAGTGCAGAACTGGGAATGATACTTTAGTCCCAATGCTACCGAGCAATTTAACACCAACCAAGTGACCTAATATTTCTGATCCCCTTTTTCTTTATTTGGAGCCATGGTGGCAGAGTGGTTAAGAGTTCAGCTGCTAACCAAAAGGTCGGCAGTTTGAATTGACCAGCCGCTCCTTGGAAACCCTACGGGGCAGCTCTACTCTGTCCTACAGGTTTGCTATGACTTGGAATCGACTCAATGGAAATGGATTTGGGTTTTTTTTTTGTTGCTGTTTTTCTTTACTGAAGTAAAATTGTAGAAAAGGAAACATATATAAATGCCATCGTATATAACTCCCAATGACTCTATGAGTTTCCTTAATAATATGTCAGCCTATATGCCCAAATGGTAGCACGGAATTTATTTTTGATTTTTTAAAATCTCAATAAAAAGGTCCTTTGAAAGGCCTTCCCACCTCCTTAAACCTATGAGGTAAAACTTAAAAGAGACAAAGAAATAAGATGAAAAAAAATTAAAATATATAAATAAGGAACATTACCCTGGGGAAAGGTAACATCTTTCAAGACCCCAAGTTTTAAGTGTGTGACCTTCACCCTGCTCTTGCATCTAGCGATTGATACCTGCAAACTGGGTCTGCTGTCTGTTGCCAGCACTGGTCTTCCATTAAACGCTGTCAATAGGAATATTCCTAAAATTGTGTCTTGGAATCTGAATCACTGCAGGTTGCAAGTTTGTTCTGCAAGAGGGTGAAAGAAGTTTAAAATAAGAGTTGCTAGTAATCTGGCTTACTGCGTGCCTCTCATCTTTGATTTCTCAGGGCCATGTTCACATTGCAGAGGCAAGCGAATAACTTCTGCTAAAAGCCTGGTCCCATCACCACCCAGTGCCATCCAGTCGATTCTGACTCATAGTGACCCTACAGGACAGAGTAGAGCTGCCCCACAGGGCTTCCAAGGAGCAGCTGGTAGATTCTGTTGACCTTTTGATTAGCAGCTGAGCTCTTAACGACTGTGCCACCAGAGTAAAGGAGTCAAATCTGCCTCCGCTAAAATCAGAAATACAACAGCCAGGCCCAGGGAAGTCTAGGGTCCTCTCTCAGGGCTAACTCACGTTTCTCAGCCAGATACCCTATTTAAAATGGTTGACTGAAGAGCCTAGGGCTTTTTCGAGGGGCTGTAGTCTCAGCCAAGTGCCCTTCCCTTGTGTTTGATGTAAAGAATCCCACCCTTGTGATTGAGGAGCTGATGAAAAATATGCATCAGAAGGGTAAAGACGGAGCCCTGATGGCACAGTAGTTAAAAGCTTGGCTGCTAACCAGAAGTTCAACAGTTCTACTCTGTCCTATAGGGTCGCTGTGAGTCAGGATCGACTCCAGAGCAACCAGTGCACAGCCGCAGACACGTGCGCACACACACACACACACGCACACACGCACACACACGTCTGCCTGCCTGTCTGTGATGTCTGCCCTTACAGATAAACCGAACCTGTTGCCGTGGAGTTGATCCCGACTCACAGTGACCCTACAGAACAGAGTAGAACTAACTGCCCCATAGGGTTTCCAAGGAGCGGCTGATGGATTAGAACTGCTGAATTTTTGGTTAGCAGCAGAACTCTTAACCACTGCGCCACCAGGTCCTACGTCCAGGTACAGTGTGTATGTGTGTGCGGTGTTAAACAGCCAGGAATGGCTTCACTGCTTTGCTTTGGAGATAAGGTAGAATTGTTTTGTTGTTGTTGTTAGCTGCCATCCATTTGGCCTCTGACTCATGTAAGATCAAACCATTGCGATCCATAAGATTTTCATTGGCTGATTTTTTGGAAGTCGATTGCCAGGCCTTTCTCCCTAGTCTGTTTTAGTCTGGAAGCTCTGTTGAAACCTGTTCATCATTAGCAATAGGAGAACGCAAGTACGAGGCCCTGGGCATTTTCAGCACTGCCTGGCAGAATGCCATTCTTCTTCTACCGCCCTCTTCCAGCTAAGCCTGAGAACCTTTACCTGAACCACAAGCTTCCCTTCACTGGGGGATCAATGTCATGGTATTACCTTCACTCGGTGTACTTAGAGCAACAGTAAACTTCATACTCTTCATATCAAGATGTTCACGATGACCTAAAATGAAAAATCTGCAACGAAACATAGCAGCGTGATAACGGTGATTATGTTGTGTTGAGGGATTACAGGCACTTCTTTTCCTTTTCTCATTTTGGAACATGGTTCTAATTACCTTTGCAATTTAAAATGTTTATGATTAAAAATCAAAACCTTAGCCTCCTACCCTTTTAACTAATCCATTAACATCTCTACTGTCAGGTTCAAGGCGGAATGCTCTTTTTTTTTTTGCTTTCAAGTCTGCGCCCTGTGGATAATTACCCTCTGAAGCTTCTGCATCTCTGGGCTGAGAAACTGTAAATGTTGACAGAGTGCTAGGTTAGCAAGAAACAAGATAGGATTTAAAACTGGAAACAGTGGTTACCATGGGCGGAAGGGAAGGGGAAAGAGGCAGCCTCAGTTTATCTAGGACTGAGTTTCTGCTTATGGGGATGGGTAATATGGCAGTGGATGTTGGTGGTGGTCACACAACAGGATTGATGTAATTGGTCTCATTAAATTGTACAAGTGAAAAATGTTGACCTGGCATATGTGTTACCTAAATTTTTACAACAACAACAACAAAAAAAGGAAGCACAGGAGAGCGCCCTTCCCGGGACCTCACACATCCGTTCACTAGCAGAGGGCACAAAGGATCCAACGATCTCTGTGTCCATGTGCAGGTCCCTTGAGTCACTGCCAAAAAGCATCTCCAGGAGTGTCCCTGGGCATGCAGCCCAAACAGAGATCTGCTCATCAGTACTACTCTGTACGTGAAAAAGCACTTTCCCTGTGTTTAGAGAGTGGAACTTGAGATGTAACTGTGAAGAAGCGTGCCAGCTGTCTTAAGGCAGCGTGCTGATTTCTGACACACTCACTCCTGAGGCCAGATTTGGGAGGATTGAAAGAAGCAAGAGGAGAGAAGTTACAGTGTGTCTCTGGAAGCTTTTCATAGTATCGTCTACCATCCTTTAGGGGCCCGGAGGTGTTGGTATACACCGTGATTGATCGGTAGTTCTATAAAGCTGTGCGCTTTTAGTATCGGTCCCCTTTCACAAATGAGAAAGGGAGATTAATAAGGCTTAAGTGGCTTGAGCAAGGCTAAGCAATTTCTTCCTGATCAGGTTCCAGTGGCTAGTTAATGATGGTTATAGCTCTTGGCTGCTAACCGAAAGGTTGGCAGTTCGAACCCACCAGCTGCTCCAGGGGAGAAACATGTAGCAGTCTACTTCAGTAAAGACTTACAGGCTTGGAAACTCTATGGGACAGTTCTACTCTGTCCTACAGGGTTGCTATGAATCAGAACGGGAGGTTTGGTTCTTTTGGTTTGGTTTCCAAGAGGTGTTTACATTTTATCTATACGTTCTAAGAGTCACTACCCATCTTAACCCAAAAGATTATCATTTATCTTTTTATTTCAGGTATAGTGGAAAGCTACTGATAAAGACATGTAGGGCTTTTCTTGAATTGAGTCATTCAGTTTATTAAACAAGTATTTATTATTCTCCTTTTCAATATTGGGCATCGTGGTGGGCTCAGAGGACGTAAAAGTGGGTGTGACCAAGTTTTGCTCTATAGGCAGTGGTTATTAACCTTGGCCTTATAATGGAAATCCATGAGAACTCTTAAAAATACAGATGCCCGGACTCTACCCTAAAAATCCTGATTCAGTTACCTGGAATGCACATCTATATTTCTTAGATGTTTCTCAAAAAAAAAAAAAAATTTTTTTTTTTTATATTTTATATTTCTTACATGTTTCTCAAAAAAAAAAATGTTTCTCAGGTGAGTGTAATACGCTGCTGTATTAGTCTCCTAGTGCCGCTACAACAAATTACTACAACCTTCGTGGCTTAAAACAACGGAAATCTATCCTCTCACAGTGCTGGAGGCCAGGAGTCCAAAATCAAGGCGTCAGTAGGACCACGCTTCCTCCAGAGGCTCCGGTGAAGAATTCTTTCCTGCCTCTTACAGTTTTTGGTGGCTGCCGACTTTTCTCTGCTTTCTTTGGCTTGTGGTCACATCACTCCAATCTCTGCTTCTGTTTTTACATAGCCTTCTCCTCTGTGTTGTGTCTAACCTTCCTCTGCCTTTCTTTTATAAGGACCCTTATGATTACATTAATACAGTATTATCCTGGATAATATAGGGTTATTTCTCCATCTCAAGATCCTTAACTTAAGCAAAGTGTGTTTTTCCAAATAAGGCAACACTTACAGCTTCCAGGTATTAAGATCTAATATCTTTGGATACCACCACTCATCTGTCAGTTTGTCATACTATGGTGGCTTTAGTGTTGCTGCAATGCTAGTAGAGTGGAGGGCCAGCGAAAAAGAGGAAGAGTCTCAAAGAGGTGGATTGACACAGTGGCTTCAACAATGGGCTCAAGCAGAGCAATGATTGTGAGGATGGCACAGGACTGGGCAGTGTTTCATTCTGTTGTACACAGGGTTACTGTGAGTCAGAACCAATTCAACAGCACCTAACAACAACAATCTTTGGGGATACCATTCAGCCCACTACCATGGCCAACCTTGAGAACCACTAGCCTAGATCTATGATTCTCAAACTTTAATATGCAAACAGAAATCCCCAGGGATCTATAAAAATTAATTCCGATTCAGTAGATCTGGGATGAAAGCCTGAGAGCCCACATTTCTGACAAGATTGCAGTTGATATCAATGCTGCTGGTCTAGGGATCACACTTTGAATAGACCTTCTCCTCTGGTGGTGGGGGGCAGGGGGATGTAAGCAAATAATGGGGTCAGTGCTGTGATTGAGATCCCAGCAGGTTCTTGAGGAAGACAGAGGAGTGTGGCCTGTCCACAGAGACCATCCAGAGGAAGGCTGAAGAGTGGAGGCTAAGTTGATTTTTGAAGGACAACATTGAATAGTGCCAGGCATGTCAAATCTGTGGAAGTTTTGTGTGAGTCCTTGGAGGATGGGTGAATGGGCAGTGGAGAGGCGTGAGGTGAGACAAAGAAGTGGTTGGAGGCCAGGTCTTGAAAGGCTTTGTTGCCAGGCTACAGTGTTTGGAGGTTTTCTTGTAAACAGTAAAGAGCAATCAAGGATTTATAATTCATTTAATTACCATTATTATTGTTTTTTGCCCTGAGGAAAACAGATGACTCTAGCTTCTCAGTGGCTTCACAGCCCCCAGGCCCTGCTGAGCCTATTAGTACATTTCACTAAGGCCATATTTTCCTGCTTGGAGGAGACTCACTTGCCCTAAAACATCCCTCCTATTCTTATAGTGGAGCCCTGGTGGTGCAGTGGTTAAGACCTCAACTGCTAACCAAAAGGTCGGCAGTTCAAATCCACCAGCTGCTCCTTGGAAACCCTATGAGGTAGTTCTACTTTGTCCTATAGACTTGATATGAGTCAGAATTGACTCTACGGCAATGGATTTTTTTGGTTTTCATTCCTATAGCGTAAGCTCCTTAAGGTGTTGTAATACAATTTTTTAAGGCTAGGGTGTATAATTCCAGTAGCTTGCAGTTACACTGCAAAAATGTATCCCAGGAAGAAGGACATATTAATCCTCTAGAGAATCAGAGATGTGAAGGAGACATCTGTCCCAGAGGCCCAGGTCAGCCAGAGCCATCAGGAAGACCCAGGACATATCTAAGGAAACTGAGGTCATGCCAAATGTGATGTCACCAAGAGGAGGGCCATGTGGTCCTGAGACAAGTCGTGCTGCCAACAAGAGATTGCTCAGGAAGGGAGGGTGTGTCCCTGAGCCCAGCTGTAGTAAAACACAGCGAGATTGAGTTTCAGCCCATTTACAGTGGGCTCAATTAGAAAGCAAACAGATAAATGATGAAAGATAAGGTCCTGACCAGACCTCCAAAACCAGCTACTGTCGAGTCGATTCCAACTCATAGTAACCCTATAGGACAGAGTAGAACTGCCCCCATAGGGTTTCCAAGGAGCGACTGGTAGGTTCAGACTGCAAAACTTTTGGTTAGCAGCCAAGCTCTTAACCACCGCGCCACCAGGGCCCCCCTGACCAGACAGAGTAAAGTTTCCACCCATTTAATGGTGGATTGCCATGTCCAAATACTTCCATACAAAGATGTAGGCATCAAGGAATGGTAGGAACAATAGTAAAAAAAAATTGGAACATCACTAGATAAGGAAGAAAGACTTGTGTATTAGGGACTGGACTGATACATAAGAGGTCTAAGGAGGCCCTGCATGTAGCATTCGTAGAGGGACAATACATTTGGACAACCTAACCAAGGCAGAAAGTCAGGAACCCATGGACAGGGTAAAGAGAACAAGAGCGGGCTAGGACCAAGATTCACCTCCAGCTACCTTTGACTATCCATCCCTTAAGGAAAAGGAATTGGTGATCAGCAAAAGCTACCAATGAGTCACACATTCCATAGTTCATGGTCTACATATTAACTGTTTAGGCTGGACTATTTCTTCTCAATTCCTGCCTGGCTGGAGAAGCCCATGTCAGAGCTGCTACTAACACTCCGGTGTCAGAGACATCTAGAGGCAGTAGGCTTCTTGAGGTCACTCTCTTGATGACCAGTCAGAGAGAGCTGGTTTAATGAACCCTAGTTTAGGTGATACCAACGTTATCCTCAAGTAAGTAAATCAACGGCAACTCTGCAAAAAATAAATAAATCCTCATAAGGGAATGAAATGTCTGACAACACACTTTTTAAACAGCCTTATTTTATTAAGAGAAGTTAAGCCTAGTCAAGTTTAGACCCCACAGGTGAGTATCTTTGCCAACCTAGTGAATTCCTCCTTCTGTCATTCAAAACTCCACCCAGGAACCACTGCTCTCACTATTACTTCTGCTTCTTGTAGGCATTTGCCTCAAGTCATGAATCACACTTTTATTGTCATCCTGGCTCCTGGCCAGCATGAAGTATGGTTTATGTTTGTTTGCTGAAAAAAACTGTGGGACTGATGAGAAGCAAATAGTGTTTTCACACATGGATTTTCAAGAGGTTGTCAGATTTCCTAAGAAAGATGAGTGGTGGGAAGAAAGAAGGCACTTCTGCTTGCCGTGTGTTTAAAATTCTTGTGCTTTCTACAGGGAGAGATCACACCCTGTCTTAAATTAATGCATACCTTCACAAACAGCATTTCTTCATACAAATGTGTATTTTGTATCATTTTCGGGGTGAGCCATGAAAGATAATCTTCCACATCGATCCAGTTGGCAATCACGTGGCTTTATTGCCAAGAGTCTGCAGTTTTGCAGGTATCTTGGAATAATGAAGTGAAGAATTGATACAATAAACATTTTATAAAGAAATGGCTTTTCCTTTTGCCATCTATGAATTATGCTCAAGTTCCCACAATCTAATGAAGCAATTTTATTTATTTTTATCTGAGGATAAGTGACTGGGGCTGAATATGGGCAATAAAGTACTCTCAGGAATACAGATAAGAAAGTACTCTCAGGAATTAAACTCCTTTTGTATATGTTGGTTACTTTCATAAAATGTTTAAGAAAAATATTTCTGTGGAAATAATGTCATTCATTCATTTAGTCTAGGGAGGCAACAAAATTTTCATCCTACCGTTAACCTTCTTTTCACTCCAATTCCGTTGGTATTCTGGGGCTAGATTCATTGTATTGAGGTAGTTTCAGCCTCAAACGCTTCTCAAAGAACTGAAAGTGGTCAGAAGAACTGCTATGTGTTTATAGCTTTATCTGTTCTGTAACCTGGCCCTTATTTCTGTGAGACGCTCAGGGTTGGTGGCCATGCCATTCATCTTCCTATGTGTTTTGCCTAGCACCAATCTCACACATGGTCAGTGCCCCCAAAAGATTTGTGGAATAAACAGTGGAAGGAATGAGACCTGTTTTAATGGCATAAAGGGAGATTTGTTTTTCTATGAAATAATACAATTCTTGGGATTTGAAAATCATTTTGCTGTTCATCAGAAGGCTTTTTAATTTGTCCGAAGGTTCATGGCTGTTTTATGAATAGAAGAGTTTCGGAAAAGTTTAAGATCTCTAGGTAAGTGGAATATCATTTATTTCTCCAAAATTCCAAAAGTTGAGAGGTAAGCAAGGCTTCAAATTAGTTGATTCTGGTTTGAACCCCACTGAGAATTTTCATTTCTAACAAGTTCCTGGCTGAGGATTTTGCATTTCCACCCCAGATATGCTTAATCCAA
The DNA here is from genome assembly GCF_030014295.1 of Loxodonta africana. Taxonomy (NCBI): domain Eukaryota; kingdom Metazoa; phylum Chordata; class Mammalia; order Proboscidea; family Elephantidae; genus Loxodonta; species Loxodonta africana. Next base: position 7,757,676 of record NC_087353.1, read on the forward strand.
ATCTATATTTCAATGGAATCTCCAGGTGATTCTTATGTATAACTTCCTGGGAACTTGTTAGAAATGCAAATTTCTAAATGTTCAAAGCCCTGGAGGCTGACATCTGTTTGTATCTGTTCTTATGTTCTCCAGAAAATGGAGACTCCTGAAAATTTTCTACACAATTTGGGCATCACTCCCAATTATTCTAAAATTACAGTTGAGGGACCCTGAGAGGCAATTTATGAATTATCCTCAAGTTCTCCAAAATCTTCTAAAGCAAGTTTATTTAAAAAACAATTTTTTTTTTTTTTAGAGGCAATGTGGTTAACCCCCTCCATCCACAGAAATGAAGAGGTGATTCCTATAGATTTTGTTATATTTGTTAACTCTGTTGCAGATTATAATTGCATAGTAGAATTGCCAGGGGGAGGCAGTACTCTTAAAACTTGTGATCACTCTTCTTCGTTCTATGTTAGAGCTAGAAGGCAGGTTGATTGGGACTCCTGTTTTTTTCTGGTTAAATAAGCACATTAATCTTACTTTCCCTAAAGCTTGTGATAGCTATTTATTTGCTGTGACATGATTGCTTTAGGTGGTTGGTTACCCTGTGTGAAACAAAATCAGGACAGCTTGACAATTCATCTCATTGGAGTCAATGTACTGCATTAGACCTGAGTTCCCACAACTTAACTGATTTCCTCTGTGAGCCTTCTACTTCTCTAACGTGTTTTAAGTTGTACCTTATTCATTTTCAGGGACAAAATTCAACTCTACCCTTTCTTCCTCCTTGTACCTGCCCACACCCCTTCTCTCTAAAGCTTTTGAGAAAGAGTATTGAGTATCTATTTTTTGCTAGGTTGGTTACATAATCTATCCACTATGCTTTCCAACAACTCTCTGACATGGCTGTAATTATCCTCAGTATGTACAAAAGTTCATATAATTAGTCAAGTGGCAGAGCTGCCAGCATCTGATTCCAGCTGTGTGTGACTCCAAAGCTGGTGATTTTCCCATGGCACCAGGTGCCTTCCAGATGAACATAAAAAAGAAAGAACATATGTTCTTTTGACCTTCAGGGGATAACATGAAGCTTTTGCTCTATTTACCTCTAAGGGTAATTTCTGGATGGATCAAATCATCAACTGTGGAGATTGCACAGAAAAAATAGGGAGGGAAGTTTTGTTCTAATACAGCATAGGGTGGCTTTGTCTCCAGTGTCTGCCACACAGTGTCAAGGAAGGCACATAGATTTTTATGCCAATACCATCAAAGAGCATTGAAAGCCTACTCCCTCATTTAATACCTGCCTCATATTTTAGATTTATTCATCTCTAAAATGGTAATAAAAAAAAATGGTAATAACCACACCTAATTTGCTGTATCAGAATAAGAATTCATGACATACTCACTAAATGCAATTCTCCTTCCTTTGGCTCCTTTGGAAACCCTGGCAGCATAGTGGTTAAGTGCTACAGCTCCTAACAAAAAGGTTGGGGGTTCGAATCCACCAGGTGCTGTTTGGAAACTCCATGGGGAAGTTCTACCCTGTTCTATAGGGTCGCTATGAGTCGAGATCAACTCAATGGCAGTGGGTTTGGTTTGACTCCTTTAATACAAAGAATCTCCTATCTCTTGACAGAAATAGACTATTTCTCCAGTAATTATGTATTTCACTTGATCTTGTTTTATTATACAGATTTCTCCATTTTTTCCCAACATCAAATAGGACCACGTAAGCCCCTGGAATTAGTTTGGTACAAGGGGAAGTTCCAGACTGCTGGGGCTACATTTGCTCAGTATAGTAAAGTTGGAATACCTGTAGAATAGCTATAGAATTGAAAGGCCTGGGAAAATTTCTCTTTAAATGAAAGTTAAGTAGAATCATTTCTGTTTCATTTAAAAATTTCCTAAATATCTAATCCACTTCCACTTGTTTGTCTTAATGTGTGCAGTCTAATAAACATAGTTGAATCTTTAGATTATTGAAGACCCTATAGAGCCCAAGAGACTGTATTTGGATAACCTTGGTCTCCATCTCCTTGAATGAAGCTCTAATAGAGATGCTGAAAATAAACAGGATTATCTTTAGAGTTGTTAATCGCCAATATTGAGTGTGGTTTTTTCCTGAGTATATGAATATTAAAAAAAAAAAAGCACTCATTAAAATAAATAAATAAGGTTTATATGGCTGATCTTGCACCTTCAGGAATATTTGGCTTCTAGGCTGCTGCCATGGAGTCAGCTCTTGACTCATGTCAACCCCATGTGTAACTGAATGAAATGCTGCCTGCTCCTGCACCATCCCCAAGATCGTGTGGGGATCGAACCCCTTGTGATCCATAAGGTTTTCATTGGCTGATTTTTGGCCATATATCTCCAGACCTTTCTTACCGGTTTGTCTTAGTCAGGAAGTTCTTTCAGCATCATAAAAAAAAAACCAAACCAAACCCAGTGCCGTTGAGTCGATTCTGACTCATAGTGACCCATAGGACAGAGTAGAACTGCCCCATAGAGTTTCCAAGAAGCACCTGGCGGATTCGAACTGCTGACCCTCTGATTAGCAACCATAGCACTTAACCACTACGCCACCAGGGTTTTCTTCATGGTAAGGGCTGCATAAGGTGCCTTGGCTGGGAATCAAACCTTGATCTCTTGCATGGAAGGCAAGAATTCTACCTCTGAACCACCAATGTCCCAGTTGGTTTCTCTGTAGAAAGTTTTTATGTGAGCTTGTCTAGCCAAAGAATCTTTAATAAAATTTAATTAAAAATGTATTTAAGGCAACCCTCTGTGTGATATACTTGAGCAATGAGTTATAGCTGCTGTTTTCAGTACAGCCTGTTTCTCGGTGGGGCATTCCATAAATGTTGGACAACAGAACAGATCTCTGGAACGCTAACTTTGCGTTAGTGCATTCAGTGCTTTGGGGCATGAGCATCTATTTAAGAACAGGAAAACAGTGGAATATGCAAAGTTAGCTAGCCTAATTCTTTGTAACCTTTTTTTGCGTGGAGAAGTTCACATAGCTATCTTATATTCATTTATAACAAATAACTCAAAACTGTAAGCTTTCAGCAATATGTGAATGTTAATTTGTAATCTACTTTTTCCTATAGTCTGCTTACTTCAGAAAAGTATTTAAGGAAATTGAATTTATATTAGCAGACCAGAGCTCTTTTTCTGAAGTAAATATATATAAAAATTGAGAGTGTTTTGCACTGTGATATTTCCAAAGGGCTATTTCTAAAATTGGAAATAAAACACTTTCAGCTTTACAAAATTATTTGTATGGATTGCTAGCTTTCTTTTCTTGGGTTACAAAAGTTTTAGTCCTCCATACAACCCAGAAATCCCACTCCTCGGAATATACCCTAGAGAAATAAGAGCCTTTGCACGAACGGATATATGCACACCCATGTTTATTGCAGCTCTGTTTACAATAGCAAAAAGCTGGAAGCAACGAAGGTGTCCATCAACAGATGAATGGTTAAATAAATTATGGTATATTCACACAATGGAATACTACCCATCGATATAGAACAGTGATGAATCTGTGAAACATTTCATAACATGGAGGAACCTGGAAGGCATTATGCTGAGTGAAATTAGTCAGATGCAAAAGGACAAATATTGTATAAGACCACTATTATAAGATCTTGAGAAATAGTATTAACCGAGAAGAACACATTCTTTTGTGGTTACGACAGGGGGGAGGGAGGAAGGGTGGGAGAGGGTTATTTACTGATTAGTTAGTAGATAAAAACTACTTTAGGTGAAGGGAAAGACAATACTCAATACAGGGAAGGTAAGCTCAACTGGACTGTACCAAAAGCAAAGAAGTTTCCAGGATAAACTGAATGCTTCGAGGGTCAGCGGAGCAAGGGCAGGGGTTTGGGGACTATGGCTTAAGGGGACTTCTAAGTCAATTGGCAAAATAAATTCTATTAAGAAAACATTCTGCATCCCACTTTGAGGTGTGGCGTCTGGGGTCTTAAATGCTAACAGGCGGCCATCTAAGATGCATTAATTGGTCTCAACCCACCTGGATCAAAGGAGAATGAAGAACACCAAGGTCACACGTTAACTATGAGCCCAAGAGACAGAAAGGGCCACATAAGCTAAAGACTTACATCATCCTGAGACCAGAAGAACTAGATGGTGCCCAGCCACAACCGATGACTGCCCTGACAGGGAGCACAACAGAGAACCCCTGAGGGAGCAGGAGAACAGTGGGATGCAGACCCTAAATTCTCATAAGAAGACCAGACTTAATGGTCTGACTGAGACTAGAAGAATCCCGGCGGTCATGGTCCCCAAACCTTCTGTTGGCCCAGGACAGGAACCATTCCCGAAGACAACTCATCAAACATGGAAGGGACTGGACAGTGGATTGGAGAGAGATGCTGATGAAGAGTGAGCTACTTGTATCACGTGGACACTTGAGACTGTGTTGGCATCTCCTGTCTAGAGGGGAGATGGGAGGGTAGAGAGGATTAGAAACTGGCAAAATGGTCACAAAAGGAGAGACTAAAAGGAGGGAGTGGGCTGACTCATTAGGGGGAGAGTAAATGGGAGTATGTAGTAAGGTATATATAAGCTTATATGTGACAGACTGACTTGATTTGTAAACTTTCACTTAAAGCACAATAAAAATTATTTAAGAAAAAAAAAAAGAAAGGCCAAACTTGCTGGCCTGACAGAGACTGGAGAAACTCTGAGAGTATGGCCTCCAGTCATCCTTTCAGCTCAGTAATGAGGTCACTCCTGAGGTTCACACTTCAGCCAAAGATTGAACAGGCCCATGGAACAAAACAAGACTAAAGGGGCACACCAGCCCTGGGGCAGGGACTGGAAGGCAGGAGGGAACAGAAAAACCGGTAACAGGAAGTCCAGGATTGAGAAGGCAGAGTATTGACATATCATGGGGTTGTTAACCAATGTCACAGAACAATGTATGTACTAACTGTTTGAGAAGAAACTAGTTTGTTCTGTAAACCTTCATCTAAAATACAATAAAAAATGAAAAGGTAAAAAAAAAAGTTTTAGACCTAGCCGAAATCAATCCTTTTTAGGCTATGCATGGATAACTATGCAGATAAAATTCCCTTTGACCGAAACTGTGCCTTTAAAAACGTGGGCAGTATTTCATACATAGAAAAGCAATTACCCAGTTGGCACAAGATTTTACTATGCCATTAGCCTTGGCCAGATCCAAATACTTCTTTTGCTTTTGATTAGGTTTTCAGCTGAATTTTGTGGGGTTCTGAATAAGTTCTGCATTATCATAAAAATAATTTGCTCGTGAATTTCCAGCAGGGACTATAGTTAAAAAAAAAAAAAAAAATTGTATAAGACCCAAGTCATGAATCAAAGAATAGTAGGACAGGAAGAGAACTGAGACATGTTCTCTTTAATCTCCTTTTTTTCCACACAGAACTGAATATCTTGCCTTTTCAGAGACGTGGGTTCCCATCGTGATTTTTACATCTTGAATGTTGGTTATGACCCTAAGTTCATGAGCCTGAAATAAAAAGCCGAATTAGGGTTAGTGGTGTTTTGCACCATTCCAAATTCCCTTCTACTCTTCCTTTTCCGTTTTAGCTGTCCCTCTACCCCGAAGCCCAGTGTCTTCATCCTCCTCCTCAGACCTGGTCCTTCAACCCAATCCTGCCTGGAGACCAGTTATCACTGCATGCCTCACCGAGTCAGTGTTCCCAAGTCTCACCAGTTGTCTCTGTCCACCATAATAGTCCTTCTTAGCTGTTGGAGAACAATCGAGTAAATTCATCTCCTCCCACCTCTCACAGTGTTAGTTACCTGTAATGGCTAAATTTACTATTAAGGGAAAATTCTAGACAGAACAAAGCTTTTACAATGCTTCAAATCTCAGCAATTACTCTCTAATATAGCATCTCAGATGCTGGAATGGCCTAAGGATAGATTTGATATGTATTCATGCATCTCACTGAGTATTTTTCCATCCTTTTTTAAAAACGATTACTCACCTCCAGTATTTATCACATACTTCCCTCCCCACATGGTTGCCCCATCAAGAAACATTTACTGAGGGAAAAAAAAATTAATCTGGGAATTTACCTCATTAGCATAGAACTAAGACTAAGTATACTTATGAGTATATTTCAGAAGATTGGTAAAAAGGGACAGATAAAGGAACAGCCATAATTATAACAGCATGTTTATTTTTTATCTAATTGTTTCCAATTATATAAAAAAAATGATGTATGAGTCTATATAATTTTGTGCCTTGGTTTACATATAATGTTCCATCATTCATATATCTTATTGATGCTATATAGTTTTCCTAACCATTATTTTATTTTTATTTAAAATATAAAAAAAGCCCAAAGAATTGCCTATATTCCCAACATTTTTTGAGAGTATTAAATGAGACACGTGGCAGACTCCGACTTCCTGTCCTCTCTCCCCGTCTTATTGATCTGCAGCCTGACACTCAGAGGCCATCACTGTTACCAGTTTGATGTAGATAGGTAGAAATTTTTTTCTTTGCTTATGATACATATACAAAGATATAAATATATATATGTACATAAAATGAAATCATGTTAACGAATTGTTCTGCAAAGTCTGTGCATATGTGTGAGTGTGTGTGTAGTCTTCCATTCATTCACTGTAGACAGCTTTCTAAAGTCTATACATAAATATCCATCGGATTGTTTTTGCTGTTTGCAGTTTTCTACACGTATATCTAAAGTAAGAAATAGAATCATTCCTCTCTTGATGAACCTTGAGCTTGTGTGTGCGTATGTGTGTATATGTATGTATGTATAAAATACAGAATTTGAAGCAAACAGCCTCATATATATGCATATATGTTCATAAATTTTTCAACTAAAACTCGTCATTGAATTCCTACAAGTGCAGCCGTTAAGTCACAGGTAAGGTTACAGCAGGGCTTAGCTTCCCTGGGAATATCCAGAATTTCACTTACTGTCACAGTAACCCTTCTAGTTTAGCATTGGTCTTAGACTTCACGTTTATAAAAAAGGATTATTATGAGTTGCATTAAAATTAGGCACTTGAGTTCGTAAGACCTCTACTTATTCATTCCGGATTCTGCTGTGGTCTCATCCCGCTGATACAATGTGCAGAGAACAGAGTTTCCACTTTAACAGGAGATAGGATTTGAAAGTGGATCAGAGATCACCTGCCTCTCTTTTCCCAACCCTTTCCACGTAGATGATTACTAACAACTTCCTGTTAAGGACACCAGGCACAGAGTCCAGCCCTCAAAGGAAATGCTGAAGCATTTTAGCTCCTGCTGTGTCTGGGGCCCACCTTCTGAAATGCACGGTGCTGCCAGGTGTCAGAGGATGGGTGGGAAATATTGGTAAATTGTAGGTTAGTTGAATGTGAAATATGGGTTAGAAAATAGATGGTCAGCCATTCTGCTGTAGGACTTATGGGGAGAAGTTGAAAAACTCTTAATACAGTGGCTTGGTCATGTATTGTTGCTTTGTAATGAACTATTCTATTGTTTGGCAATGCTTTTTAAAATTCTCAATAAATTCTTTCAGCAGTGATGAGTTTAAAAAGGCACAAGTTTAATGAAAAACAGTACTGGTATAAAGTGAAATATGAAGGCCTACAAATTCACAGCCTTCAAAGTTGGTGAAACATTAAAAATCTTAAATAGAGACCACTTGTATGATGAATTTTAGTCTTTCAAAAATATCTGTTGAAGATAGGTACTGAGAATAGAGGCAAAAAGCGCCTGTGAAAATATTTTACATTTAAATTCATATGTCTAGAATTCAACATAATCTATATTTAGCAGAATGTTCTCTAAGTTTTTTGGGTCTCTCAGCATATGTAGAAAGAATAATCATATAATAAATTATTACAGCCCATAGAGGAGTGGAAGGCGCTGACAGTTTCAAATTTATTAACCATAGAGTGTAAATTTGAATAAAAGAAATCTTATTTAAAGATTAAAAACAACACCATATGGAAAATAAGTTTTTCAGAAAAATACCAGTTATACATTAGTAGAGAGAAACAGGACTAAAAAAAAACTGGTTAAGTTCATAAATATGAACCAAAATTAACTATTCTACTTATGTTGTCACTATAAACAAGTTTTTTTAAAACTTATACTCATACACATATAATTTTTATCTTTATAAAATTATATTGTTAAAAACAGTTTGTAAATCAAATGATTTTATAGTTCTCCAATATAATAAAACCAATTTTGGTGAAACAAAAATATTTAAAATTTATAAAATTTACATTGTTCTTAGCACCCCATTTTACTCTTGAAATTGTTCTTGTTTGATTAATAAATTACAAGTCCATTTTAAGTTATAGGGTGTACCCAAATTAACATTTTAATGGACACTGACAAATTTCCCTCGAAAAGAGACTGTACCCATTTATTGCCCCACTAACAAAGTGTAAATCTGTTGCCTCACAGCCTCGTAAACACTGAGCATCATAAATGTGTTCTAATTTTACAAATTTAACAAGCAAAAAATAATTATTTTGCTTTTCATTAAAAAAATTATTAATAAGCTAGATCATCATTTCTGTATATTTTTGTCCATTTGTATTTGTTTCTTTTGACAGTTGCTTTTTTCTTTCTTTTTGTCTATTTTTATTTTGGGTTCTTTACCCTTCCTCTGTTTTTATAATGATTTTTAGTCACTCTTAAAAGATGTTGACCCTTTGACTGTTATATATATTAAAAGTTTTCTCGTCCACTAATTGTTTTTTCCCTAACTTTTAACTTTTGCTCTGGTGTCTTCTTTAACGTTGTTGTTAGGTGCCGACTCATAGCGACCCTATGTGCAGTGGAACGAAACACTGCCTGGTCCTGCGCCGTCCTCACAGTCCTTGCCGTGCTTCAACCTGTTGTTGCAGCCACTGAGTCAGTCTATCTTGTCAAGGGTCTTCCTCTTTTTCGATGACCCTCTTTTTTAGCAAGCATGATGTCGGTCTCCAGAGATTTATCTCTCCTGATAACATGTCCAAAGTATGTGAGACAAAGTCTCACCTTCCTCGCTTCTAAGGAGCATTCTGGCTGTACTTCCAAGACAGAGTTGTTTTTTCTTCTGGCAGTCCAAGGTGTATTCAATGTTCTTCGAGAACACCATAATTCAAATGCATCAGTTTTTCTTTGTTGTTCCTTATTCATTGTCCAGCTTTCGCATGCATATGAGGTAACTGAAGATACCATGGCTTGGGTCAGGCCCACCTTAGTCTGCAAAGTGACATCTTTGCTTTTAACACTCTGAAGAGGTCTTTTGTAGCAGATTTGCCCAATGCAATACATCGTTTGGTTTCTTGATTGCTGCTTCTTCCATGGGCATTGATTATGGATCCAGGGAAAATGAAATCTTTGGCAGCTTCAATATTTTCTCTGTTTATCACAATGTTGCTTGTTGGTCCAGGCTTGAAGACTTTTGTTTTCTTTGTGAGGAGGTGTAATCCATGCTGAAGGCTGTATGTAGTCTTTGATCTTCATCAGTAAGTACTTCAAGTCCCCTTAGCTTTCAGCAAGCAAGGTTGTGCCATCTGCATGTCGCAGGTTGTTAACGAGCCTTCCTCCAATCCTGATGTGTTCTTCTTCATATAGTCCAGCTTCTCAAATCATTTGCTGGGCACACATATTAGGTATGGTGAAAGGATACAACCCTGACACACAGTTTTCCTGATTTTAAACCACTCAGTTTCCCCTTGTTCTGTTATAATGACTGCCTCCTGGTCTATGTACAGGTTCCACACGAGCACAATTAAGTTTTCTGGAATTCCCATTCTTCGCAAGGTTGTCCATAATTTGTTACGATCCACACAGTTGAATGCCTTTGCATAGTCAATAAAACACACGTAAACATCTTTCTGTTATTCTCTGCTTTCAGCCAGGATCCATTTGACATAAGCAATGATACCCCTCATTCCATGTCCTCTTCTAAATCCAGCTTGAATTTCTGGCAGTTCTCTGTTGGCTTAACTGCTGCAACCATTACTGAATAAAAGATAAAATGTTTACCCCTTAAGTTTCAGTGTTTTAGAGTTAAAGGGACATTGGAGAAAACTGGGGCAAGTTGCTTTTTCTTGACAAGTGAGAAATAAGATTATGCAAAGATCTCACACTAGTGGCAGAGCAAGCCCTAGAGCGCAGGAGGTCTCCTGACCTCCCTTTCACCATGCTGGCTCAATTTAGGCAACAGTAAAGAACATATTTTGTAAAAGCGTTTGTGCTTTTCAGGAGTCTTTCAGTAGGATGTTTGAGCAACCCAGCTCAGACTCACTTAGGGAACAGAGAAATCACAAGAGCACAGGGATGGGCTGACTTCCAGGAGGTCCGCATGGGAGCCATGACAACTGCCTTGACTTTCTTTCTCCATCTTTCATCTCTGTTTTTCTTGGTGCTTCTTCTTCGTTCTCTCCCACTGCACCCAGTTTCCATGTGGGTGCAGGCAACTTACAGTCTTCTAGTTCTGTGAACAGAAGGTAAAACATGAGTCCTTTACATCAGTGCCAGTTTGAAAAGTTATCACGTTGATTAGTTCAACTTGGACCACAAGACCCTCTCTTGGGCTTTTGTGTTCAGCAGAATGGGCTCTGTGATTGATTTGCTTTGGGTCAATTTCTCATCTTCTGCTATTCTCCCAGACCAGAGAGGCAGGGCTGTTCAAGAGGAATGGAGCATAGCCGAGGTGTGAACATCTGAGAGAATAATTGAGCAAGAAAGTCGCTTTGATTTATGTTTACTACAAGAACTAATTTCCTCTGAGATTGGAAACAATTTATTTTGACTTCTGGTTTCACCATTCCCTAGTTATGCCACCTTGGGAAAGCCTTTTTACCCTTAACCTAGGTTTCTTATCTTCAAAATGGGGGATATTCATCCCTGACTTATTCCCAGGGTTGTCAGGAAAATTAATGTGTATCGCAACGTAAGGCACTTGGCAAAGCACTGAAGAAATGTGAGCTACTGCTCCTGACTCTTCTTACTAACCATCTCCAAGGCCATGGAGAGACATATCCACTTTCTCTGGTGTGTTTTCTCTTGTGCTCAAATTTCTTTGTATTTTCCGGCCAACAGAAGACTAAAGTGTTTGCCTATTGGAAAGTGAATGAGAAGAACATTTGGCCTGGTTGTGATTGAAGTTTTAGGCCAGAGACGTACAAGAAATCCATAAGCCCCACATAAAGTTCAGTTGAGCTCATTGGGACAGGGGCCAAGGCGTTAGAGAAATAAAAAGAACTATATTATTTAGAATATTCCCTCTGCATATCTCCTCCATGACTTTGTGATGGAGATAGAGGTTCTTTTCTTATCTAGCTCATTCTCTTTTATAATCTAAGGCATGACTAAGCCACCTGAATGGAGAAGACCGGATGTTTTATTCTAAAAACATGCAGTATCACTTGACAAAATAGTAGACATGTTCAATATTTACTCTTCTTTGTCTCATTTTTTTCTCAGACTATTACTTTCTGACCAGTTTTTTTGTTTGTTTTATTTTTAATTTTTCAGACACTTTGGGCCATTCTCCCGTTTCCAAGGTCACTATAAAAAAGTGGAGCCAAAGGAAATGAAGTGGAAATGGTCCAAGAAACAAAGAGAATGTTGATGCTGGATAAGAATGACATTGGTAGGCCTAAATGGGAGAAATCACTCGGACTCAGAAAATTGTAAGAAATAATTTTAACCATCGCAGTGCTCTGGTCTTGGGATTATACTGAGTTAGAATGACATCCCTTTGATCTTGTGTACTAGCAAAGTTAAATTAGAGAGGGGCCTGCTACTTGGCAGAGATGTAAGCTATTTACAGGAATCTGTGCCCAACACATTTCCTATCGGAGTTACTTCCTACGTCATCGTCATTCTGTTTCGCCACTCTTTACTTGATTTGAGAGGTGCAACTAATGACACACCTGGTGGCCAGGGGCAACACCCTCATACAATAATACCAAGCAGTTATACCATGTTACTGTTACAAAGCCCTTGCTTTACATGTTTTATCATTTAATCTTTGCCACAATCCTAGGAGAAAATATTAATGTCTGACTATGGCAGCTGAAAACCACAAACGACCTGGACAACTCGTGTTTGATGCAAAGTGTTTTCATAGGTAGTCTCTCTAGGAAGATGTTATAATAGTTTACGTTACAAAGAGCTTAGCTCCTATTCCTGACTGCTTCGTAAGTTCAGCTACCTGGGACCCCTGCAATTGCATATTTATTATCCTGCTTCTTCTTTTTTTTTTTTAATAATTTTTATTGTGCTTTAAGTGAAAGTTTACAAATCAAGTCAGTCTGTCACATACAAACTTATATACACCTTACTACATACATATCCTGCTTCTTTTTATAAAGGACTTGAGGTAGCTTGCAAAATGCACACACTGCAAGAAGTCAAAATAAAGAAGGAAATGCAGAGCAGCGTGAAGAAGGGTGGAAGATACAATTAATAGAGAGATAACGTTAGTGCAGAAAAGCATACACTTTAAGTTCCCGTACAGTTGGTTGTGGGAGAGCATAAATCAGCATTCTCTCTAGAGAGAAACGTTATCAGCGTCTCAATCAAAGCAAGGCTTTGTCTTAGTCTACTAAAAAAAAAAAAAAGTAAGAGCAATTCCTTATACGTGTCCTACCAAAGGCTGCAGTGTTTAATCGAAAGATAATATTCTCAGCAACATTCTTAAAATAAACATAATAAAGCATTTCCACACACCTGCTTTTTGTACTGTAGCTTAGTACTGTCTGTTGGTATAACACCAAAGAGTCATTTAGAAAAGCCACTCAGAAAAAGTAGAATGGTCCAGAACGAAGAAGTCCAGCTATTTAACCTTCTGATAGTCTTCTTGATTCAATGAGGAACTTCAAGAATATCTAAAGGAAAAAGCACATATTCTCACAAAAGATAACTTTTGCAACTAATCTTTGATCCTTGGAGAGGGACTGAGGTTATATATATATATTTGGCAATAAATTAAGGAAGATGTTATTATTTTTGGAAACCCTGGTGGGTAGTGGTAAAGAGCTAAGGCTGCTAACCAAATGGTAGGCGGTCAGAATCCATCAGGCACTCCTTGGAGACCACATGAGGCAGTTCTACTCTGTCCTATAGGATTGCTATGAGTCAGAATCCACTCGCTGGCAATGGGTTTGGTTATTCTTACTCTGCAGACCTGGAAACTGTGCTTCAAGTGGCAGAGCTCCAACTCACACTGATGTTTTTACTCCAAGTTCAGTGTCTTTCACAGCCGCTCCTCTGGGGCATATTTACAGTGCCAGGCTCTGTCCCGATCTTAACTGGCCTATTTTCAATGTTCCTGTAAGTACATTTATGACTCTCAGACCATGTGTTCTGGTCTTGTTTCCAAAAATATCGTTACCAGGGGCACAGGCAAGATATAGCCAAAAAAAAAAAAAAAAACAAGCCAAGACAGTAAATTGGTTCCTTCCATCCGCCATTTTGATTCTGCTGGGGAATTCTGAGAAAGAGGGGGAGAGGTCCCTTCTGTCAGGAGAAAGGCGGAAAACGACAGAACAAGTCTTCAAGAAATTGAGTATGTAGGCAACAGAAGCGATAGGAAAGCTGGATAAAGAATGGAATGCAAGTGGTAGATTACCCTGAGACACAGGACTCAAGGAGATAAAGTTTAATTTTTTTTTTTTTTTGAAAATGAGATTGTTAACTTTTATAGTTTGGTTTACATTTTGAGTGAAGTGTCCATGTTAAATAAACACAAAAAGAAAACACATCTTTTTCTTTTGTATAAATAATCTCCTTGGTGAGTTAGCGTACTATAGAAGAGAAAGTATGTCCTTTGATGTCAGAAGAATCTGCATTAAAAAATAAGCACCACTATTTACTGGGGAGCATATGATGTTATGGGAATTATTTTTCCTTTCTCATATGAAAATGGAGGTGCTGTAAGTATTAAAATCAAAACGTGCCAAATAGTTGTGGTATGTAATAAGTACTTGATATGTTTTAACTTTTATTAGTATGAATATTATATTATTTTGATTCTCACAGTAACACTGAAGTAAATAGAGCATATCTCAAATTTTTGCTTTTGATATAGCCTCAGGAGATTTTTTCGGAGCTAACTATTAAAACCTAAACACCCTCCCACTCTCGCAAGGATAAATTATTGTAAAAGATAACCCTTTCTTCAATGCCTTCAATAAGAGGAGCAAATGAATGATAATGTTTCTTTAAGACTTCAGAGAAAAAAAATTTTATGTCCATGATTTCTGGAGTTTTGAGTGTTCTTCTCACTTATATATTATTGAAACAAATAAAACAATTTAGAAAATACAGAGAAAAGCTGCTGGGATGTGATTTATTGTCACATTTCGGTGGTTTGTTGTCTTTGTCAAAAACTTTCAGAGAGGTGTAATCAAAACTGTGGGCTTATAGATTTTTCTTTTCACTCTTTAATAAGTTGTTTTGGTTTCAGAGTGATTCTAGGTGACACACGCCTCAAAGTAAAATCTCCTGGTTATATTCCATGATCAAAGGGATGACAGTGAAATTGTTTTGAGATGTAACCTCCATGAGCCCAATGCTAACTGATGCTCCAGGTGACCCCATGATGACAGCTGGGGCTAAGAGCCCTGGAGTCATTTGGGGGTTGTTATATTAGCATGCCACCACCTGTCTATTTGTTGTACTATGGAGGCTTGTATGTTGCTATGATGCTGGAAGCTATGCCAAATACCAGCAGGGTCACCCACCCATGGTGGATGGGTTTCAATGGAGCTTCCAAACCAAGAAAATATTGATCCAATAGGCAGAAAGGCCTGGGAATTTTCTTCCAAAAATTAGCCATTGAAAACCCTATGGATCACAACAGAATATTGTCTGCTATAGTACTGGAAGATGAGCCCCCTAGGTGGTAAGGCAACAGCAGACTCAAACATGCAGGGCAGGGTTTCATTCTGTTGTACACGGGATTGTCCTCAGTCGAAGCTGCCTAGACAACGTCTAACAACAACAACACATTGGCATGCAGCGTGGAGGGACTTTGTTGTTCTCTTCTGTCTCTTCTGTCTTCAATCTCAGCCCACCCCTCCACAACCCAGCCACCACCTGTGCT
Source organism: Loxodonta africana (assembly GCF_030014295.1). Classification (NCBI taxonomy): domain Eukaryota; kingdom Metazoa; phylum Chordata; class Mammalia; order Proboscidea; family Elephantidae; genus Loxodonta; species Loxodonta africana. Next base: position 7,772,759 of record NC_087353.1, read on the forward strand.
CTTCACATTTCTTAATGTGGATTCAACTGTATTTAAGGGTGAGGAACTGGGGGGAATGTACCTAGACACTTCTCAAACCTTCTGTCTTTTGAGGGCTTCTTGCTTAGTCTCCCATTTCTTGACACTTTGAATGCATTCCTTTCAATATCCTTTAAGAGCACTTTGTCACATTGAATCTGCACCATGGTTTTCCCTCCTCTTTTTCTACTTAGCGAAATCTATCCATCCCTAAAGTTGCAGGTAGGTAGAACATCTTCATGCTAGCACCTCCATGGTACAACCGTAGGAAATTTTTATTGCATTTCCTTAACTTATATTATATATCTCATTAAATTTCTAGGTATCAATATTATCTCTCAAAGTGTTAAACCTCATTAAACGATATTGTTAGTCCTGGCTTTACATCTAGGCTATGCCGTTTATTAGCTATTTGTCTTTGAGTAAGATAATTTTTCTGGAATTTCATTTCTTCTCATTTTATCTTCAGAAGAATCACATGCAATTGTTCAATAATGAAATTACACTTCATGTAATTTGTATAGTGGTGCAATGGCTAGGTCCTCAGCTGGTAACCGAAAAGTTGGTGGTTTGAACCCACCCAGATGTTCTTTGGGACAAAGACCTGGTGATCTGTTTCCAAAAAGATTATAGCTTAGCAAACCCTATGGGACAGTTGTACTCTGTCACATGGGATCACTTTGAGTTGGAATCAACTTGATGGCACCCAACAACAATATATCTATTGGCAATTCTGATACCTGCTATGTCAAGTATATTTTTAACAATATTATTAAACATAAGATAGAGGAGAACTGTGTAGTAAATGTAAAGATGAACCTGCTAAAACATTATTTCAGAGATCTTTATGTGTTTATAGAAATAATAGTGTAATTTTTGGGAGGGCTATGGGGTTCACAACATGTCACAGAATCTCAAGTTTAGAATCTGAAGGACCCCCACTTTTATTGATTTATTTGTAGATTGAAATCAGTTTGGTGTCCCTTGTTATCCTGCCCCAACTGCCTCTCTTACCTTTATTTTCATTTGCCTTTTTTTTTCCCAATTCAACTCCAAAGTCTCTAAAAGTCCATGGATGCACAATAGATAGGAAACGTCTGTTAGTTGTGTTGTCGATAGAATTGTGTCACCTCGAAATATATGTCTAAGTCCTAACTTCTGTACCCATGAATGCGATCCTGTGTAGAAATAGGGTTTTTCTTTTGTTATGTTAATGAGGTCATACCAGAGTAGGGTGGGACCTAAGCCTAATACCTTCTGAGTGGTTTCTTACAAAAAAGGGAAACCAGATACACACAGAGAGAGATGCCATATGAAGACTGACGCCGATGAGCCATGAACACCAAGGATTGCTGGCAGCTACTAGAATCTGAGGAAACCCTGGTGGTGTAGTGGTTAACAGCTATGTCTGCCAACCAAGGGATCAGCAATTCAAATCCACCACTCGCTCCTTGGAAACTCTGTGGGGCAGTTCTACTCTGTCCTATGGGGTCGCTATGAGTCGGAATCGACTCTACGGCAATGGGTTTGGTTTTTTTTTTTTTTTTTGGGTCACTAGAATCTGAAAGAGACAAAGAAGACCTTCCTCCAGAGCCAACACCCTGAATTTGGATTTCTAGCCTCCAGAACTGTGAGAAAATAAATTTCTATTCGATAAAACCACCCACATGTGGTATTTTTTGTTATGGTATCTACTAGCAAGTTAAGGCATTAAGACACATTAAACCTAAAGAGACCCCCAAATGTAGTGGTTATTCCTCATCCACGAAGTGGCCTCCATGTGGTGATTGGAGGACCTAGGTTCTTCTATGTATTGGCTTTTACAAAGCCTAGGGAAGTGGTTCTCTGCCTGGTTACATCTTAAAAATGCAGATGCCTCCACCTGACCTAAAGAGATTCTGATTGGTCTGGGGTGTGACATAGGTTTTGGGGTATTTAAAAGTTCCCCAGGTGATTCTAATGTTCATCCAAGCTCATCACCCGCATGTGACCTGAGAAAGAGAGCGAAGAGCCTCTGAAGAGCCTTGGCCAGGCAGGGGTACCTGCGCTCTGCTCATGCCGCTAGTGTAAGGAGGGCTGACAAAGGGGCTACTACCTCTCAGCCACAGCTGTATAACATGGCAGGGGTAAATGGAATTTCCTCGTGACCATTCCCAATCCTGTGAGTTTCTTTATTTTCTCTGGATTCCTTGCCGATTCACATCCTTTCCTTCCCACATAAATTTGTCTTAGAAAAAGTAAAATCTGGCTTGTTTTCTCCTAAAACCAAATCGCAAACTCTCATAAATAGGATGGAAAGGAAATATTCCTTCCCAAAATGAAAGCCAGGCTGGTCAACTATTTCTTGATGTATCCTGATGGCATTTTGAGTTGCTGAATAGGAAATCCAATGGAAAAACAGTTCCTCTTTCCCTACCCACCAAGTATGTTCCTAGTTCCATGCCCCTTAGTTCAGTAAATGGTAACTTCGTCTTCACAGCAAGTCAGGATGGAAATTCTCAAAGTTGTTTTTACAGTCTTCTTCTTCCTTGATTCTCCAACATTTTTTATTACCTCTTACCTGAAGCATTACAACAGCTTCCTAAATTGCCCTATCACCCAGGCTCTCGCTCCTGCAATTTACTGCCACTGTTGCTAGAAATGTCTTCCTAAAACATTTTCTTGATAAGAAACCTTTATTAAATTCTACCAACTATGCACATAAAAATTCCAGCTCTTTAAGGGCATTCAACACTTTTCCAATTGCAATTAGCTACTGTCTGACTTCCAGCTTTATCTTTCCCCATATATTTTTTACTCTCAGCCCATTTTGGTCTACTAACCATACCCTAACAAGTTCCATATTTCTACACTAAAGCAATTCTTGCTTTGTAGAATTTTATTTTCCACATATCTGTTTATGAATTTTATCCTTGCTTCAAGCTTCGATCAAATTTCTCTATGCCAAAGTCTCTTCCCAGATCTATTCAACCAGGATTAATTTGTGCCCCTCTCAATTTATGTTATAAAACCTCTCTTGGTCTGCTTTTGCCACCGGAATTAGTGGTCTTCTTATCTGTATAACATTCCATCTACCAAGCATTCTGCTCTCATTAAATGCTAATGACTGATAAATTAGTATCTTCAGTTCTGAAATCTCTCCAGGTTTTCATTCTCTTTTGTCTACCTACCTAAGTTTCTGTCTTAACACCTCACAAGTACTTCAATCTTAATATGTTAAAAATGGAAATTTTTATCTTCTCCCAACCTGCTATTTCTCCTCTGTTTCTAAACTAGGAAGCTGAGAATCATTTTTGAGTCTTCTCCTTTATTTTCTTCAATTGGCCACCAGGTCCTGTGGATCCAGTCTTCAAAACTTCTCTTCAGTCCCTCCACCCACACTGCTATAGCTCCTCATCACATCTACCTGGCTTTGCTCCATCTTCTGCCTCTGGGAGAGTAGTAACTACACTAGAACTTTGGTAAATACTATTCAGGAAATACTTCCTTTCCCATTTGGCTCCTTCCGCCATTATAGGCATTATCTCTCTAAAAGAAAGACGTAATCATTGCTCCTCTGCTAACAAGTCTTGACAATTTTCCGTGGGTAAGAGGATCATAGGCTAACTGCTTAAATTCCTGTCACTTGCTTCACCAGTCTGACTCCACCCTACCTTTTGGGATCATCTCCTAACACTTGCCCCCTTCTGGGCCACTGCCGCATCCAGGTTCCACCTCATGTGCCCCCTATTCTGGTCACACTGAAAGGATCAATTTTTCACCAGCTTCTATGCTTTTTCATGCCTCTGCGTCATTGAACATATTTTTTCTTTTCTTCTCAAAGCCCTTTTTATCTCTTTTCTCTCCACCTCATAAAAGACAGCACCCTTCTCCTTCTGTTCCTACAATTGTCTCCATTCCTTCTTCGATTAAAATAGTCATCACAGTAGTGGCAATTATTCATTAACAGGTCTTTCTTTCCTACTGGGATATGGGAAGAACCAGTTTTGATCCCTAATGCCTGTGTAGTGCCTGGAACAGTAGATTAAAAAAAAAAATATATGCTTTAGCTGAAAAAATGATTAAATAAAGAACACCACAGATTTTATCACAGATTCAAATGATAATAGTTCAGGGCAAGGTTAAAAGGACATTGCTAGAGATATATGATGCATATCCAACCTCCATCTACAGAATTATTGGGACAAATCATAAAAACTGAATGCTTCAATGCATATTTTTTCCTATTAAAATTCAGTGTCATAAGCCTGAGAATTATAAGGAAGGCCAGAGTACGTGTGTGCAGCAGAGAGAAGAAAAATTTTCCAGTAGAAACTAACTTTGATATCTTTTGTTTGATAAATTACTGGACACATTAGTCAAAACAATATTTAGTGATTTGTAAGGTAATATATATTCGACTATTTCTTACACATCACTTTGACATTTATGGCACTACTTTTGTTAAATATTTTAAAAGAAAATCATCTTTTTATATCATTTCTAAGCAGTCTATTATGTCCTTTTTCAAAAGCTAAGTAGGAAGAGACCAGTCATTCTACTAACTGTTGAGTTGGAGCCAATTAAACAGTTTAAGAACTAAACCTAGGAACCTCCTAGAGACAACGGAAACGTGAGATGGAGGGAGCATCACCAGGCTACTTGTTCTCTATCTTTCTTCTGCTGTAACATTCACATTTTTGACATGACCACGGTCATGCTTAAGGTTATGTGAAATTCTCCCAGTGCTGTTGTAACTCTACCTTGCTAAATGGTAATTTTTAAAAAAGGTACAATTATGACTCTCATACAAATACAAAATGAGCACATGCCAAAGGTTTGGTTTAACTCAGTTAATGGGGAACCAATAAGATGTTATAACTGGTTCAAAGGAGAATAAACACACACACACACATATGAAAATTAAAAAAATGGTAAATAAATTTACAATTGGATGCAAAAGGGGTGTGAAAACAGGACAATAATCAAATGCATTCCTTGGACACGAGTAATTTGCATTTCCCTGGATAAGAATAATTTATATTTTGAATTTTCTTTCTTCCAAGGAGAGGAGTGCTAAGAACTTAAACAGCTTCAGGAGGAGGGTGGAGGCTGTGCATACACTTGCTAATTGTTCTTCTGTTCCCTCACACTGTCCTCTCCTCCCTTCCTCCAGACTCGACCTGCAATGACTGACATGTCTGTCTGTCCCTTATACAAGGTAGGCATATGGGCACATGGGGGAGGGTAAGCCTTTAATCTGGGCTACTAACCGCAAGGCTTTAGGTTCGAACCCCCCTGCTGCTCCATAGGAGAAAGATGTGGTAGTCTGCTTCCATGAAGATTACAGCTTTGGAAACCCTAATGGGGCAGTTCTCTTCTGTCCTGTAGGGTCACTCTCAGTCATAATCCACTCAACAGCAATGGTTTTTTTTTTTGTTTTTTTTTTTTTTTTAAGCCTTTATGGGTTTTCATGACATATATTTTATTTTCATTATCAATGTTATTTTAGTTCTTCCCATGCACTCCGACTTATCTGATCATGCTAGAGATGGCGCCTCATTAGGGTATAGGGCAGAGTTGTTACTCTTCTTCCATCAGGGTTCTGGAGGGCACAGTGTCTTGATCTGTTTCCCCCAACCCCCACCCCCATGTTGGATGGGAAAGTCAGGAGTCCCTGGATGGTGCAAATGGTTAACGTTCTTGGCTGCTAACCAAAAGGTTGGAGGTTCAAGTCCACCCAGAGGCTCTTCTAAAGAAAGGCCTGGTGATCTACTTCTGAAAATCAGCCATTGAAAACCCTATGGAGCACAGTTCTACACTCACACACATGGGGTCACCAAGAGTTGGAATTGGCTTGCCAACAACTGATGCTATTATAGGGAAGACAAAGGCATTTATTTAAAAAAACCCCATGGACATGCTTCAGGTTCTGCTTCCACGCTTCTGTTTGAAACCCTTCTGCAGGATCTGTCTTGAGTCTTCCATTGCCCTCCAGTTTCTTTGGACTTAGTTTCCCCATCTCTGACAAACTCCTTTGGAGTGAGACTTTGGACTGTTGGCTTGACTACAGTTAAGAGACCAGCTGTATTCTCTGTCAAAACGATTCACATTCATGGCTTGTCCCTTCATTCCACCTAACCCAGGTTCAGAGCAGGAACATCCTAGCTCCCTACTACCAGTTTTGGCAGCTTTTTCTTTGATCACTGGGGCTGACTGCAGGAATTATCTTTGAAGAACTCTTGTCAAAGAGCTATCAAAGCAGGCTGTAAATCCTCTTAGCCTGTCTCCTCTTCTTTCTCTTTCCTACACCAATACTGTGTAGTGACTCTCTCTTTTCTCTAGTGGTAAATGATATGCCCTTCAAAAGTAAGCACGTGATGGCATTACATTCATCCCAGCAGGTCACAACTGCCCTTCCTCCATATTCTTCCCCTCATGCATATGGTAACGAAACTTTTTTTTTTTTTTTTAATAAGAAAAGGCCTGTCCTTTAAGCTTTTCACAATTTGAACGGAAGGCTGATCAGGTTTTCTCACGGTGCCATAGAGTGAATTCTGTGGAATTAAACTAACCAGAGACCTGATTCAGCCTGAAGATGGAATCCAGGGACTTAGCCACCAAAAGTGGGCGTTTTGAAATATAACTACACCACAATTGCAGCTTAAACAGTCCCGCTGATGATGATTAGGGCTAAATTGCCTTCTTTTTGGCAAAATTTGAATTTGTATGTTTGAAACCCCCAAGTGGGAACTGATTTGCTTGTGTGTTTCTGAAAAGAAAGTGGGCAGCTATAAAGCCTTTCAAATGCATTCCTTGATTTTCTATAGAGATGCCACATATTATGTACACAGTACAGTGTCTTAGGTGGAGCTCATTCTTTGCTTTAGTTTTCACAGGGAAGGGTGGTGCCTCTCCGCCTGCACAATCAGCTGGCCAGACTACAGGGCAGTACTTCGCCCAGTGCCTAGTGGCAGCTTACCCTGCAGTATTCATTATGCATCTGTCTTTTGGATTCTCTTCATGCTTGCATTCTCGTAAAAAAAAAAAAAAAAAAAAAAAAAAGCCTGCCTTATTCTGAGAGGGTCAGCTTAAGAAAATCCCTGAGAAGGCTGCCTGTAAGTGCTCTGTAGCATACCCTGTGAGAATCAATTTTTCTCCTGTTGACAGGGTAATGGTGAAGAGGGAAAGTGGGCCTTTTTTTTCCCCTCAGTGCTCATTTCTCTGAGTTTTCCTTGATATGGGATCGCATGGTAAGTAGTGATATGGGACTTGTGGCCTTTTTAGCAAAAACTCTAGCTACATAGGAGTCAAAACCCTCAGAAAGCTGGAAAGTCTTAGGTAGAAAACAGATAGGGTATAAATCACATGGACAGACTGACCGTTTTTTACAGGTGCTTCCTCTCAGTCATAAATATGCAAAGACTAGCCTTTCTGTTGGCATTTTGGCATTCCAGCGTAACAACGAAAGGACAGGAGAGGTGAGAAGGTGGACAGATGTACGCGCTCATCCTCTGGGGAAATTTCCTACATTGTGGTGGGAGGAGCCTTACTTCGTGTACCTGGCTTTTCAGATCATCTTGCTTACGATTTTTTGAAGTGTTTTAATCTCAATAGGAAACATTTCCACACTTGTTTAATTATAGGGGACATGGCTGTCCGTGGGCTTTCTTTCATTAGACTCCACTTTTGCAAACTCTGCTCAAGGTCATTTTGCTCCTGAGAACTCTGAGATTTGATTGGTTGATGTGACTTCTCACCCACACATTGTCACGTGTGCGTCCATCTGCAGGTAGGCCTAGTACCTGGAATTCTAATGCAGTTCATTCGCCCTGCATACTACCTTCTGATCGACTGCCGGATTAAAATATATAAAAGGTCCCCTTTGCCTATAAAATGAAGTCCAAGATTTTCAATGACCCTTATGTCTTAGAACACTGAGGACTGAGTTTTAGATTCCCCCCGCCTCTCACATTAGCTGATTCATGTGTCCATACAGTTTCCAATGTTATTTATGCTACTTGGAGCTGCTTTCCTGAAGTTGTTTACCCAGGTTGTTTACCCAGATTCCAAGTTCAGCTCAGACACCATCTTCATAAGACTTCTCTGAACATTTACAGTGAACTAACTTCTTTCCTGCCTCTCTCTAGACCCTGTGCTTGGCCGTATTTTAGCACTTATATTAAGGTGAAATCCACTATTTTTGTAATTATCTCCCCTGGAAGTTTTCTCTAGGAGCCCTGGTGGCACAAACGGTTAAGCACTCATTGATAACTGAAAGGTTGGTGGTTCAAACCCACCCAATGGCTCCTTGGGAGAGAGACCTGGCTCTGCTTCCGTAAAGATGACAGCCTAGAAAACGCTACTGGGCAGTTATGTTCTGTCTCAAAGGGTCACCATGAGCTGAAAATGACTCGACAGCAACAACAACAGAAGTTTCTCAAGGGCAGGGATGCTGTTTAATTTATCTCTGTGCCTCTAGTGTTTGGCAAAGAGATTTGCCATAATAAATTTGCCATAATAGGTGTTCATTAAGTGCTGGAGATTTAATTGTGAATTAAGTAAATTCACAACTGAGTTTCTCCAAGGACTCCCCCACCCCACAGCCAAAAAAAAAAAACCCGTTGCTGTCGAGTTGATCCAATTCATAGTGACCCTATAGGACAGAGTAGAACTGCCTCCACAGGGTTTCCAAGGAAGGGCTGGTGGATTCTAACTGCTCACCTTTTGGTCAGCAGTCAAGCTCTTAACCTCTGCGTTACCAGGGCTCCTCCAAGGACAGATATTTCATATTTTCTATGCTGAGCACCTTTTTATATGCAACTTCCAGGATGACAGTTATAATTGGTGATGAGTATGAGCTGAGTGAGATTCTCCCATGTTGATATTTTGGGATAGAGGGTTAATTTCAGACTGTTAAGACTGTAACAGAGCCCTGGTGGCACAGTGGTTAAGAGCTCAGGCTGTTAACCAAAAGGTTGGCAGTTTGAATCCACCAGCAGCTCCTTGGAAACCCTATGGAGCAGTTCTACTCTGTCCTATAGGGTTACTATGAGTTGGAATCGACTTGACGGCAACAGTTTTGTTTTGTTTTGTTTCATTTTGGTTTGGGGTCTTCTACAAAATTTTCAAAACTTATGGCTGGCATGGTTTGGCAAATCTTCTCCTTCACTACTTGCACCAGAGAAATAAACAGAGCTGATTGCTCGTGTTTCCAGCTCCCTTGAATTCAGGAGTGGCCATGAAATACCATATGGCAAAGAGATATAACAACGGAGTCTGCTGTGGGATTCTGGGAAAACATTGGATTTTGAGATGAGAGGGACAGCTAAGTCTCCATGCCTCATTTCTTACTTTCTTCCTGCCTTAAATACAGACGTAATATCGCCAACCCACACACTGATGTCGAGTCAATTCCGACTCACAGCGACCCTATAAGGCAGAATAGAACTCCCCCATAGGGTTTCCAAGGCTGTTATCTGTACAGGAGCAGACTGCCACATCTTTCTCCCACACATAGTATCTAGAGCTACAGTAATCATCTTGTTGCCTTGAGAGGATGGCGTAGTAGAAAGAGAGAGCCTGGGACTTCAATTCCATCACTCAGCAGCTGTACCAGCCTGGCCTCTGGATTTAAGAGGGCAAAAAGCACTGGTTGTTTAGGACACTCCTGGTTGCTTTTTCTGTCAGTTCAGCCAAATGTATTTCTGCCTGATATAGATGGTCAACAAACACCATTCGCTCATGGTGCAGTTTCAGAATTCTCCATGCGGAATTTAGGAGAGCAAAAATGTCAGTGGAAAGATTTTCCTGTGGGATTAGATCAAATGACTTAAAAATGCTACAAATCTGCCCAAGAGGAACTTAACAGTTTCCAGCGTGGCTTGTTGGGAACAAGACATTCTCGAATCACTCTTCCATGTAACACTTGAGCTCTAAGTAAAGAAATGAACTTACTGGCCGTTTTTTTATGACAGGGTAATGAGTGTAGGGATACATTGGATGTTTCTCTCTTTCCAGTATATCTATTCATTTATTCACCAGTTCATTCAACAAGTCAGTATTAAAGTACAAGGGAGTACAGAGAAGAATCATCCTATTATGTCAAAGTGTCGGAGAGTAACCCCTGATATTTTGCGGAGGTTTATAATGCCTGTTGTGACCTGATGAAAAATTGCACTTCAACATTCATTTTGGTTCCCAATCAAAATTTATTTGGAGTTTGGAGAGCTTTGTTAAGCCTATAAGGCAATTTTTCCATTCTTAATTTGTCATTGGTAAATCTTATCACATAGAACACAGATATTATTTGAACCTTGTTTTCAGTTTATGGAAAGAAACAATTCATCCATTGTAAGAGTTCTCTAAACACCAACTTTCTGGTCTTTGGGTTTGATTTAGGGGAATTGTAAAATACTGGTCACGTACTCTTGGCAACTTCTTTTTTATATGTTATCTCGTTTAATTCTTACAACAACACTTCATGAGGTATAACTCTATTTAAAAGAGGCAAGGCTCAGAGATGTAAAAAAAAAAACAAAACAAAACAAAATTCAAGGTCGAACAGTAAGATGAAGAATCAGGATGTCAACCCAATGCTTTCCCTCTAAGTCCAGTTGCCTTTCTGTCATTCCAGATGTCAGCTAATGAGAACATTTGCTTCTATGTGGAAGGATGACAGCCTTCTTCAAATCCCAGCTGGACATCCATTGTCCAGAAAAATCTATTTTAGACAGAGAAGTAAATGTGCAGTTTGGGGTTCTGTTTAAATAATTGCTTGCCCTTGTATTATAACCTGAGGGCTGCTTCCAAATTTCCCATCTCTTTCCAGACAGCTACCTCTCCTGTGAGCCCAGAGCTTTGAGGGGGGAAATGAGACAGCTGCTCTGAACAAAGCTATCTTGTAGCTGGAATCTCTTGGCTTGTTTCTTAAACTACAACCAGCTGGCAGGGTAGGTCAAGGCTGGGAGCCAGGTAGCTCTTCAGCGTGGTGATGTCGAACTTGGTGAATACTTTTAAGCATGGAGGTCACAGAATTTCACTGCTTCCAACACTCTAAGAGGCGTGTCTGCTTCTATAGAGCAAGAGTATTAATTCTCACCTGGGCCTGTGGAAATTTTGCTTCTTTCTTACTGGCAGGTATTGGATACCTTACCAGTTTCAATAGTACTGGTGCATTTTGGAGAATATTAACCAAGAAGAAACCTAGTCTAGCCTATGGACTATTTGAACTTCAATCAGATCAAAAAATGTGTCAGATTACTTAATTGTGAACTTCTTATAGCACAATATCTGAAAACAGCATTTAAAAAATGTACTTCCTATGTTGTTGATACCTTCGAATTATGATGTTGGTGAAGAATATTGAATATACTATGAACTGCCAGAAGAATGAACAAATTTGTCTTGGAATAAGTGCAGCCGGAGTGTTCCTTAGAAGCAAGGATGGTGAGACTTAGTCTCATGTACTTTGGACATGTTATCAGGAGGGACCGGTCCTGGGAGAAGGACATCATGCTTGGTGAAGTAGAGGGTCAGCGAAAAAGAGGAAAACCCTCAATGAGGTGGGTTGACGCAGTGGCTATAACAATGGGCTCAAGCATAGGAACAATTGTGGGGATGGTGCAGAACTGGACCCTGTTTCATTTTGTTGTACATAGAGACGCTATGAGTTGGAACCGAGTTGATGACATCTAGCAACAACAACAACAACAAATGTTTTCAAGGTCGATCCATGTCTCAGAGATAGTGTGTATCAGAACTTCATTTCTGTTTATGAATGAATAATATTCCACTGTATGTATATATCACATTTTGTTTATTTATCTGTTGATGAATACTTGGATTGCCTCACCTTTTAGCTATTGTGAATAATGCTGCAATAAACATTGGCATACATTTATCTGTTCGAATCCCTGCTTTAAATTGTATTGGGTTTCTATACCTAGGAGTGAAATTGCTGGATCCTATGGTAATTCTGTTAAGCTTTTTGAGGAACCAACCGATTGTTTTCTATAGCAACTGCATCATTTTGCATTCCCACCAGCAATGGATGAGGATTCCTTGCTAACACTTGTTATTTTTCATGTGCGTTTTTTTTTTTTTTTTTTTTTTTATATAATAACCATCCTCACAGGTGTTACGTGATATCTCATCTTGGTTTTGACTTGCAGTTCCTAATGACTAATGACATTAAGCATCTTTTCATGTGCTAACTGGCCATTTGTATATCTCCTTTGGAGAAATGTCTATTCAAGTCCTTTGCCCATTTTTAAATTAGGTTGTTTGTCTCTTTGTTGTTAAGTTGTAGGAGTTCCTTATATATTCTGAATATTAAACTTGTATCACGTATGTGGTGCCCAACAACCTTATCCCATCCTATAGGTTGTCTTTTTAGTTTCTTGATAAAGACCCCTGGTACAATTTTTTTTTTTTTTTTAATTTTAACAAATTCCAATTTATTTTTTTCTTTTGTTACACATGCTTTTGGTGTCGTATCCAAGAATCCATTGCCAAAAACAAACTTCAAAAACTTTACTCCTTTGCTTTCTTCTAGGTTTTATGATTTTAGTTCTATGTTTAGATCATTGATCTATTTTGAGTTAGTTTTTGTATGTGGTGTGAGGTATTGACCCAAATTCATTCTTTTGCATATGGAGATACGGTTGTTCCAACATTATTTGTTGAAGAGACTATTCTTTCCGTCATTGAATGGATTTATCACCCTAGGGGAAAGAAAATCAGTTGGCCACATATGTATGAGTTTATCTCGGAACTCTCAATTCTGTTTCAATGATCTATGCATCTATCCTTATACCAGTACCACGTTGTTTTGATTACTGTACCTTTGTGTTATGTTTTGAAATTGGGAAATGCAAGTCCTTCTACTTTGTTCTTCTTTTTCAAGAGTGTTTTGGCTATTTGGGGCCCTTTGCAATTTCATATGAAAACCACCTTTTCCATTTCTGGAAAGAAGGCTATTGGAATTTTATAGGGACCAACATGGTTTTTGATGGGGTTCGTGAGCACTATGATTTTTAGGAGTCATTCTGAAATAAGAGGACAAAGTCAGCCACATTGGGGCTCAGGGAATGAGCGAGGGTGGGGAAACTAGGGACGTACACATTCTGAACTTTTATATCTTTTGACAGTAAACACTTTGAACAATGTGATGTGATTAGGTCAACGAGCGAGGGCTATTTACCCCTGACTTAAGAATCATTGATCACTGCCTGTGTTTATTAGGATTCTCAAGAGTACACTAGAAGACAGCATCCTGCATCAGCCTGAAGAAATCCAAACTCCAAATATGACTAATTCTGTCCTCACCCAGAATCCAGAGTTGCTTTTTAAGCCTCAGCGCTTTCTAATGTGCAAGACATCCTAGAATGCTGTAAGTGAAGGGGGAATGCTTTGTAAAAAGAAGTGGATCATTAGAAATGACAGGGATTGTTGAAAGTTATTGTATTTTTTGTTTAGTAATCATATTTCCACGTGTCTGTCTGTCATACGGTGGGGGCTTGCTTGTTGCTGTGATGCTGGAAGCTATGCCACCGGTATTCAGATACCAGCAGGGTCACCAATGGAGGACAGGTTTCTTCTGAGCTTCCAGACTAAGACAGACTAGGAAGAAGGACCCGGCAGTCTACTTCTGAAAAGCATTAGCCAGTGAAAACCTTATGAATAGCAGTGGAACATTGTCTGAAATAGCGCTGGAAGATGAGGCCCCCAGGTTGGAAAGCACCCAAAAGATGACTGGGGAAGAGCTGCCTCCTCAAAATAGAGTCGACCTTAATGACGTGGATGGAGTAAAGCTTTCGGGACCTTCATTTGCTGATGTGGCACAACTCAAAATGAGAAGAAACAGCTGCAAGCATCCATTAATAATCCAAACCTGGAATGTATGAAGTATGAATCTAGGAAAACTGGAAATTGTCAAAAATGAAATGGAACACATAAACATCGATATCCTAGGCATTAGTGAGCTGAAATGGACTGGTATTGGGCATTTTGAATCGGACAATCATATCCTCTACTATGCTGGGAATGACAACTTGAAGAGGAATGGTGTTGCTTTCGTTATCAAAAACAACGTTTGAAGATCTAGCCTGAAGTATAGCAGTGTCAATGATGTGATAATATCCATACGCCTACAAGGAAGACCAGCTAATACGACTATTATTCAAATTTATGAACCAACTAATAGGGCCAAAGATGAAGAAATAGAAGATTTTTATCAGCTGCTGCAGTCTGAAATTGATCGAACACGCAATCAAAATGCAGTGATAATTACTGGAGATTGGAAAGTGAAAGGTGGAAACAAAGAAGGATTAGTAGTTGGAAAATATGGCCTTGGTGATTGAAACAATGCCAGAGACTGAATGATAGAATTTTGCAAGACCAATGACTTCTTCGTTGCAAATACCTTCTTTCACCAACATAAACAGCAACTATACATATGGACCTTGCCAGATGGAACACACAGAAATCAAATTGACTACATCTGTGGAAAGAGACAATGGAAAAGCTCAATATCATCAGTTAGAACAAGGCCAAGGGCTGACTGTGGAACAGACCATCAATTGCTCATATGCAAGTTCAAGCTGAAATTGAAGAAAATCAGAGCAAGTCCATGAGAGCCAAAATATGACCTTGAGTATATCTCACCTGAATTTAGAGACCATCTCAAGAGTAGATATGACACACTGAACACTAGTGACCGCAGACCAGAGGAGCTGTGGAATGACATCAAGGACATCATCCATGAAGAAAGCAAGGGGTCATTGAAAAGACAGGAAAGAAAGAAAAGACCAAGATGGATGTCAGAGGAGACTCTGAAGCTCACTCTCGAAAGTCGAGCAGCTAAAGCAAAAGGAAGAATTGATGAAGTAAAAAAACGGAACAGAAGATTTCAAAGGGTAGCTCGAGAAGACAAAGTAAAGTATTATAATCATATGTGCAAAGAGCTGGAGATAGAAAACCAAAAGGGAAGAACACGCTCAGCATTTCTCAAGTTGAAAGAACTGAAGAAAAAATTCAAGCCCCGAGTTGCAATAGTGAAGGATTCTATGGGGAAAATACTAAACAACACAGGAAGCATCAAAAGAAGATGGAAGGAATACACAGAGTCATTATATCAAAAAGAATTAGTCGATGTTCAACCATTTCAAGAGGTGGCACATGATCAGGAACCAATGGTACTGAAGTAAGAATCCAAGCTGCTCTGAAGGCATTGGCGAAAAACAAGACTCCAGGAATTGATGGAATATCAATTGAGATGTTTCAACAAACACATGCATTGCTGGAGGTGCTCACTTATCTATGCCAAGAAATATGGAAGACAGCTTCCTGACCAACTGACTGGAAGAGATCCATATTTATGCCTATTCCCAAGAAAGGTGATCCAACCGAATGTGAAAATTATAGAACAATATCATTAATATCACACGCATGCAAAATTCTGCTGAAGATCATTCAAAAACGGCTGCAGCAATATATCAACAGGGAACTGCCAGAAATTCAGGCTGGTTTCAGAAGAGGGTGTGGAACCAGGGATATCATTGCTGATGTCAGATGGATACTGGCTGAAAGCAGAGAATACTAGAAGGATGTTTACCTGTGTTTTATTGACTATGCAAAGGCATTTGACTGTGTGGATCATAACAAATTATGGATAACATTGAGAAGAATAGGAGTTCCAGAACACTTAATTGTGCTCATGAAGAACCTTTACATAGATCAAGAGGCAGTTATTCGGACAGAACAAGGGGATACTGATTGGCTTAAAGTCAGGAAAGATGTGCGTCAGGGTTGTATTCTTTCACCATACCTATTCAATCTGTATGCTGAGCAAATAATCCGAGAAGCTGGACTATATGAAGAAGAACGGGGCATCAGGATTGGAGGAAGACTCATTAACAACCTGCGTTATGCAGATGACACAGCCTTGTTTGCTGAAAGTGAAGAGGACTTGAAGCACTTACTAATGAAGATCAAAGACCACAGCCTTCAGTATGGATTGCACCTCAACATAAAGAAAATAAAAATCTTCACAACTGGACCAATGAGCAACATCATGATAAATGGAGAAGAGATTGAAGTTGTCAAGGATTTCATTTTACTTGGATCCACAATCAACAGCCATGGAAGCAGCAGTCAAGAAATCAAAAGACGCATTGCATTGGGTAAATCTGCTGCAAAGGACCTCTTTAAAGTGTTGAAGAGCAAAGATGTCAGCTTGAAGACTAAGGTGTGCCTGACCCAAGCCATGATATTTCCAATCGCATCATATGCACGTGAAAGCTGGACAATGAATAAGAAAGACTGAAGAAGAATTGACGCCTTTGAATTGTGGTGTTGGCGAAGAATATTGACTGCCGAAAGAATGAACAGATCTGTTTTGGAAGAAGTACAACCAGAATGCTCCTTAGAAGCAAGGATGGCGAGACTGTGTCTTACGTACTTTGGACATGTTGTCAGGAGGGATCAGTCCCTGGAGAAGGACATCATGCTCGGCAGAGTACAGGGCCAGTGGAAAAGAGGAAGACCCTCAATGAGGTGGATTGACACAGTGGCTGCAACAATGAGCTCAAGCATAACAACGATTGTAAGAATGGATCAGGACTGGGCAGTGTTTCGTTCTGTTGTGCACAGGGTCGCTATGAGTCGGAACCAACTCAATGGCACCTAACAACAACAATCATATTTCCCTCTTTTTTCTTGTGAAATAAGCAAGAATGGAAAAAGTTTGTTTTATTTTCTATGCTATTTTATCAGTAATTATAAGAGCCAAGAGAAAATAACATCTAGAACACTGAGCTTGGTGAAATGGTGCATCTGTAAGGCGATAAAGGCAATGACTCTGGTGACTCTGGCGGCTTGCCCACATTCGTATTGCAGCGCTAACTTGTCCTGATAAGCAAGAGAAACAGTGGATTTTATGCTAAGGAAAATCATTTACATGCACATCCACACAGAGAGAGGAATACTAAAAATTAATAAGCCATCAAGGATGAAGGCAACGTACCGCATTTCCACACACACTAGCCAGAGTCCATGATGGTGGGATCGACTTTCCTACTCAGGAAGACTTCCAAGCAGAAAGTCTACTTCTTGCCTGGGGAAAGTATTTATGAATAGCTTCTGCTTATTGAGAAACCTCGTATAGTTTTAGGGGCTTTAAATACAGCACTGCATTTCCCTGGCAATAACCTTGAACCACAGGCTTATTATTCCAATTTTATTAATGAAGAAAATGAGGTTCAGAGAAGTTAAGTGACTTGCTGCAAGTCACACCAAACAGCCATGAATTAAATCAGATTGATCTGACATCAAAGCCTTTCCACTTACTAAGTTAAATGCATCATATGAAAGAAATTTGTCAATAAAGATGTATCTATAGGAGTTCCTTGTCTTGGAGAAAGTATAACCAGAATGTTCCTCAGAAGCAAGGATGGTGAAACTACGTCTCACATACTTTGGAGATGTTGTCAAGAGGGATCAGTCCCTGGAGAAGGACATCATGCTTGGCAGAGTAGAGGGTCAGTGAAAAAAGGAAGACCCTCAATGAGATGAATTGACACAGTGGCTGCAAGAATGGCCACAAGCGTAGCAACAATTGTGAGGAGGGCGCAGGACTGGGCAGTGCTTTGTTCAGTTATGCATAGGGTCACTATGAGTTGGAATCGACTCGACAGCACCTAACAACAACAAAACATGAGTCCCTGAGTGGCTCATATGGTTCAGTGCTCAACTACTAGTCAAAAGATTGGCAGTTTGAACCCATTCAGAGGCACCTCAGAAGACAGGCTTGATGATCTGCTTTTGAAAGATTACAGCCTTGAAAACCCTATGGAGCACAATTCTACCCTTGTCATGAGTCAGAGTCGATCCCATGGGAATTAACAACAACAACCTAATTCCTAAAGTTTAGTTGGCTAGAGTGTAGTCTCCAGAAAGGTGGGAATTTTTATCTCTTCACTGCTCTAGACTTCGGTGCTGGTTAGTATATATTTCAAAGAGTTAAAACACATGAAACATTTAGATTAAAACATGGTACACAAAAGTTGTTAGTACACTTTAGCTCTCATACTGTCTTATGGTGTCGTCTTCCCCATAGTCATCCCTGTAGTCAATATGAAACTAGTTAAATATATTCCTATCCACGAAATGAAACACCAAACAACTGGTAAAAATAATGATACATCTATAGTTACTGATAACAAAAGGGCCTCGAGATATGCTAAGTGAAAAACAGCAGCAACAAAAAACAAGGGGCAGAAGAACACGGTTTATATGTGTTTACAAAGAGTAGACCTTGCTCAGGAGGAGGCACAAAAAACTCTTCAGGGTGGTTGCCTCTGGGGAGGTGAACCAAGGGACTAGGGAACAGAGAATGGAAAGTGACTGACTTTTCACAATACAACTTTTGTCATGGATTGAATTGCATCCCCCCAAAATATCTGTCAAATTGGTTATGCCATGATTCCCAGTATTGTGTGATTGTCCACCATTTTGTCATCTGATGTGATTTTCCTATGTGTTGTAAATCCTATCTCTATGATGTTAATGACATGGGATTAGTGGCAGTTTTGTTAATGAGGCAGGACTCAATTTACAAAATTGGATTGTGTCTTAAGCCAATCTCTTTTGAAATATAAAAGAGAGAAGTGAGTAGAGAGACTTGGTGACCTCATACCACCAAGAAAGCAGTGCTGGGAGCAGAGTGCATTCTTTGGACCTGGGGTCCCTGTGCTGAGAAGCTCCTAGATCAGGAGAAGATTGATGGCAAGGATCTTTCCCTAGAGCCGACAGAGTGAGAAAGCCTTCTCCAGGAGCTGGCACCCTGAGTTTGAACTTCTAGCCTACTAGACTGTGAGAGAATAAACTTCTGTTTATTAAAACCATCCATTTGTGGTATTTCTGTTATAGAAGCATTAGATAACTAAGACACCTTTCCTGGTCTTTCATATATTTAATGTGTGTAGATTACTTATAAGGAAAATAATGAAAATTAAGAAAGCATTAAAAAATAAGCTGTTTTGCTTTATAGAAAATATTGTCCCTTAATACCAGAAAATCACCAGAATATGATACAGTTTGAGAGGTATTGTTAAATGTCAATTAATCGGCTAATATTTATTCTACTTCCAAAGGGCATAGAGATCCTTCTTTAAAAAGGGAAATCATATGATTGTAACAATAAAGTGATGAATTTTCATTCTGCTGAGTAATTCTTTTTCTTCTTCTGGCCTGTCTAAAAGAAGAGGAAGCAGAGGCAAATGGAAACAGTCATCAGAGGAGTTTTAAGTCAGTCAGAAAGTCTAAATGTCAAGACCACTAACTCTAAGATTACATTCCAAAAAACCAAACTGAATCTGTGGCCATCGAATCGATTCTGACTCATAGCGACCCTATAGGACAGAGAAGAACTGCCCCATACAGTTTCCAAGGAGCGCCTGGTACATTCGAACTGCTGACCTTTTGTTTAGCAGCAATAGCACTTAACCACTATGCCACCAGGGTTTCCAAGACTACATTAGCTCCTTTTAAGTTTAGCAAGTAATGTCTGTAAACCAGGAGTAGTTTTAATAAGCAGCATTTTTTTTTTAAACTTTAAGAAAATCTAAATAAGTAGAAAGATTGTTTAAGCTAGATATGTTGGTCATCCATACCAATGTGAAGTCTAGTCCAGGGCTTCAAACTGATTCCTTCTGGTTCAGCCATGGCCAAGGAAGCGACATCTGAATAGACCCAAATTTTTACAATTTGAGTGAAACAGAACAATAACCAGAATGATAACTGAACAGGAAAAATTACAAGTTGAAGCCCTGCTTGAAATTTAATTTCCCTCTTAGAAAACAATGGAAACCCTGGTGCCATAGTAGTCAAGAGCTATGGCTGCTAACTGAAAGGTCGGCAGTTTGAATCCATCAGGTACTTCTTGGAAACCCTATGGGGTAGTTCTACTCTGTCTTATAGGATCGCTGTGAGTCGGAGTCTATGACAATGGGTTTTGCTTTTGGAAAACAATGGCATCATATGGGCTGCATAGCAACCAAATCTCTCGTCCCTGGGATTTTGAGCAGAGTCAGAAACATCGCCCCCTCACTCAAAGATGGTGGCCAACTGTGCCACTTTGAGTGTTTATCACTCTCCACAGTCCTGCCAATAGTCCAGCCTCATGCATCAGGCTCCTGAAAGGGCTCACCTTGCCTCTTCAGAGTCTCCCATTCCAGGGATTCGACCCATAAATTTTCCCACCCTGGTTATTGTTCCAGATGACATTTGTAACAATTTGGGTCTGTTCCAGCATTGCTTCTTCAGCCATGACTGAATTGGTTTGAACTAGTTCAGAGCCCTGGTCTAGTCTAGTTGTTGAAACCAGTGCTTCTCAGACTGCGCTATACACCAGGGACCTGAGGTTCTTGTGAACATGCGGATTCTGATTTAGTAGGTCAGGCCTGAGATTCTGCATTCTAACAAGCTTCCGGTTGGTGCTGAAGTTGATGCCCTGGAGGATGACACTTGGAGTAATTCCTAAGTGTATGAAACGCAGAGTGTCAAGCCCCACCCAGACCTGCTGGTTAGGGAGGCAGCGCTGACCTTGCTTACTGGGGCCATGTCTCCTCATAATCTTCCTTCCATCTTTCTCGTTGCTTGTTACTCCACTTTTTTTCTCACTGAGGATGGCACAGGACCCGGCAGTTGCTATGAGTTGGAACCAACTCCATGGCACATAACAACAACAAAAAGGTCCAAAACTCATTGCTGTCAAGTTGATTCCAACTCGTAGCGGCCCTATAGGACAGAGCAGAATCGCCCCATAGTGTTTCCAAGGCTGTAATCTTTAAGGAAGCAGACTACCACATTTTTCTGTGGCGGAGTGGCTGGTGTGTTCTAACCTCCAACCTTTAGTTAGCATCTGAGCACTTAACCACTGTGCCACCAAGGCTCTTTTTATTAAGGTACTTGATATATTATGACTGACTTAGTAACAAAAAAAACCCAATATGGACAGAGATATATCGAATACTATAGTCACTTTCCTGAGCTGAAGAAAAAAGTATGGAGTTCCTTGGTGGGACAAATGGTTAATGTGCTTGGCTGCTAACTCAAAGGTTGAAGGTTCGAGTCCACCCACAGGCACCTTTGAAGAAAGGCCTGGAGATCTACTGAAAAATCAGCCACTGAAAACCCTACGGAGCACAGTTCTTTCCTGATACGCGTGGAGTGGCCACGAGTTAGAGTTGATTTGATGACAGCCACTTTTTTTTTTTTAAGGGAAAAGTATAGAGATAGATTTATTTTGCAAATGATGCATTGCGTCTGTGTAACTGAAGGCCAAATGGTGCCAGAGGGAGGGGATGGGTAGGAAATCTGTCTGTCAAACTTACCACAGAAAAAGCATCATGGAGTTAGAGGGAGAGTCAGATTGGAACTTGTTTCTTCTTTGATGCCCAGTAATCACTCCTCTACCTGCTGCCCTCACGGCCAGGGGCATTAGGTGCTCACCTAGGTCTCCTATAAGCTCCTTTTGGGACAAGTAGGTTCTGGAGAGAGAACTGGATACATTTGTTTCGATACTCTTCCCTCCCTCTTCCCAAGGAAAACAGTACAAGTCTAAGTTTCTTCAAGGTGGGACTATGAGGATAGAAAAAAAATTTAAATGATCCCTTGGTATTATGGTCAAAATCAAGTGGACAAAAAATGACACGTGAAACATACAAATACATCTTTTTTACCATTAAACTCTACATCAGATAATTTGGTTTTAGCAAAGTAAAACAACTCTTTCCTTAATGCTCCTAGTTGCAATTGTATTAGTTTACTGGGATTTTTTGGGCATAGGTATTTACTAATTTTTGGTTTCATAGTTGAATTAGAGCTATAAGCCTAAGGAGTTTATGCTTCGATTAATGTTTGTTTCTATTTAAATAACATTTTTTATATATAATAAAAATAATTTAAGTCAATACTGGGGTCCCAGAGAATTTTTTTCCCCTTAGAAATGGTTTCTATACCACTCAATTTTGAGACTCATTGCACTATCGCATTCTATTTGCTCAAACGCATGTCACAATATTTGTGACACTAACATGTATGCATAGTAGTTGAACACTTAAGAGCAATTGTCCATTTGTTCCCTTTCTATTGCAGAATGTTGAGTTCCTTTAGAGTGTGGACTAGATCCCACCACTGTCTGTCTTGCTTCTCCTTATGGCCAGATGCTTCCCTTGAGCACAGTTGCTTCTACTTGGCCTAATAACTTGCTCCTCAGGTCTCCATCCTAGATCTGCCTCGATGCCCTCCAGTCTGCTTGTCCCCTAGGGAACTTTCTAGCTATAAAGATTTTAGAGTATGGCCACTCCTACTTGGGCCCACTGGCCATTGCACTACCTTTGTCTCTGTTTTTCACCATTCCCTGCACAAAGGTTTCAGGGAGCAGAGTTCTGGACATCACCACTCTTCACTAGAGGGTCCTCTTGCCTGGGGTCTCATCGACTCATCCTTGTACACCTGTGAGCCCTTCTAAACATATTCAGAAGAACATAGGGAAGACTTTAATAAAGATCAAAATGCTAGTTTTGCAGAGGTTGCCAGACACTTGAATTAGTCCTTTGTACACAACTATGAAGCACTGAAGAACAAGACGCAAATTAAACGTCTACACATTTGAGAAAGAACCAATTACACAACCAATTTAACACAGAGCCCCTGATTTCCAGCAGGAATATCCATGGGGCACTTCATTGCAGTAGTTGACAATAAAAAAGTAAATTCATATTTAGAGTAGAATTACTGTGTGAAAAGCACTGTGCTCATCAACAAAGTGTGATGCTACAGTGTGCGGGCCATCTTCTGTTGGCCCCTCCTGACCCAGACGCCCCTTCCCCACCCTGGTCAATGCCCTGAATGCTAAACAGCATGGACTGTATCCACAGGCTCTTCTGCCCTCTCGCTTCCCATCAGGTTCAGTAAATGGAATATATACCGCCCTGGCCCCTTCCTGCAAGGCCAGTTGGGCTGGTTGTCATCCTGAACCTGGAGGCCATAGCTCCTGTCAGACAGCCCACTTGACAAAGTTTTCTGAGTTTAAGTCCAGGGAACTAAGGCAGCTCAAGCCTAGGAGTGGTAATGCTTCTACTCCCCTGTTACTAACCTGGAGTATTGCATTAGTCTTTGTAATTACCTTACACTCTGTCCTTACACCTTCGCCAGTAACCCCTTTTACCAATAGTTTTCTGTCAAGATTCTGACTCATACAGCTAGTTCTAGTATCCTAATTCTACAAATAAGGAAGAAGATGTAGAAAGAGTTTGACAAACTTCTTTCTGAGATCACTCAGCTAGTGTATGCCAAATCCCAGACCCAAATGCAGATTTTTCTTACTCTAGATCTGGTGTGTGTGTAGATCTGGTGTATGTAATTGCTGTAATGCTTCCCTAAACAGGTGTTGCATGTTGGAGAACTCTCTGGGCCATATAGGTACAGACAAGAATCCTATCTGCTCACAGGAAGCAGAGGCATCTGGAGGCTGACTGCATGGGTAAGGTGGGGTAGCGTTTGGCATTAGTAGTAGTCATTAGTGCTCCTCACCAAATTTTTTCAATTCTTCTCCCAGGCCTTGGTTTGGACTATGCTTCCCTACTTCCTTAAAGTTAGACATTGCCACGTGACATAGTTTCGACCAGGGGTGTTGACAAGAAAGGGTTTGTGACTCTTCAAAGAGAAATCTACAAGAACCCCTGTGTGGTTCACTATGTTCTTCTTTCCTCATTCCATGGCAACTGTGGAAACTTAGACATGTCACCTCTCTCCCGCCTGACCTATGATGACCAAGTTAGTGAAGGAGAAGCTTTCATAAGCTCTTGAGACTTGGGGGTTGTTTTTCACCACAGGATAACCTAGCCTACGCTGACTGGTGCACGAATGAAGGTTAGGTGGAAAGTGGAGCTAGAGAAGAGACGCGAAGAGCATTCTAACCAATAAAAACCAAGTCACTTACATTGGAGTCCACTCCTGCTCATGGCGACTCCGTGTGTGTCAAAGCAGGATGGTGCTCCACGTGGTTTTCAGTGGCTGGTTTTTTTGGAAGTAGATCACAGTGCCTTTCTTCCAAGGTGCCTCTGGGTAGACTCAAACCACCAATCTTTAGGTCAGCAGCAAGGGCATCAACCATTGCACCACCCAGGGACTAAGAGCATTCTTGGCAGAGTTAGGAGTGTGAGCCTGGGCTGGGGGACGATGAGCACGGTGTGTTATTGGGGTGGGTGTGAATCAGTAAAGGATATCATGGACTGGTGGTGCAGGTGTTGAAAGCTACGACTGCTAGTCAAAAGGTCAGCGGTTTGAATCCACCAGCCACTCCTTGGAAACCCTATGGGGCAATTCTACCCAGTCCTATAGGGTCTGTCTGAGTTGGAATCAACTTCATGGCAACTTTTTTTTTTTTAGTTGTGTGCAAATAATGGGAATGAGTCTTTAAAAGACAGCTACAATTTGAATTGTTGAATGATTCAAATGCCTGGCTGAGAGTTTGGGATGAATTTTATAGGCTGTGATGGTTCAGCAAAGCAATTAAAGGCCCTAAAATGGTATGAATGTGAGAGTGTCTAATATCAGTTATTCATCCTAGAAGAAATTAAGTTCTTGATCAAACAGGCTCTGTTCTGGGGAGACTTTCAAAGGAAAGACCTTGTAATTTCCTCTAGTAACATGTTTAACCAACAACCCACAGTGAACGACTTTCTTACAGCTGGGACCTATGGCTGAAGTTTCTGTGCCGTGTGCCCTCAGCATTCTGGCACAACATCTTTAACTCTTTACAGACATAAACATTATTAAGGGGCCCTTGTAATTTGCTTCCATAGAGGGAACAGTCTGAGGTGATCTGAGGTGAACAGCGATGAGTGAGTGTGTTTAACAGCCAAATGATGGACATTTGCCAGGAGCTTGTTAAGTATGGAGGAACTGTGGTGATACTGTGGTTAAAGTGCTCTGCTGCTAACTGAAAGGTCTGTGGTTGGAACCCACCAGCTGCTCTGAGGGAGAAAGACCTGGCAGTCTGCTGCCATGAAGATTACGGCTTTGAAAATCCTTTGGTGCAGCTCTACTGTGTCCTATAGGGTTGCTATGAGTCGTAATTGACTCAACAGGAACAGGTTTTGGGGGTGTAAGTATGGATATCTTGCAATATTGCTTAACACACAGTGAGACTCTTCTGACTAAGAGGGCTTAACGTGCTTGCCTGCCTGCTTGTTTTAATTTCTCTTGGACTTTTAAAATGAAAAGAACCCTTGGGGTGATAAAGTGAGTCACAGAGGTGGCAAATGAACCACAACAAAATAAAGATTCCTAAAAAAAAAAAAATCCATGGCCTGGAGACGACAGCTTTGGCTGGGAGGTGTCAGAACAAGTGCCGAAGGAAATGTACAGGGTTCACGGTGGAGGTGCGAAAGAAGCACAGGGGTAAAATAGTTGATGTTGGAGCGCCTCCATTCGGAGACGACTGCCATGTTCTAGGACAGAGAGGGAGAGAAAGTGAAAATGGCCCCAGTCACTGAAACACAAGCAGTTGTCCTGAGGTCATTCGCATTTGCTCTGGCAAAAACTGAGAACAGAAACCGAAGTTTAGCCTTAGGCTGCAATAAACCCCACGATAGGTCACGGGAACATAAGGACATAGATGGATTTAAACACTTTTCCTCTATAAATATGCTAAACTTAATAATAGATTGATTCCCAGTAAAACAAAAGTTAAAAACCAGTAATAAAAAGACAGAGGGCCCTCCAGTAGAACTGCGCAGGCTTTTCAGATAACTGTGCTTTGAAGGTCAGGACTCCTTGCCTAGAGGATTCATTTCATTCCTTCAAAAATTAACAGAGATAGTTCTTGGGTACCCTCAGGGACTTCTCTGGCTTTATCTCATCTTTGTACGTTTGAAGCATGCTTGTGACAAAAGAAAACGTAAGGATTGGGCTGACTTCAGTTTTGAGAAGTCCCTGGATTCTCTAAGGAGTTCTAGGATCCTACGGCTGGCAAAAACAAGTGTGTTGGGAAAAAAATGGATTGAACAGACTCTTATTGGACTGCAGCAGAAATTTCTTCACTAATCTGCTCCGTAGTATGGAAACTTAAAAAAAAAAATTCAAAGACTAAATTATTCATGAATCTGGCTCTTTTATCGTTCCCAGAAAGCAGTGTTTTTCTCCCTCTGAACACAATTAACATCCACAAATGGCCAACCTTAGACGAGGTATTTCCTACTTATTTTCAAAATAAGGGAAAAATCTTGGATATAAATGTCTTCATTGCTCCAAAATAAAGATATGCCAGAAATAGACGTGCCTCGACTGTAGCTATATTAGAGCTACCTGTGTTCCTTCTCTGGCTGCCATTAAAATAAGAAATGCCCCGTAAAACCCTTCACAGTGCGGGAGAAGGGAAACTGAAGAAGGAAGAAAAGGCCAGCTCTAAAAGGATTTAAGAATTTCTAGTCCACAAGGAGGTGCCTTTGTGCATTGTCTGGTGCAGTCTGCAAGGTGGAGGCTGCGCGAGAAACAGTATAGTAACAATAGCTTCTTTGTCCACCTCTCTTCTGTAGGATACAAAGTTTCAGACATGTTGCATTTTTAATTGAAAGTTTATTATAAATTTTTGCTTTAAAAAAAAAGAAAAGAAAACTCCAGGGTTGGAAATGACAAAGGCTGCCCTGTTCAAAAAGCAGAGAAAGAGGTTGAAAAACAACAACTAAAACTGAGGAAGGAGTTGAAACATTTGATGAACTTGAATCCCTCTGGCCCCACCATCAGGAGAATAGGGAGGTGTGTGATCACAAAGCAGCTCATTGTGTGTGATTCAGGCCTGGGGAGAAGTCGTGGCAATAATTATGAAATGCTGAAGCTTTTTTAAGATACTCGTTACTGAAGTTGTCTAGTTCATAGATGTCATTTTGTAAGATTCTATTTTTTTATTTTATTTTCAGTTTATCTTCTTTAGGAAAGGTGGTCTTCATGGATTCCAGAAGTGCCCTGCCACACCACTTTCAAGACAGTATTTTAATTTTTATTGAATATGGCTGACCATCACTACTTTTGCTAGTTGCACAACGTGTCCGTTTCTTATCTGTTAGGCAGAGACAGTAGCGCAGCATGTGAAAATAAGTAACGTTTCAAGTCCTTTCCCGCTCCAACAGCCACTTTATGCACCCTCGTCCACCTGCCTGCCTTCCAGCCGACGGTGAACAAGTATTCACCAAGGCTCCGGTACGTGCCATCGCTTTCCCATGCACTGAGGACACTGTGGTGAACAGGCAACGTTCTTGCCCTAAGAAGCTTACATGTCAGTGCTGTTCTCTTGGTTGAAATATTCTGCTCAACGAAATCCTCTTCACATTTGAAACTAATATTTTAAGAATAATTATATATTTATACATATATACATTGGAGAAACTATAGGATACAGAAGTATTTAAAGAAACCTGGAGAGAAGCGCTCATGCTACCAATACATGTAATACACTGCCTTCTTGCCTTTTTTCTATGCATAGATACACACGAAAATTAGTCTCATATTGATAAGCAGATTCTTGCACTTCTTTTTTTTTTTTAGTGTACGATCTGTATTCTCAGGATTGAATCCACAAAAAATCAGATTATAAAAATTAAATTGTCCCTATGCATGGTGCAAATGTTTTCTTCCATGTTTCCTACAATTCAGGGCAGTCTCAAGTAGAATTTAGGAACAAAACAGAAAAACTCCAAATCAGTAGTTCTCAGGGAGGTGTGATTTTGCCCCCAGGGGACATTTGGCAATGTCTGGAGACAGTTTTGGTTATCGCAGCTGGGGCACGCTACTGACTCTAGCGCATTGAGCCCAAGGATGCTGCTAAACATCCTACAAGCACAAAACAGTTCCCACAACAAAGAATCACCTGTCCCAAAATGCCAACCATGTCAAGATTGAGCAATTCTGACTCACTGTTGGTTGACTCTGACCTGAGTGCAAGGTGGAGTTCATACAATTTAAATTTTGATTACTTAAATCGATCAGATTAAATTTTTATTGAATAAATTTGATTAAATTCAAATTCTCTCTTTGTAGACCTCGAAAATATGGTTTTCTAGAATTGTTGACGAATAGTTACGATGTAGACGGGGAGGGCCAGGTGCTCCCCCATACCCCTGAAATTTGGTCAGAAAGAAGATGGAAGGCTGGGGTACTCACAGTTCAAGTAGGGTAAGCCCCACTTCCAAAATTGTATCAAGCCCCTAGGTGGATTGAAAGATTATCTTTTCCTGGTTGCAACTGTAGCTCCAGAGTTTTATAAGAGCATCTTAGAGGCCATACTCTAGTCAGAACGTGGTTGGAATGGAGTGGGCAGGGAATTGGCCTTCAAGCTGTATTCTCTCTTTCCCCACGTTTCTCCTTGGACTTGCCAGGCCCTGGAGTCCTCAGAAGAAACTCATTGACTCTCTCATATGGATCCAAAATATCTAATTAAATGGGTGAAACTGGAAAAGGTAAGTGGGAAAAGTTCCATCCTACCAGGCAGGGAAAAGGCTCATCAGCTTTTTGTCAAGGACACATATTGCTAATAGCAATTAGTACCGCTCTACATCTGACTCCTGAAACTGAACATGTCCGTTCTCCAACTCATGTTCCTGAGGCTATCTGGTTAGAAAAAAGAGACTATTCACAGTATTAAAATCTATCACTAACATGATGAATTCCTCAAAGTGGTTCCCAGGCCCATCACTAGGTCAACTAAACTTTGGGATCAGAACTAGCAAACAAGTAGGTGAAAATGGACTAGCCAGTGGCATGATCTCAAGACAACTGATGTGCCCTTCCAGAGAACTGGAAACAATGCCTGCCTTCGCCCTGTAACAATTGGTAACCCCACCCCTTAAAGTTATTAAGAAAGAAGGCCGTGCTGTGCTAAACCGCAGGCAGGCTTGTGAGAAAGGTCTGTGGGACACAGGATCCTTTTGGACTTTGTCATGCCACTGTAGCTCATAGTATTCTCTTGGGTCTAGGTGTCAGGTCAGCCCTGTGGGGCCTATAGGAATTCTGCTTCCTCTTGTGCATGTTAACAATGGAACCAAACCAAAGCCGTTGCCATCAAGCTGATTTTGACTCACAGTGACCCTATAGGACAGAGTAGAAGTGCCCCATCGGGTTTCCAAACTACGGCTGGTGGATTCAAACCGCCAACCTGTTGGTTAGCAGCCGGGAAGGCTGTGCTCAAATTTATCCTGCTCGTTTTGACCCTGGACTCACTAGGAAGTTTCCCAAGAAACAGAAGCAAAATTTATTGCTCAAAATCTATTTCATTTCATGAGTTATTCTATGTATTTGCTTTCTTAAGAGATCTTTTAAAAGATCGAGCAACATCAGCATAGACAAGAGAAAAACCAGTGAAAAGAAATTGATAAATTAGCAAATCTTTACCCATGGTGTCCTGTTAAAAGCATGCATTAGGCTACATCTTGAACACAGGTTAAGTCTATTGTCCAGGTGGTCTTACCTCATTTCAAATGTCCTTCAGATACAAAAGAAGACTTAGGCCAACAATTGGAAATCTATCTGATGGTAACTGCCTTCTTTTGCTCTTCTATAGAAAACATCATTCTCAGAGTGGAAGGTCTTCTGTCATCTGGTTCCTGCTTACCATTCCCTGTTCTCATCTTTCCTCGTTTCAGCTACAGAATAACCCTTACGTCCAGGCAAGAGGAATTCCTGCCCTGGGCCCCACAATTTAGAGGATCCTACTGGGGCTTTCCTCCAAAGATTCTCTTCCCTGTGAGGTGAGTTATCTGAGTGATCAAGGGCCCACTCTGCCTGTAGGACTGTGCTCCTGGTACCTGGGTGTCTGGAATTTCTTGCTTAAATGGCCTGGGGCTGCATCTCTGCCTGGTACACATCTCTTTCCTGGGTCTACCCTGCTGAGGGCAGAGCCTGATATGGCCAGAAGAGACAACTGGCCACTATTTTCAAGGATGAGGACAGAGCATGGCAGGTGGGCCGGGGTATCCATTGCATCTGCTGAAGGTCCCTTGTAATACAGGCTGTAGCCAATGAGGGAAAAGGGATAGTGGGTCATGTCTTAGAAGCCAAGCACTAGGGGCTACATCTTTCTGTGCCACCAGTTCTGATGTAGAACTCTGAGGGGTCTGAGAATTATGAATTCAAATGTGGCCTTCCAGGTCATTATAAAGGTATATTTGTCAAAGAAGGCAAACGGAACATAATTTATTTCACATGATCTTGGCTTATGTACAACTGTGAAATATATAGCTCTATTTGAGGGTCTTCTGGCTGCACAATGGTTAAGTGCTTGGCTGCTAACTGAAAGGTCAGCAGTTCAAACCCACCCAGTGGCTTCTCGGGAGAAAAGACATGGCGATCTGCTTCTGTAAGGATTACAGCCTAGGAAACCCAGTTCTACCTTGTCATGTGGGGTCGTTATGAGTCAGAACCAACTTGAAGACACACAACAACAACAACGTTATTATTCTTACCCTGGATGCTGCACACGTCAGGGCCGAGTCTGGACTCTAGCTATGGCTGGAGTTAATTGTATGTTGATGAGGATGAGGTTTGGCTATGGTAATGAGTGGCTAAGGCATTTGGGAGCAGATCTAGCTCACCTGACAAAATATCATGTGTTCTTGAACAGTACAGAAGAGAAAGAAGCTTCTGAGGAGGCTTCTTACCAGTCTATCGGTAAGAATTTGAGCATTTATTCTTTTTTAGTTTGAAAAATGAGAGATGATCCCTAAGCTGGAGATACTGGTTATTCTGGCTACACTGAGGAAAATTCATTTTATGCTGAAAGGGAGGCCACAGATGATTTGTGAGTAGCGAGTACTCATGATATTTAGTCAGAGCGAAGCATTTTGGCCAATTTAGATCAGCTTTCAAAGTTAAATCAGCTATTAGCTATGTAGATTTTCAGTGGCACTGTATAGAGCCCTGATGATGCAGTGGTTAGGAGCTACAGCTGCTAACCAAAAGGTCAGCAGTTCGAATCCACCAGCCGATCCTTGGAAACCCTATGGGGCAGTTCTACTCTGTCCTATAGGGTTGCTATGAGTCAGAATTGATTTGACATCATTTGAACATTACAGTGAGTTAAAATATGTGAAAACGGTTTGAAAGCCATAAAGAGAAAAACAAGTTCAAGACGGTGTCTTAGTTACCTCGTGCTGCTGTAACAAACAAACACATATTCCACAGGTGGTGGCTTTAAAGAACAGGAATTTATTGTCTCACAGTTCCGAAGGCTGGAAGTCCACACTTAGGGTAGAAGCTCTAGGGGAAGGTCCTTCCTTGTCTCTTCCGGCTTCTAGTAGCTGCCGGCAATCGTGGGTGTTCCTGGGCTTGTAGATTCATCTGCCTCCATCGTCACATAGTGTGTGTGTCTTTCTGTATCTGTTTTGCTCTTTTGATACAACACCTCTCAGAAGCGATTCAGGTTAGGAGTCACCCTACTCTGGTATGCCATCATTAACATAACAAAAGATAACCCCTATTTCCAAACAGGGGCACATTCACGGGTACAGGGGTCAGGACTTCAACATAACTTTTGGGGGGACACAGTTCAATCCACAAAAGACAGTATCACCACCACGGTCATCATCACCATTACTGAGTTGAATTTCACGCTTATTTTTTCAAAGCCCTAGATTCAGGTTCAGGAATTAGCAGCTGAGTGATCCTTGGGTTGATGCAGTCCCTTGATTAAGAAACACCAAGCCACAGATACACACAAGGTGTAAGATAAATATTCATGAGAAAAGCAAAATCTTATTATCCAGAGCCATAACAATGGTAAAGCTGGAAGTTATTTTTCTTAAGCATATAACAAAAAAGAAAGTAGAGCTGAACTAGGAATCAGTACATTCAGAACATATTATTAACTCAGTTATGTGCCCTTGGAATCATTTACTCAGTTCCAGAACCCAGTCCCACAAAGGTGAGTCAGAGTGAAGAAAATGATCCTGTAGTTTACAGCACCTTAGATCTCTGGAACACCCTTCTCGAGCTTGGCGCATCTAGGAAGATATTTTGCTTATGTGAATTCCCACGTATGTTCTGGACCCCGTGTAAGGCAGCAGTGACAAAGGAATAGCACAGCAGTTCGGAACAACCCATCCTCAGACTCTCCACATCCACTGCTCCTCGGCTCTCTGTGGACTTCCACAGCTGTCTCTGCTCTGGGTTCTACCACTCTTGGTTGTGAACCTGGGAATTCCTTCAGCTTTCAGAGTTCACATACTCCAATCCTCACACCCGTCCTTTCCCCACCCTTCAGTAACTCTGTATTTCCAGCTGGACCGTCACCCTGGGACAAGGAGTGCTTCTCATCTTGGCTTACGTATCTCAGGATGCTGAGCTGGTTCCTAGGACTTTGATTGCTCTGCTTGGAAATGACATACCAAGTTTCTGATTTACTAAATTGCAATGGAAATTTCTTCCAAGGCCTTTTGACGTTTTAGGCCCATCCCAAGTTTTACTGGATCTGGACTGCTCATCAGTGATACCCCTTTTCCCAGTTTTTATCCAAAAGCATTTCTCTGATTGTAACCCTACTTTTCAGGTCAGACTTTGGGCATTCCGGTACCTTGGTACTGGTTCTGGTTCCTGTTGCTCCCTTTTCTTGCAACCTAATCAGCTCCTGGACTCCATTTTATAATCAACCACCATTATCTCTCTGGCTTAGTGATCCTTCTTGGTCTCTCTTACCAGCTGTTACACCTCTACTGAAATGTCTGCTCTTCAGGGTTCCATTTTCAACCTCCTTCTCTTCTCTCTCTACAGATTCTTTGTTGGAATCACAGCCACATCCACGTCTCACTGAACTCTACCTGCAGCCAAATCTCTTCACCCATCAACCCTAGACTCGTCATGGCCAAAATAGCACTTCATCTCTCTTCCTCCTGTATGCTTTATTTCAAGGAGCCCTGGTCACACAATGGTTAAGTACTTGACTGCTAACTGAAGGATTAGCAGTTCGAACCCATCCAGCAGCTTCATGGAGAAAGACCTGGTGATCTGCTTCCATAAAGTTTACAGGTTAAAAAAAAGAAAAGAAAAAACTGTATGAGGCAGTTCTACTCTGTCGCATGGGGTCGCTATGAGTAGAAACTGACTCGATGGCACCCAACAATGACAACATACCTTATTTCAGTAAATGGTACCTCATCCTTTCAGCTACTGCAGAGTTAGGCAACTTCTTACCCATTGTCCATCATGTCACAAAACTCACCCTTCTAAAACAAGAATTGGGCCAAATCTGATCCACTGCCTGCTTTTGTAAATAAACTTTTGTTGGAACAAGGGCACAGTTGTTTATCTATGGCTGCTTTTATGGTATAATGAGAGAGTTGAATAGTCACAACAGAGATTATATGGCCGGCAAGGTCTAAAAAATTTACTAACTTGTCCCTTACAAAAAGGTTGCTGACCCCTATTCTAAAAGATAAATACTGTCATATCATTCCTTTATTTACAATGCTCCCCAGTGCTTTTGGATAGAATAAAGAAGAATTTAGCGTGACAGCTCCATAATTTTACCTGTATCTATGTATCCAGTCTCCATTCCTACTCCCCCTCATCGCTTTACTTCTAGCCATACTGATCGAATAGCAGCTCCCCAAGTGTGTTACAATCTCTCACACATTGCTGACATTGCTCAGACTTTTTATGATGCCTCCAAAGACCTTCCTATCCTAGTTCACATGAAAAATACATATGTATATTTTTTAACCCTTTAAGATGCCGCTCATGTGGCATGTCCTTGGGGGTGTGTCTCTGGTCTCTTCAGTTGGGGTTAGATATCCCTCCTGTATCTCCCAGAGCAGTCTATGCTTCTATTAGGATACTTACCACATTTTTGTACATCCCTGTCTCCATTCCAAGATTATGAGTTTTTGTGTTTTCAGATCTGACCTCACTTGAACGAATCACGGCATGCAGGTGTGGATGTGTGGACAACTAGCTTCAGACTCCACCTCCATCACGCCCAGTCACTGCAAAGTTGACCACATTCGTCTAAAATATCAGGGTTGCGTGGTGGTAGCAGTAACTTGTTGTTGTTAGGTGCCGTCAAGTGGATGCCGACTCATAGCAACACTCCGTACAACAGAACGAAGCACTGCCCAGTCCTGCACTATCCTCACGATCTTTGCTATGCTTGAGCCCACTGTTGCAGCCACTGTGTCAACCCATCGTGTTGAGGGTCTTCCTCTTTTTCACTGACCCTCTACTTTACCAAGCAGTAACTGCTAGGTGTGTTGACTGATTATTTCTGATATCAGGCACTTAAGCTCTATTTTCTGACTGCCACTCTGTAAGTGATTGAAATTTAAGGTCAACATGAAGATTTTTCGTAGACTGGAAATAAACGACTTAGGAAGACTCTTCGAATGCACGATGCTTCTACTGGCACACTTCTTTGTTTGGTACCTGGGTCTGAATCATGATTGTGGCTCTTAACAGTGTGTGAGTCTGGGCTAATTTCCCTTAACTTATGTTCCATTGAGAGTAACAAAAGGGAGTGTGATGTCTTCCTCATAGAGCTACTATTTGTATTTTGTGAATATTAACAAACACAGAGCATTTAGCCCTCTGGACCCTGGCGCACAGTAGGCCATCATT
Organism: Loxodonta africana; assembly: GCF_030014295.1. Taxonomy (NCBI): domain Eukaryota; kingdom Metazoa; phylum Chordata; class Mammalia; order Proboscidea; family Elephantidae; genus Loxodonta; species Loxodonta africana. The sequence goes on from NC_087353.1 coordinate 7,807,421, forward strand.
AAATGTTAGCTCTGTTGATAAGACTAGATTGAAAGGAGCTTTCAAAATTAATTCATCTTATGAATTAATCAAAGTGAAGGTTGAAAAAGAAAAACATCTGCCGCCGTGTGGAAGCTCGTCGAAAAGCACATTTCATCGGTGATGTTAACAGGAATGTTTTACCCTTGTATGACAAGAAGCCCTGCCTCTAGGAGCTGAGGTCATCCTTTGAAGATAAACATGCTTTCATAGCCCTTACATTCATTTACATCATGATTTTTGAACAGGTCTTTACATCGGGAAATTCCGATGAAAGAAATCTCTGGCATGAAATCAAGAGGGATGATTAAGGTGTTTCGATCCAGGGCAGGAAAGACATGGGTGCTCAGTGGTTGGCTGAATCTCCATGTCATCACTATTGCTTGTCAGGAGTGCAGCTTTCCTGTCCTCCGGAAAGCCAAGCAGCACAGCTCCTGAGGATCCATTCAGGCAGCAGTTCTGCTCACTCACCGAGAAAAAAGAATTTTTCCACTTAAGCAAAAGTTTTGCTGTAATACCGAACGACACTATTTATCCAAGTATCACTTTTGCGAGTACTGGTTCACATAGTTCATTTTTAAATTTTTCTCAAATTATCAGGGTCATTGCTAATGTCAGTGACACCTAAAATGGGAAAGCTCTTTTGTTTATGTTCTTTTAGTAAGAGAGAAAAAAAAAACACACACACGTTTCAAACTTCTGACATACCGGTAAATTAGAAATGAACACACTCCCACTTCCCATGCCCCATCACAGCTAATAACTAAAATCTCCTGCCTGAAAATGGCTTGGCCCTGATTTTGAAAATTTGGTGTTTGTGGGCTGGCTGTGGGCAGTCAGAAACGGAAGTAAATGTCCTCGTTCCTGTTTGCTGCCAGGCAGGAGAAGACAAAGTCATGACTAACGTGGACAGCCATGGGTTGGCTGAAAAGCACTCGTGCATCAGAAAACCCAGGTTCCAGGTCGAGATCTGCCACTTGCTAGCTATTTGATTTTAGGCGTGTAATAGGCTTTAGAGTTGAAAAGGACATCAGTGATTTTTTAGCCTCAATTACTTATTTTGCAAATAATAAAATTTGGGCTCTGGTACTGGACAAGAAAGTATAACTAGTAAGGCCAAGCAGGGGCAATGCATTGCATTGGGCAGACCTGTTGCAAAAAAAAAAAAACTCTTTAAAGTGTTAAAAAGCAAAGATGTCACCTTAAGGACAAAGGTGTGCCTGACCCAAGCCATGATGTTTTCATACGCACTTGAAAGCTGGGCAATGAATAAGGAAGACTGAAGAAGAATTGACACCTTGGAATTATGGTGTTGGTGAAGAATATTGAATATACCATGGGCTGCCAGAAGAACGAACAAATCTGTCTCGGAATGAGTACAGCCAGGATGCTTCTTAGAAGAGAGGATAATGAGACTTCATCTCACGTACTTTGGACATGTTATCAGGAGGGACCAGCCCTAGAGAAGGATATCCTGCTTGGAAAAGCAGAGGGTCACCGAAAAAGAGGAAGACCCTTAATAAGATGGAGTGACACAGTGGATGCAACAATGGGGTCAAGCATAACAACAACTGTGAGGATGGCATGGGACCAGGCAGTGTTTTTTTGTACTATGTCACTATGAGTTGGAATTGACTCGATGGCACCTAACAACATGATAATAAGGAAGGGCATTGGATATTTATTCATTCAACAGACATTTGTTGAGGGCCTAGTGTGTCCAGCATCTGAGGACACAGAGAATGATTAAAACAGAAGAATTCTAGCCTCCGGGGCTGCACGGTCCACAGAGGAGTAAGTAACATATGGCAGTCTAGTGTGATAAGGACATGATACAAGCTCCTTGCGGGTACAGAGGTGGCACAGTTGAAAGGTGAGCGGCCCTTCTGCTGGGGAGGCACTCAAGGAGGGCTCTATAGAGGAAATGGCATCTGTACTTGCTCTGAAGGATGAATTCAAATTACTCAGGGGCTAAGGGTAAAGAGGACCTTCTAGAAGGAGAGTGCATGAGAACCAACTATGAGGCAATAAGACTTGTTCAGAGAATTATAAAAAGTTCCATTTTGTTGCTCTGTTAACTTTGAACAGGAGTGACCCAGGGGGAGGCTGGACAGTAGCCTGGACGTGGAATTTTACCCTCAGGCAATAGGAATAGAGCTTTTCGTGGGGCAAAACTTGAAAGCTTTTACTTTCCATTCTAATATTCTCTCTCTTTCCTTTTGTTTAATGTTTGAGGATGAGAACAGACTCCTACATTATCATCTGAAGATAGCACAGGTGCCTCACATGTGGGGTGGAGAGGTTGTCTCTTCCTGGGTGGCTTTAGGTCAGCGCTTTGGGCCCTATGAGAATATTTATGATAATTCGAGCTTCTTTCTGCAAACCTGCTGGCAGAGGTTAGAAACCTCCTAGTGTTTCTTCTGATATTTTAAATCTGTGCTCAGCATGTTTATGCTTCCTCTTCTGAAAAATCGCACAGAGGTCAGTACCATGAAGAGGTTTTTCTTTCTGTAGTTGGTGGGCTTCGGCAGTGCAATGTGTGTGTGCAGCCTGTGAGGCAGAACATTGCACAGCGATGTCACCCTGGGTGGGTTCCAGTGCTGGCGTTCCCGTTAGTGGCTGAGTTTTACTGGACACATCACTTAACCTGCCTGGGCCCCCCGCCGCCCCATCTGTACAATGCAGCTGGAGAAGTTCCTAAGTTCCCTTCTGGGAGCTGACTTTGTGAACTGCTGTGGCCGTCCCTGAATAAAGCAGCTGCTAATGATTTTGCTAATGCTTGTGGTGGCACAGTGGTTAAGAGCTTGGCTGCTAACCAAAAGGTCAGCTGTTCGGATCCACCAGCTGCCCCTTGAAGAACCTATGGGGCAGTTCTATCCTGTCCGTTAGTGTCACTATGAGTTGGCATTGACCTGATGGCAATGGCTTTGGGTTTTTTAATGATTTTTGTAGTTTCCTCTGGGTAGAACTGGCTATAGCTTTTTTACACCTATAACCGTATTTCCACACTACATATTTGTGTGTACACACATGAGTGCCCCCCCCCACCCCAGGCAGCTTCTATGCTCATCTGATGCCAGCACAGAAGAATGACTCAAAGTTTGTCACAGCCACACAGAGGTGAACTCTGTAATACACTGGGCACCGTGTTGATTTCACCAGTCTTTGAAAAGTTTGCACTGCCCACCACAGAGCCCAAGACTTATTTAAAATCCCAAACACATATTCCTCTTTTCCTACCAAAGTCTGCCTGGCAACACCCACAATCTCTCTTTTCAACCCACATAATCTGGCTCCAGCTTCTTCCCCCTCAAGGGTCTTTTCATCAGCCTCTCTTTTACAGAACAAATCACTCTTTTCCAGCATCCAGCACCCCATCTGATAAAGAAAAAAAAAAAACGAGTTTCTTGTTATAAGAATTAAATCTCCTCAGAACATAATATATGTATTCTTTTTTTTTTTTCTTAGTCACTTTTGTTCTGAACCCTTCCTGGATTCTCTTACCAGGTCTAGAGTCTGTTGAGGACAGAAACCCCTCATTCTTCATTCATATAACACTTACTGAGCAGCTGCCATGTTCTAGACACTGTTTTAAGTACTGGGAATTCAGCAGTGAGAAAAAGAGGCAAAAGCCCCAATTCTCCTGAAGCTTATTCTGCTGAAGTTTATTACAGAGGTAATAAACAAAACAAACAAGTAAGCTCTCTCTTGATTTGTCTGTACCACCAAGCACAGTGCCTGGCTGAACTAGTCTTCCTAAATAAACAACAATAAATAGATAAAACATGTCACTGCATTTACTGTCATATCCATTTTTTTAAAAACTGCATTGAATGAATAAACCCCCTGTGCACCTGGACAAGATGCCTGGAAAATTCACAAATGTTTCAAATCAAAATATGCTATTTTGCCAAGGGACAGAATCCTTTCGTGTGTTAATTTGACTTTTTTCTCTCTCTTTTATGAATTTATCATAATGAAATGAAGAGATCTGCACCTCTGAAAAGAGCAGCGTCTCTATTTAAAAAAAAAAATCATTGATCAAAATATCTACCGTGGCTAAAAGTTAGTCTACTAAGGAACGTAAACGGGAGATCTTTAAAGGGGCCTTCATCCCATGATATTTTACCATGGGCTATGGTAAATTACACACCTTCTCGTAGGTGTGGATAACTATGTATTTTGAAACCAGGACTTCGTGGCAGAGTCATGCTTTCCCACATTTATAGAAGCATGCAGAAAACAGCTCCCTTAAGTTCACATGCTTAATGATTTTCTGCAAGCCCACCTCTGTAGAATGCCTGTGTGCAAGCTTTTTAAACATGCAGGGATTATCAGTGGGTGCCAGGGAGACTCTCGGGATCAGGTCCATGCTGGGGATATAAAATGAGTTACTTAACTCTTCTTGTTTTGTTTTTTAATTGTGCTTTAAGTGAAAGTTTACAAATCAAGTCAGTCTCTCATACAGAAATTTATATATACCTTGCTATATATTCCTAGTTGCTCTCCCCCTAATGAGACAGCACACTCCTTCTCTCCACTCTCTATCTTCATGTCCATTCAGCCAGCTTCTGACCCCCTCTGCCCTCTCATCTCCCCTCCAGACAGGAGCTGCCCACACAGTCTTATGTGTCTACTTGATTGAAGAAGCTCACTCTTCACCAGTATCATTTTCTATCCCATAGTCCAGTCCAATCCCTGTCTGAAGAGTTGGCATTGGGAACGGTTCTTGTCTTGGGCTAACAGAAGGTCTGGGGACCATGACCACCGGAGTCCTTCTAGTCTCAGTCAGACCATTAAGTCTGGTCTTTTTCAGAGAATTTAAGGTCTGCATCCCACTGCTCTCCTGCTCCCTCAGGGGTTCTCTGTTGTGTTCCCTGTCAGGGCAGTCATCGGTTGTAGCCAGGCACCATCTAGTTCTTCTGGTCTCGGGCTGATGTAGTTTCTGGTTTATGTGGCCCTTTCTGTCTCTTGGGCTCATAATTACCTTGTGTCTTTGGTGTTCTTCATTCTCCTTTGATCCAGGTGGGTTGAGACCAATTGATGCATCTTAGATGGCCGCTTGCTAGCATTTAAGACCCCAGAGGCCACTCTCCAAAGTGGGGTGCAGAATGTTTTGTTAATAGATTTTATTATGCCGATAGACCTAGATGTCTCCTGAAACCATGGTCCCTAAACCCCCGCCCCTGCTATGCTGGCCTTCCAAGAGTTCAGTTTATTCAAGAAACTTTGTTGCTTTTGGTTTAGTCCAGCTGTGCTGACCTCTCCTGTATTGTGTGTTGTCTTTCCCTTCACCTAAAATAGTTCTTATCTACGATCTAATTAGCCAAAACCCCTCTCCCTTCCTCCCTCCCCGCTCTCGTAACCATCAAAGAATATTTTCTTCTCTGTTTAAACTATTTTTATGAGTTCTTTTAATAGTGGTCTCATACAATATTTGTCCTTTTGCAACTGACTGATTTCACTCAGCATAATGCCTTCCAGATTCCTCCATGTTATGAAATGTTTAACAGATTCATCATTCTTCTTTATCAATGCTTAGTATTCCATTTTGTGAATATACCATAATTTATTTATCCATTCACAAGATTTTTTATTTAAAAAATATATTTCTTGTCAATCTTTCTGTCTTCGATTGGCACTATTCTGATTTTTTTTTTTTTTTTTGGAGGAGTTTATCTCAACTGCCTACCTTTGGGTCATCCTAATTGGCTTTGCTTCTTATTCTGAATTCCTTGGGAATTTTATGTGAGAGTGGAGGGGAACCACTTTGGGACTGAAAAGGTTATAGTGCATAGGCAATATGGCCTTCTCCCATCCCTCCGTAGAAAGCGATCTTGCCTCCAGAGCTTTCTGTCTGTCGCATGACCTTTGGGTGTTCAGTTTCATTCCCATACTTGCGTCATTGCCTGTTAAAAAAAAAAAAAAAAAGCCAAACCCAGTGCCATCGAGTTGATCCTGACTCATAGCGACCCTATTCAACAGAGTAGAACTGCCCCATAGAGTTTCCAAGGAGCATCTGGCGGATTCGAACCACCAACCCTTGGCTTAGCGGACATAGCACTTAACCACCACATCACCAGGGTTTCCTACTGCAGGTGCAAATAGCCCGTGATCCTTGGTGTAGCGGAAGGCAGAAAAAAAGGAAACGCTGTGTTTCTAAAGTTTCACCCAACATAACTTTAACTTCTGCCCACATCCTTCTGGCAATCACAGATGACAAATTGACAACAGCCGTAATCAATGGGCGCCACGAAATGGGAAGTGATTCTTGGAAATGGAGAGTTAATTCTGGGACAACACAGGTGAACACAGGAAGCTGTGAAGTAATGAGTAAACAAGATATGTGAGCCTTTTAATTATTAAACAAGAAGCATTTTAGCATAATATAGAGAAAAACATTTCTGTTGCCATCGAGTCAATTCTGACTCATAGTGACCCTATAGGATAGAGTAGCGCTTCTCCATGGGGTTTCCAAGGAGCGTCTGGTGGATCCCAGCTGCCGACCTTTTTGGTTGGCAGACAAGCTCTTAAGCACTGCGCCACCAGGGCTCCAGGAAGAGACTAGCTCTTGATTATTCGGGATGTAATTCATTTGTAAACAGCATACATTTCCGTAGCTTTATTTTTGTGCATTTTGTGGCAATAATACTGACCAACTGCAAAGTATTTTTTATTTAGCTTGCCATAGCGTGACTCCATATTTTACACGATTGAATTTTCCGGACTGTACTTACTGCATTATGGTGGCGTTTTACTTTATCAAGAATAGTACCTTTGTAGCAGGGGAGAGTTCTAACTTTAGACCACAGTTAAAAGTGAAAATGAAGGAAACCCTGACCTACAAACAGATCTGTGTGGCGCAAATGATTTGCTCTTGGCTGGTAACAGAAAAGTCGGCGGTTCAAACTCACCCAATGGCACTGCAAAGGAAAGGCCTGGCGACCTGCTTCCATGAAGACTATAGTCCAGAAAACCCTATGGGGTTGTTGTGAGTCAGAATTGACTCCACTGCACAAGATAACAATATTTTTGTCTAGGTGTTATTTATCCATAGCTTTAATAATCAAATAATTTTTCTAGGCTATTAATAAATAAAAAAAAAAAAAGCAGTCCCCTGAATGACTTCTTCACATTGCCAAGATTTACTACCCCTAAACAACTATTTCAATTTTTTATATATTTCTTCTAAATGATATGTTTACTTCAATTCCTTCTTGTTTGACTTCTTTCAGAAAACTTATCTTGACTCTTTGCCATAGGAAGTGGGGATTTAGCTTCTGAAGGTTTTTTAGGCACCATAAGCCCCACCATACCCTCTCCCACTGTGTTCCTTTACCCATAACTCTCAATCTAGTTACGATTTTGTATTAAATTGGTATCTAAGGTTTACAAAATATCATCGCCATTTTATTCCCATTTTGTAAATATTATTCGGGCTGGGCCACATATGTTTTCTAATAATGCATATCCTCTCTTGTAATTTTTTTTTTTTGCTTTTCCTAAGGCAAATTGCATTATTTTTCTGTTTGCTTAGTCTTCTATCACTGAGTTTTTCCCCAAACTCTTTAATGGAACTGAAATACGTCTCTCAATATAGTAAAATATACCAGACGAGCTGTCATTCCCAGTTAGTTTTCCTGTGGGACACGTGTCTCAAAGTCTTCTGCTCTTCAGTTCCAGTCCAGCATGGTGGCCCTGTAGGCTCAGGGCACTGCTGCTGTGCTGAGCTTCCTGGCAGGTTCAGCTTGGATATGCCCTCACCTTCTCCTGCCCTGGAGCTCCTGTTTTCCTGTTTCTTAGGTTACTACCTTGCTGGAGAGATCCTGTCATTCAAGACAAAAGGGAAAGCTTTTTTTTTTTTTTTTTTTTCATGTGCTCTAGGTGAAACTCTATAAACAAACAAACAAACAAAAAACATAGCTCAAGTTAATTTCGCTTTCAAAAATTTATACACATATTGTTTTGTGACATTGGTTGCAATCCCCACAATGTGACTCCTTTCCATCCTGGGTTCCCTGTGTGCATTTCCCAGTTCCTGTCCTTTCCTGCATCCACATCTTGCTTTTGGACAGAAGCTGCCCATTTGGTCTCGTATGCTTGACTGAACTAAGAAGCACGCTCCTTGCGCGTGTTATTTTTGTTTTACAGGTCCGTCTAATCTTTATCTGAAAAGTGGTCTTTGGGAGCAGTTTCAATTCTGAGTTAGCTGAGTGTCTGGAGGCTGTAGGTGAAGCTTTTGATGCTATGCATATCGAAGCATGTCTTCATTCTGTTCTCACGCCGGATTGATGATTTGGTTGGGTTTAGAAAAGTAGAAGTTATTTTACTCAAAATTTGAAAACATATTTCATTTTCTTACTACATCTAGAAAAAAAAAGTTGCTATTGAGAACTTCACTGTCATTCTGATTCTTAATTCTTTGTAGGTGATTTTTTCTTCTACCTCTCTGCAAAGTTTTCAGGTCTTTAACCCTGACGTTCTCACTTTTCACTGTTTAAGTATGGAACACTTTTGAAGTTCGTTTTGAATGGCATTCAATGACTCCTTTTAATCTGGAAACTCATAATCTTCATTTCTAGAAAAATGTCTTGATTTTTTAAAAATGGAGATGATATTCACATACCATAAAATTCACCATTTTAAAGCATACAGTTCAGTGGTTTTTAGTATATCCACAAGGTTATGCAACCATAATCACTATCTAATTCTAGAATATTTTCACCACCCCAAAAAGAAACCCGGGACCCATGTGTAGTCATTCCTTATTCCTCCTCCCCCAGCCCCTGGCAACCATGAATCTGCTTTCTGTCTCTAGATTTTTCTATTCTGGACATTTCATATAAATGGAATTATACAACCTGCGACCTTTTGTGCATGACTTCTTTTACTTAGTATGATATTTTCAAGGCTCATGCATGTCGTAGCACGTATCACTACTTCATCTCTTTTTATGATTGAATAATAATTTATTGTATGAACAAACCACATATTTTAAATCCATTCATCAGTTGCTGTACGTTGGGTCGTTTCCATCTTTTGGCTATTACGAATAATTCTGCTGTGAGCATTCATGTACGAAATTTGTGTGAACATGTTTTCGGTTCTCTTGGCTTAATTCTGTAAGTATATAAGTTAGGAATGGGATTGATGGGTCAACTGGTAATTCCGTGCTTAACTTCTTGAGGAACTGCCAAACTGTTTCTAAAGCAGTTGCACCATTTGATTATTTTTTTAGTATCATCTTCTTCCTTCTGTTTTTCTTTTTTTCTCTTTGTAAAACTGTTTTAAATTCAGAGGATGAATAAGCAAAATCAATAAAGCTTCTTCAACTAATAAATCACAAAAAATATATTGTTGTTGTTGTTGTTGTTGTTCTTAGGTGCCATCAAGTCGGTTCCGCCTCACAGCGACCCTCTGCACAACAGAACGAAACACTGCCCGGTCCTGCGCCATCCTTACCATTGTTGTTATGCTTGAGCTCATTGTTGCAGCCACTGCGTCAATCTAGTTTGTTGAAGGTCTTCCTCTTTTCCGCTGACCCTGCACTCTGCCAAGCGTGATGTCCTTCTCCAGGGACTGATCCCTCCTGAAAACATGTCCAAAGTATGTAAGATACAATCTCTCTATCCTTGCATCTAAGGAGCATCCTGGCTGTACTTCTTCTAAGACAGAATTGTTCGTTCTTTTGACAGTCCATGGTATATTCATTATTCTTCGCCAGCACCACCATTCAAAGGCGTCAATTCTTCTTTGGTCTTCTTTATTCATCATCCAGCTTTCACATGCATATGATGCGATTGGAAATATTATGTCTTGGGTCAGGCACACCTTAGTCTTCAAGCTGACATCTTTGCTCTTCAACACTTTAAAGAGGTCCTTTGCAGCAGATTTACCCAATGCAATGCATCTTTTGATTTCTCGACTGCTGCTTCCATGACTGTTGATTGTGGATCCAAGTAAAATGAAATCCTTGACAACTTCAATCATTCCTCCATTTATCATGATGTTGCTTATTGGTCCACTTGTGAGGATTTTTGTTTTCTTTATGTTGAGGTGCAATCCATATTGAAGACTGTGGTCTTCGATCTCCATTAGTAAGTGCTTCAAGTCCACAGAAATCACAAAAAATATATATATAGGGGAAACTTATAAGTTACATACATTTTAGAGACTTATCAACTAATCACAATGCATGAATCTTATTTGGGAGTATAGATAGGCAGAATTGGCCTTGCGTTGCTGGTTGCCCTCTGAGTTATAGATACAAAAGAACAAAGCAGAACAAAATAAATAAACAAACGAAACAGCTGCTGTGGAGTTGGTTTCAACTCATAGCAACCCCATGCAGGTCAGAGTAGAACTGCGCCCCATGGGGTTTCCAGCGGCTGAGTTTTCAAAAGTAGATCACCAAGTCTTTCTTCCAAGGTGCCTCTGGGTGGACTTGAACCACCAACATTTTAGTTAGTAGCTAAGCAATTAACTGTGCCTCTCAGGGACTTACAGATACGCTTTTTGCTTGTTTTCATAATTGTTTGAAATCCCTCCATAAAACTTTAGGTCCACTGGATGCTCTCTGTGCAAGGTGGGGCTTGTGGAAAGGTGGACTTCACCATTGGGTAAGCACAGGGACCTGGCGTCTCTGGATCTGAGTAGACTGCTTTAAATGTCAGTATCTATAGGTCTTTTTACATGGGTCCACAATCGACGCCCACGGAAGCCCAAAAAACCCAGTGCCGTCGAGTCGATTCTGACTCATAGCAACCCTATAGGACAAAGTAGAACTGCCCCATAGAGTTTCCAAGGAGCGCCTGGTGGATTAGAACTGCTGACCCTTTGGTTAGCAGCCATAGCACTTAACCACTACGCCACCGAAGCAGCAGTCAAGAAATCGAATGACACATTGTATTGGGCAAATCTGTAAAAGATCTTTTTAAAGTGTTAAAAAGCAAAGATGTCACTTTGAGGACTGAGGTGCACCTGACCCAAGCCATGATATTTTCAATCACCTAATATGCATGTGAAATTGGGACCACGAATAAGAAAGATGTAAAAAAAATTGATGTCTTTGAATTATGGTATGGTGAAGAATATTGAATATACCATGGACTGCCAGAAGGACAAACAAATCTGTGTTGGAATAAGTATAGCCAGAATGCTTCTTAGAGAAGTGAGGGTGGCAAGACTTGTCTCACGTACTTTGGCCATGCTATTAGGAGGGATCAGGCCCTGGAGAAGGACATCATGCTTGGTAGAGAGCCAGCAAAAAAGAGGAAGACCCTCAACAAGATGGATTGACACAGTGGCTGCAACAATGTGTTCAAACATAGCAAAATGATTGTGAGGATGGTGCAGGACCAGGCAGTGTTTTGTTCTGTTGTACAATGGTTGCTATGAGTCGGAACCAACTCGATAGCACCTAACAACAGCAACAACGTAGGTCTTTTCTCTCTGAATTTTCCCCAAAGAGAAAACCTCCAATCTTCTGTCTGGGGATGGGAGGAAGGAGTCATAAGCCTGACTCCCAGCTATCTGGGGGCCACGTTGAAGAGGGAGCATAAGGTCCTGATCATTCAGTGGGTAGACCCACTAAATCTTTCTGTTTTTGTTATCTATCCAGCATGGTATCCTGTAGCCTAGAGAACTTCTGTTTCAGTTTCTGGAGTGAATCGACTCTGGTCTTCTGTGGTAGAAGAGGACCATTTGACTGCCTGTGTGGACTGAGGGAGGGGATCTTGAGACCTAACTCTCCTCTGTATTACTGTACAAATAATCTTCCATTTTCAGCCTCTCTACCAACTCCACAGCACCTTCCAACAGAATTAAAACCTCTTTTCAAATTTACAGTCCCTAGATGACCCAGTAAGCAAGGTAAGCACAGGCTTGCTTGTGCTTATTTACCAATCTGTAGCGATTTCACATGGGTTTCACCATGTCAAAGAGATAGTGAAGCCCATGTGAAATTGTTCACTGCAGAGATCCAGTAAGCAAGGCAAGCACTGCGCATACCTTGCCCATTGGATAATCTGCCCCGTTTTCATGTTAATATTTTTCAGAGGAAAGATTGTAAAGGCGTACGTCATGAATACATTTCAGCCCGATATTCTCTCACAAAATGATTCCTCATGGGTTTTAGCTTGGTAAGTAAAGAAAATGCAGTTCGTAAGAATGTGGCTCTGTGGGTGGAAATGTTTCAAAGAATTGGAGCTCCTTGATGCAGCGCAATAGAGTCCGACATACCAACAATCGTGAAGATGGCCAGGACCGAGTTTCGTTCTGTTATACATGGGGTTGCCATGAGTGGAGCCAACTCACGGGGACCAATGCAATCACAAACGCAGTACCTCCTGCTCAATTAGAAGACACCATTCAGAAGCCTCCGTGTTGTCTGGTAAGGAGCTTTCTGAATTAAGTTCTAGGCCTAAACAGCAGTGTCTTTGGTTGGGCTGAGAGTCCCAAGGGTACCAGGGCCCTGACATAGGCTAAGGGCGGATATAACTACTGTGAAGCCGTCTCCTCTGAAGCACCCCAGCAAACAGCTTCTGCAGTTAGAAGATTTCAGGTACCGGCTATGTGGCATCGGCCCCAAAAGTAGCCGCTGAGCTTTCGGAGGCAGTGCTTCCTGTTGTGTGGCCTGCTTTGTGTCTAGCACTAGACCCCAAGGATGACTTCAGTCTCACAGGTGACAGGTGTGGGTGATTGAAGGTTGGCACCTCTTCACCCGATGAGAATGGAGGGCACTCTGTCTCGAGAATGCTAGTCCTCTTCTAGAGTGAAAGACCATCCTGCTTCACCCAGAATGGAGGGGTTTCCCTGGAGGTGGGATTTCCAATGCTAAACCTGGGCCTGACAGTCCTGGGAAAACCAGAACCCTTGGTCACTCTCCTTGTGACATAACCTTCCGCAGACAGGAATTTAATCAAACAGGAATGTTTATCAAGTGTAGACTTTATATTCAGTAGTGCTAAATACTAAAATTGTATTTTTGTTCACCAGAATGTTTTCAGCCCCACACAAGTTGAACGGGGGTCCTATTCCCTGTGTCCGACATAGTGAAATAGTAAATATATACAAAAAAAGGCGGGGGGGGGTGGGCACTGAGTATGCTTCAAATTGTAAACCCTGTTCGTATACGCTGTGCTGTAGCCATGAAACTGCTAGGGCACTCATAACACAATTTTGGCCCGAGATTAGTAGATTAAAGAGTAATGGGACCACTTGAAGTCCTTGAGGTCTGAAAGTGCTTTATTTCCTGGTTTGTAACCTTTACACATCTCACCCGAGGCAATCATTAAGCCTCTGGAGAACCACTGCCAACTGCGTTTTATTGCTTAATTATTTTACCTGCCTCCCATTAGTTACTTGGATCCAGCCTGGGCTTGTTACAGCCCTGTTCTTGGTTCCTGGTTTGCAAGCGCCTACGTATGGCTCTGCAGATTAAAGATAAATCCTTTTCTGATGCTAATAGAGCACGCAGAATGCTGGGGCTACAGGCAAGTTTCCTCTGGTTGGGAAACCGTGGGCAGCCAGAGACCTGGAGTGCTAAGGGGGTGGGTTGAGAACCAGTCAGAATATTAAAATTGCATCTTCTGTTGGGTGGAGTTGAGAGAGAACTTATTCTCACTGATTCGTGCAATTTTACTGAGGGGCGTGGTGACATTTGAAACTTTTCAAGGCTTCTCAAGGGGTGTAAATGAAAAACCATCTTCTCACTTTGCATGTTTTTTTAATGGCTCCTCCTTCACCTTTAGTCAACTGAACCACTGGGTTAAGGTGGGGATATGGAGAGTAAGGTGCCTGGTGCTGCCTCTTCTCTCATTTGGACAATTTAAAAACTCAAAATTCCAGTTGATTTTCATTCTCTGGCATTATCATCACAGTCCTTCAAAGCTGTGTTTGGCCTTCTTGTCCCTGGGAGGCCGTCAGCCTGTATTTCATCTCAGAGTTTCTCATTGTGACTCCATTTCTATGTGTGGTGATCCTCTCTCCCTCATCCAGAAGACTTTTAGTTTTAATTAAAATCTGCACGCAGTGGACCTAGCATTGTGCGGTGGATGGCAATGTCTAGGGTAATCCCTATCCTGAAGGAGGTTTAGCCTGATGGGGGCACCGTCATATAAATAAATATGTAAGAAGACTTTGGGACTTACAAAAACACACACTAAGCATACTAAAATTGTTCCCTGTGAGGTGGAAGGAGGTGGGGTCAGGGTGAGATAAAAAGGAATAATTAATTATAAAAGTAAATAACACAAGAGAGGGATCAAAAGAGATAAGTTTCCGTGAACAAAGAGCAATGATTACATCAACCATCTTACCTGAGGTCAAGAAAAGGAGAGAGTTTGACAAATTCAGTAAAGTATCCAAGAAACAGAGGCAGCACTAAGGAAGAGCCACCTACTCTATAAAACCAAGTAAGGATTCTTGGGCAAGGTGACATAAGATACAGGTCGGAAGGTAAATAAGGTTTTACCTGGATAGGGCAAAAGTGAAGGATGGTGTTAGGATTGCCAGATTTATCAAATAAAAATCAAGTGTGCCCAGTTCAATTTGAATTTCAGATAAACAACAAATATTTGCAACGTTTCAGGACATAGTTATACCAAAATATTTGTATCTAAAATTCAAATTTAACCAGGTGTCTGTATGAGGGTAAGTCAAAAAGCAGGGCCCCGGGTTGTACAAGCACCAGTTTATTCCAGACAAACCGAGTTTAAACACGTCTCTGCGATCAGAGGGTGGCTGCAGGCCGGTTCTCTCCGTAATACACTCGTCGCAGTCTCGTTAAGGTGTCTTCAAAAAAAAAAAAAAGGATACTTTTTGTGGCATGGAAAAAAAAAAAGATTTTGAGGTCAGGGCTAATACAAGTTTTTAACAAAACTCATTTGGCAGCTTGCCAAATCGATGAAGCTTTGCAACAAAGCTATGTGTGTGCTGCTTTACATAAAACAACAAGCATTTTAAGGAAGATGGAAAGGACCTCAAAGATGAGCCAAAAGAAGGGAAACCACACAGAAGGTTATGGCAACTGTTTTTTGGATTCCAAAGGGGGTAACCTTGATAGATTTTCTCAAACACACACAAGAGGATCATAGGGGCTTATTATGAAGAAGTTTTAAGAAAATCAAAAACTGTATTGGTGAGAAAAATGCCAGGAAAGTTGCACTGAGGATTTTTTTTTCATGACACAATGCACCTGCTCGTTCTTTGAGGCCAGCAAAGGCTGTCCTAGGAGGGTTTCGGTGGGAAACCTTACCCCATCCACACTACAGTCCTGATCTTGCCCCTTCAGACTGCTTTTTGTTCCCAAAACTCAACATTTAAAAGGAACAAGATTTGGGTCCCTCAAGAATGCCAAAACTGCCGTTCTGATGTGGCGTATATTGAAGAGCGCAGAATTCTTTGGAGAAGGGTTAGAGAGATAGAAACACCACCTTCAAAACAACAGCTTCACAAGGCTTCTATGGTTTTATAGCAATACTTTTTGACTTACCCTTGTATTTTATCTGAAAACCTAGGCAGGGGTGTGGGAGTGTACACGTGCCATTCCAGCAGAGAAAAAAAGCATGTTTGAAAAAACTGAGGCGTAAGACAGCTGAGTGTGTGCAGGAAATAGTGTGAAACTTAATAGAGGTGGCTCATTAATTGTGAGACAGGAAGTGACCAGCTATGTCTAGAGTGGAGAGGTAAAAATGGTCACAGAATGAGGGTTTGGCATGCCATGATAAGGAGCTTTAGCCGATAAATATCGGGAAGCTAGTGAAGAGATCTAGACAGAGGACAAGCATGATTAGGTTTGCGTTTGTTGTGGTTGTTAGTTGTTGCTCAGTTGGCTCTAGCTCAAAGTGACCTTATATATAATAGAATGAAACGTTGCCCAGTCCTATGACAACTTCATGATTGCCAGCATGCTTGAGTCCACTGTTCCCTTCTAAACTAGGAGGCTCTTTCATCTTCCAGCAGTATATCAGACAGTGTTCTGTTGTGATCCATGAGGTTTTCATTGACTAATTCTCAAAAGTAGATTGCCAGGCCTTCCTTCCTAGTCTGTCTTAGTCTGGAAGCTCCACTGAAACCTATCTACCATGGGTGACTCTGCTGGTATTTAAAATCCCAGTGGCATAGCTTCCAGCATCATGGCAACACACAAGCCACCACAGTATGACAAACTGATAGGTGGGTTATAGAGCTTTGTGTTTAAGGAGAATCATTTTGATAACAATGCAGAGACTAGATTAGGAGGGGTGAGCCTAGGAGAGAGAGGGGATGAGTTTACTATCCTAAAATTGCTGCCATAATTTATGTCCCCAGCAGTACTTAGAAAAGACCCACTCCCCCTCCTCCCTTCCTTAAACTTCTTGTCAATTTCACGGTAAACTAGATTCTTGAAATTTAAATCCAAAAGGAACAAAATGGGAAGCAGCTCACCTGGGCTCTCATCCCTGACTCTTCAGTTTACATTTTGAGCCTGACTGTACTCTGTTCTTGCTAGAGCGACCAAGTCCTCTCGGTTTGCCTGTGACTTCCCTGACTTGGGCACTGAAAGTCCCATGTCTCAGGCAGTGGCGTCACTAGGGTTGGTGTCACCAGGGTTGGTGTCACCCTGTGCAGTAACTCATGGTATCACCTCCTCCCCATGGACCCCACTCCTGTACCAGAGAATCCTTAGGAATGTTTTTTGTACTAATGTTCACGTTACTTGTAAATCGTAATTCCCGTACCTCGCTGAATGTAATGGCAGTAGTAGGGACATAAACAACTAGCAAAATTTCAATTATACCTTTGAACTACGATATCATATAAACAAAAAAAACAAAAACAAACCTGTTGCTGTCGAGTCGATTCCAACTCGTAGTGACCCTATAGGACAAAGTAGAACGGCCCCATGGAGTTTTGAACCGCCAACCTCTTGGTTAACAGCTCCAGCACTTAAGCACAATATCATATGCACAACCTAAATATATTTGCATTTACATAGCTTCATACAGTTCAAGTGAAAATTCGGTAAGAAAACAATAGAATTTGAAGTAAAAATGTTTGAGAGCTATGTCAAAATTATGTTCATTTTAACGTTAAGTTTTACTGTTACGTGAAGTATATCAGTGGATCAGGCTTGCATAATCAGTAGCGGCCCAAATAACGGAGAAGTTGTAGGCAAATGCATACGGAAATATATTCATTAATGGAATAAGAGCAAACATACAAGCATTTCAGCACTTCGTGAACACGTCGACTAAATCACAACTTTACTGGCCTTCACAGCTTCATCACTTCATCGAAATCAAAGCCTTTTGCCAACTCACTTTTTAATGTGTCACTGCTTTTTTAAGCCATAA
Source organism: Loxodonta africana (assembly GCF_030014295.1). Lineage (NCBI taxonomy): Eukaryota > Metazoa > Chordata > Mammalia > Proboscidea > Elephantidae > Loxodonta > Loxodonta africana. The sequence continues at coordinate 7,824,775 of NC_087353.1, forward strand.
TTCATAGTTCAACCCTGAAAATTTCTATAAGTCAGATATATATTTTCAAGACGGTGGTATTTTTAAAGAAAACTAAAAAAAGACTAAAATTGAAACTGAACTCAATGTTTAAATTATATTTCTAAAGATGTATCAAGAAACACAGCATTTTCCCCACTTCCTGTTTTAAACTGCCAGTTTATTTAGTTATCAAAGAATTATATCATCAGTAATTGTTACACATGTAAGTTTATTATCAATTTTAATCATAGAATGGTATGTGGTAAACGGAGTTGTAAATTGTTTCTGTGTAACAGTGCTTACATCATGTGAATACTAATAACAACATCATTTTGAAAAATCTACCTTGAATTACATTATCAGCAACTGAGCAGAAGACATTTTTTTATTTTTCTCCTTTTCCTCTAGTTATTATTTCGTCCTCAAAAAAGTTATTGATATAGGTTCAAAAATACTCATTACCACAATATTGTAGCTAAAACAGCAGAAGATTTGGCACAATCAGTGACTATAAACACCCCAGCAGAAACAACAGTGCTTGCTTGGAGCGGGTGCAAACGGAACCGCGCGTGACTCGAAGCTTCACCGTAGCTGGGTAATAATGACAGCTCTGACTGCAGCCCACTAGAAGATTCAAAAAGTAAATTAGCAGGGAGTTTTTTAGCCTCGTAGGTATATTGATACATGTCAACTGGGCTTACGAAAAGTTTTTTGTTGTTATAACAAATTACAAGAATATTTTAATAAAACAGTAATAAATTTCTGCTGAAACACTGCACAAAAATTTATAGTCATTTGGGTGTCATCCTCTCTGACAGTGTCACGCGATATGGTCTGCACCCCGCTCCCCGTTCCATGCCCCACAATGATGCCACTGGTCTCAGGAACCCCTTTCAGTCCTAGGCAAACCAGGAAGTTGGTCACCCTAGATGTACCCCCAGAGACTTGAGAATTATTACGCCCGTGTGTAACTGCTCTTTACCCGGTGGGACGTGTCTGAAAATGCACGGGACTCAGCAGTGTAATAGGGAGCCTTGGAGATCTGTGGCAATACTCTGTGCCTATTGGGCAATTTTAGAACGGCAACCAAGGTGTTCTTTAGGGCCTCCTTGGTTAGCCCATGGGTCCACAAATTCTCTAAAAATTGTTTGGATCCGTTCTGCATCCCACTTTGGTGAGAGGCACCTGGGGTCTTAAATGCTAGCAAGTGGCCATCTAAGATGCATCAATTGGTCTCAACCCACCTGGACCAAAGGAGAACGAAAAACACCAAAGACATATGGCAAAGATGAGCCCAAGAGACAGAAAGGGCCAAATAAACCAGATACTACTTCAGCCTGAGACTGGAAGAACTAGATGGTGCCCAGCTACCACCAATCATTGCCCTGCAGGGAACACAGTTGAGAATCCCTGATGCAGCAGGAGAACAGTGGGATGCAGATCTCAAATTCTCATAGAAAGACCAGACTTAATGGTCTGACTGAGACTAGAGGGGCCCTGGAGGTCATGGCCCCTGGACCCTTTGTTAGCCCAAGACTGGAACCATTCCTGAAGCCAACTCCTCAAACAGGGATTGGACTGGACCATAAAATAGAAAATGATACTGGTGAGGAGTGAGCTTCTTGGCTCAACTAGACACATGAGCCTATGTGGGCAACTCCTGTCTGGAGGCAAGACGAGAAGGAAGAGGGGGACTGGAGCTAGTTGAATGGACATGGAGGATACAGGGTAGAGAGGAGGAATGTGCTGTCTCATTAGGGGGAGAGCAGCTAGGAGTACATAGCAAGGTGTGTGTAACTTTTTGTATGAAAGACTGACTTGATTTATAACCTTCCACTTAAAGAGCAATAAATAAATTTAAAAAAGTTTTTGGATCATTGCTATACCTATGGAAATAAGCTATGACTTTGTTAGTTTCAAACAAATATAAAGGATGTTCTTCCTGTTCATGTCATGAAGCTGCCACAGTGTCAATTTTCTTTGACAATTCTGGGACTTTCCTAATTGCCCATGCATGTTAAAGGCAGTGTTCTTAGCTGGGATTGATACATGCGCTTTTCCCAAAAACCTGTTTATCCCTGCTCTTGTTCTCACAGGTTTAACAACAGACATGCTACAACTTATTTAAAACAATGTTTCTCTGTATATGATGAAATGAAAAAAAAAAGTACAGGATTTGAACTTAGAGGCCTAAATTCAGCTCCTAGATCCGCCACTTACGTGGCCTATCTGCTTTTATAAGATAATTTTATTCTGATGTCTGTATTTTCAATTGTAAAACGTAGAAAGATATAAGATACTTCACCAAATGCTTATGGAGATCAAATTAGATCATGTATGTGAAAGCATGTTTATAAGAAGTAATGCAGGATTCACACATCAGATGGATGGAAGGTGGTGGTAAAAAAAAAATTTTTTTTTTTTTGTGGTGGTAAGTGCGCCTTAAAGTGATGCATTTTATAGCATTTCAAAATGGGAAATAACACTTACAGGTATAACCTTATTTCTCTCTTCTCTTTACTCTTAATAAGCTGCTTTAACCTTATTTTAGATACAGGCTCTGATTAGAATTCCCACCTTCACAACACCTTGACTCTTGACGAAGAAGACCTCCTGGTGCCTCTTCCTTCTGGTGTCAGCTTTTTGCGTTTAAGGCATCCTTCTCTAATAGTAAAATGTAACGTGCTAATTTAACTTCCTGGTGCTCCTAGATATGTGAAGAAGGGATAATTTCTCAGTTGTTCCATGGTGTAAGCTCTCTTATCTTTTTTTCAAGAATTATTGAGATTCTATAAACCTCTACCTGTACTATTACAGTGCAGTAAGATAATTACTGTAAAGTAAATACATCTGAAGTGTGGTGACGGCAGGAGCTCTGGCAGGAGGCTGAGGGAGGGCAGTATCACAGAGAAGTGGTATTTCAGAAGTGATCCCCAAAATGAGGAACAGTTTACTGTTAGACAAGAGAGAAAGGGGCAGAGGTGACAAGCAGAAAAAGAAAAGAATAACAGGGGCTTTTCATTGGGATGATGGGATTCAGCCCTTGCTCTTGGACAACAGCTTGAAGTAGCTGATGGTGCTTAGTCGCGGCAAATATTGTCCTGCAGCATTATATGCAAGGCTCCAAGTTCTGATCTCGACGTACGTTTGCAGTATAACCTACTGCTATTTCCCATTTCATATTTTGCACTCTAATGTCAGAATTACTCGTTACTTTTTTATACACACTTTTCTGTCCTGCCTTTGTACATTTTGATTCTTACGTGTAAAGGTCCTTCTCATCTTTGTTTATTTGGCTTATCCTCATTTATTGTTAAAGCGGCCAGCTGAGGTGTCGTTCCTACACTTTATTGTTGTTAGGTGCCATCAAGTCAGTTCTGACTCATAGTGACCCTATGTACAACAGAACGAAACGCTGCCCAGTCCTGCTTCATCCTCACAATTGTCGTTATGCTTGAGCCCATTGTTGCAGCCACTATGTCAATCCATCTTGTTGAGGGTCTTCCTCTCTTTCACTAACCCTCCACTTTACCAAGCATGATGTCCTTCTCCAGGGACTAATCCTTCCTGACAACCTGTCCAAAGTATGTGAGACTTACTCTCGCCACCCTTGCTTCTAAGGAGCATCCTGGTTGTACCTCTCCCAAGACGGATTTGTTCACTCTTTTGGCAGTCCATGAAATAGTTAATATTCTTAACCAACACCACAATTCAAAGTCATCAATTCTTCTTCTGTCTTCCTTATTCATTGTCCAACTTTCACATGCATAAGAAGCGACTGAAAACACCATGGCTTGGGCCAGGTGCACCTTAGAAATTCAAGGTGACACCTTTGCTTTTCAACCCTTTAAAAGAGGTCTTTTGAAGCAGCTTTGCCCAATGCAATGTATCTTTTGATTTCTTGAATGCTGTTTCCATGAGTGTTGACTGTGGATCCAAGTAAAATGAAATCCTTGACAACTTCGATCTTTTCCCCATTTATCATGATATTTTTTATTGGTCCAGTTGTGAGGATTTTTGTTTTCTTTATGTTGAGGTGTAATCCATACTGAAGGCTGCGGTCTTTGATCTTCATCAGTAACTGCTTCAAGTCCTCTTCATTTTCAGTAAGCAAGATTGTGTCATCTGCATAAGGCAGGTTGTTAAAGAGTCTTCCTGCATTCCAGTTCCAGCTACTTTTATATTTTTACTCACAATATCACATTGACTTTCTGTTATTACAGAACTTCTTTCTTTGTCTCCAATAACATTTTTGTTTTAAAGTCTATTTTGTTCTCTCTCTCGATGACAATTTGCAGTATGTATCTTTTTCCATCCTTTTACTTTCAACTTATTTTTGGCTTTGAATCTAAGATGCATCACTTGTAGACAACATAATATTAGATGATACTTTTTAAAAAACTAATTTGGCCAGTTTTTGCCTTTTGATTGGTGTTTAATCCATTTACATTTAATATAATTAATGACATGTGAGGGTTTAAGTCTACCATTTTGCTCTTTATTTTCTATATGTCTTATGTTTCTGTTTGTTTCTCTGTTCTTCCATTACTACCTTCTTTTATGTTAAATAGACATGTTCTAGTGCAACAATTTAATTCCTTTATTGTTTCTTTTACTATATATGTAATTTTATTATCTTCTCCATGGTTGCATGGGGTTACAATAAGCACCTTAATTTAAAACAATTTAGGTAGGATTACTAATAACTTAATTTCAATAGTATACAGAAACTTTGCTCAAATATAACTCCATTCTTCCCTGTTTTTTGCTTTTATTTTCATACAAATTATATTTTTATATAAGTCCATCAACACAGTTTAATAATAGTTGCTTTGTGTGGTTGTCTTTTAAGTCAAATAGAGGAAAAAAGTGTTACAAAAAGTGTGCATTCATATTGTATTTGATGTTTGTCTCTGCAGTTACCTTTACCACTGCTCTTTATTTCTTCATGTGGATTTGAGTTACTATCAAGTGTCTTTTCATTTCAGGGTGAAGGACTTCCTTTAGCATTTCTTGTAGGACAGGTCTGTTAACAGTGAATTCTCTCAGTTTTTGTTTATCTAGGATTATCTTTATTTCTCTTTCATTTTATGAAGGATGTTTTTGCTGGATATAGAATACTTGATTGATAATCTTTTTCTTTCAGGACTCTAAATGTGTTATCCCGTTGCATTCTATGGTTTCTAATGAGAAATCAGTTGTTAATCATACTGAGGACCCCTTGTATATAATGGGAGCCCTGGTGGTGCAATGGTTAAGAGCTCAGCTGCAACCCAAAAGATTGGCAGTTCAAATCCACCAGCCACTCCCTGGAAACCCCATGTGGCAGTTCTATTCTGTCATATAGGTTTGCTATGAGTTGGAATCAGCTCCACGACAATGGGTTTGGTTTATATATAATGAGTCACTTTTGTTGCTTTCAAGATTCTCTCTTTGCCTTTGGATGTTTTAACTATGATGAGTCTAGGTGCGGATTTTTTTTGAGTTTGCCCTACTTGGAGTTCATTGAGCTTCTTGGATGTACTGATTAACATTTTTCACCCAGCCATTATTTCTTCGAATATTTTTCTGCCCCTTTTCCTCTCTTCTCTCCTTGTGAGACTCCTGTTGTGCGTATGTTGGTACGCTTACAGTGCCTCTTAGACGCTGGTCATTTTTCTTCATATTTTTGCTCTTCTTCAAAGTGGATAATCTCTATTGTCCTGTCTTCAAATTCACTGATTCTTTCTTCTGCCAGCTAAAATCTCTTGAACAGTTTTAATGAATTTTTAATTTGTTATTGTGTTTTTCAACTCCAGAATCTCTATTTTTTAAAATAATTTGTATTTCTTTATTAATGTTCTTTATGCAGTGAGACATTGTTGGCATACTTTCCTGTAAATCTTAGACATGGTTCCTTTAATTCTTTGAACATATTAAAAATAGTTTATTTACTGTCTTCTTATCTGTCTAGTAAGTTCAACTTCTGGGCCCCTCAGGGAAAATCCCAATGGATTTTTTTTTTCCTGTTTATAGATGATACTTTCTTTTCATGGCTTAAATTTTTTTATTGAAAATTAACATTTTAGATAGCATAATGTTAAAAATTTTTTTTTTTTTAATGTAGGCATCTCTGGAAATAAGATTCTTCCCCCTTCTCCAAAGATTATTGTTGTTGCTTCTTGTTGTTGTTTTTGCTGTTTGTTTGTTCCATGGCTTTCCAGGACTAATTCTGTGAGTTCTGTATTCCCTGTAGTGTGCTTAGTGATCAGCTAATGAATGGCTAGAGATTTCTCTCAATGCCTCAGTAAGTCTTACACTCTTTGCCAAGGGCTCCTGTTTGTGCTAAATCACCCTGCAACACTCAGGCAATTTACAAGCCTGTCTTAGCCTTCACTCACTGCTTACTGCTTATGTAGGCCTCGCAGCCAGCTGTTAGTGATTGGGTCCCTCCCAGTCCTTTCCTGGGGATACACATAATCCTTCCCATGCATGTGGCCTTCTAGATACCCAGGAATATGTCAGAGCTTTTCAAAGCTCCTTCTGGGACACATAAACACTGGAACATAACAGAAGATTAACAATCATAAGTGTTTTAAAAGAGGTTATGGATTCCCTAGATGAGAATTCATCAGGGCATAGCCTGGTTCACTGAAAGGAGTTGGGGAATTCTCAAAGAGTTGGATTTGGAAACAAGATTTGCTTATTGTGATGAAGTAGGTATAGAGGCAGAAATGGGCCTGGAAGCTACAGGAGCAGCCGATAAGTGATCAGTTTGGAACAAGCAAATGCATCAAGCTGAGTTCCATAACACAAGACATCATATCATACAGTACAATATTTATAATATTAAATTATAAGTCAGTATTTTATGCAGTGTAGAAATATTTACATGTATACTGAAATATAAAGACTACATGCACGGAAACATTAAGCATCATATTCAAGACAATATCTACTATATCTGCAATGGTAGGTGGATAGATGTGTTTTGACTATACTATTTTTTATGTCATTCTTATGTCTAAAATATTCCGTAAGAAATGAACGTTAAGAAAAAATAGTAAAAATATTTTATTTAAAAATACAGCTGTGTGTATTTGAACATGAATTTAACTTCTCTCTCTTTTTTTTTTTGCCTCAATTTCTTAATTTGCAAAATTGGGATAATATTAGCACCATACTAAAATAACAAAGTGTGGCACACGTTAGGTGTACAAAAAAAGTTAACCATTTATTGGTGACAAAGAATAGACATAAGTCATTCTGAGAAGTCCAACCTGGATGAGAAGGAGACAGTGGGCATCAATGACATAAGGGAGCAACTGCGAAGGTTGTAAGTAAGAGAAGTAAGTCTGGATCCAGCCAAAAAACCTCATATTTTCAGGGAGTTGACCCAGACAGGATCTGATGCAAAGACGATCAAGACATTCTAGCTAATAGAAAGGGAAGAGTCAGAACTAGAGTAGGTATAAGAAGCCTTTGTGTTCAGCCTCGAGTTGGAGCAGACCTCCTTAACTTCCTTTCATCTGTAGATGTGTTTGTTTTTAGAGGTTGAAGAAGGGTTGAGTTATAGATTGGGGCCGAATAGACAGCAAGGAGAGGGAACTGTAGAGTAAAAATTAAGCTAGATATGACCATAAAGGAAAAAATAAAAATTTATTTTGATAATAATGAGAATGCTATCAGATGCTAGAATTATAGACAGTAAGTGGGAAAGTTAACTCGAAGGGAGGAAAGTTAAGACGTAGTTTTTACCCGGTATTTATTGAACACCTAATCTTAATGAGATAGCATAAAAGGGTTACTGCCCGAGGTGGTGAATCATCCTGCTACTGGCTTCACAGGGTAAATTGAGCCAACTCAGTAGTTGGAATCCTGTTTTCGCAAGATGCTGTCTACCTAAATCAGTCCTATTCTGAATTTTGCCTCATTCGATCTCTCTGTTCAGTGCCATACTTTCCCTTAGCCCTCAAAACATACACACACCCACACACCCACACACACAGGCACACACCCACTGCTCCACAGTTGGTTTCAGCCCTATCCTGAGAGTCAGAATTGTGTCACTTCCAATTCAGATGACACACTGTTTTACCTTGGCTGCCACTTCACACATTGCCGTCTAATTACACCAATGTCGTTCTCTGAATGTGCTAGAGGATCCCATGCCTCTCAGCTTTTGGAAATGTTGGTCTCTTTGCCTCCGATGCAACTTTCCCCTTCGCTGAAAACTAATCCCCACCTACCCTTTTGGATGTAGAACCAGTAGATAATTTCAGTTGGGAGCATAAATTCTGGACCAAGAGTTCCTGAATTTCCAAACACTGTTCTGGACCTTAGTAGTTGTGTGGCTGTAGGCAAGTTACTTAATCTCACTAAGCCTCCATTTTCTAACTAAATAGTGATACAATAACTGTAACTAACCATGTGGTCGTAGAGAAGATCACATGGAACAATGCAGGTGACACATTGTGAATGATCAAAGAACATTAACCCATTGCCCTTGAGTTGATTCTGACTCATAATGACCCTATAGTGACAAGAATGAGTCAAAGAACATTAAGTGTCTCTAACTTTTGTAGCTTAATATGGCAGCTACTGCAGACTTATCCAGTGTGTCTCCTTTATGCCATTAATTGGACTGACTGATTAATATATCATTGCCTTTATAAGCTTTGCTTCAGGACTTTCTTCCACAGATCATCCTCAGTGGTAGTGCTTGCAAGTTCTAACTCCAGAGAATGAGACACATAAGTGCTATCTGGGGTTGAGCATTACTATTAGAATGAACGGAACAAAGAGAAACTTCCTGTGTAGATGTTCCTGGATTAGACACCCATAGTACTGCTGCTCAAGGAGACGACAAGGATGGGAGCCAATCTGGCTAAGTCTGTAATCAGTAAAGAGTCTGAATACCACAAGAAAGATGGCCTTTTCTTGGTAATTTTTAATGATGATAGAACACATCCAGGCAATTTATAAAGAAGAATTTAGGCTTACCTCATCCTCATCCTAATTGTGCCCGTTTCTCCATAAACATCGCACATCAGCAAATGTGAGTCTTATTCCTTGAGGGTATGAACACTCTTGTATAAATACACGTATTTAAGCTTTATTAAACCAGCTGTAGAGATCCGCCTCCCTCCCCACTGATTTTAGTAAACCATACAACTTTTTAGAACTTACTATCTCTGCAAACTAATATATTCAATTTTAATTGTGACTTGAGGAGCACTAAAAACAAACCAAACCCGTTGCTGTCAAGTGAATTCCAACTCATATCGACCCTATAGGACAGAGTAGAACTGCCCCATAGGGTTTCCAAGGAGCTGCTGGTGGATTCAAACTGGTTAGCTGTCAAGTTCTTAACCACTGTGCCACCAGGGCTCTTGAGGGGTGCTACCAAACCAAAACCAGACCCAGTGCCATCGAGTCGATTCCGACTCATAGTAACCCTATAAGACAGAGTAGAACCGCCCCATAGAGTTTCCAAGGAGCGCCTGGTGGATTCGAACTGCCGACCATTTGGTTAGCAGACGTAGCACTTAGCCACTACACCACCAGGGTTTTGAGTGGGGTAAAATCCATGTCAAAGAGGATTTACCTGTATCAGCTGATTATCAACTCTGGGAGATGAACTGGAGCATCCATATGTCCAAGACAAAGAGAAACACAAAGAAAGGTGTATCAAAATACACATCAGAACACAAAGAAGAATAAACTATAGTAACAAAGTAATACTAATTACACACATTGGCCTGGTTACAAATGGTAGAAATGGCTCACAAAAGCAGTTGAGCCCTTTTGCTTTTAAGGAAAGGAATAGACAGAAATATAGAATTTATATGACATTCATTGATCATTTCCCAAACGCTTTAAAATGCAGGTCATTTTGAGTTGTCCTAGGCATTAAATAAGGATCTTAGCCTTGGGAAACATTGTGGCTGAGCTCTTAAATTGTACTCGTCAAACCCTCCAAGCAAGGTTCAGTTCCTACAAAGCCCTAACCTGGTGCAGTTCCCCCAGATGCCTTCACTGGAAACAGTCAAGAAGCATTGTGATATGGGTGCTTCTGATACACACACCATGGAGCCTTATTCTGACAATTGAGAGGCTCCAAGTATATGCCTAATAGACCCCAATGAGTGGGAAAAAGTGAACCAGAAGAAGAATACAAAAAACAACACAAAATTAGAAATTAAAAGCCCATGGGCGGACTTACTCGGAATTTTTTGAAGACTAACTGCCCTGGTGGTGCAGTGGCTAAGAGCTTAGCTGCTAACCAAAAGGCTGGCAGTTCGAATCCACCAGCCACTCCTTGGAAACCCTATGGGGCAGTTTTACTCTGTCCTCTAGGTCGCTATGAGTCAAAATTGACTGGACAGCAACAGGTTTGGATTGGTTTTGGTTAACTGTCATATAAGATTCCACTGAGATCTAACCTTTGTGATATTTTTCTTTCTTCATCTCAAAGGAGAGAAGAAAACCCATGTCGTCTGCTAATGGATATAAAATAACACCCTGAATTGGCATTCTCAGGTGTAACAAAGTCAGTAATGTTTCTATGTGGTCAGATTATTATTATTATTATTATTTTTAGCAGATCTAGCAATAACTGTCGAAGGAAGGACTTGGTTTCTTTCTTCATCTTTTAGGTTTCTCCTTCCATGTTACATACACTTTTGTCCTTAAGTTCTGCTGCTAGCCCAGAAATGAAGACAAAGCTATAGAGTTCCAAATAAGCATTGTACAGTGATGACAAGGCTGATATTTTGAAGGACATGAAGGGGACAGGGAGGGACTTGGAACAGAAAGCAAGAAAGCCTGCAATGTAACACAACTTTATAGACATTGCTCACAAGAAGATGTGTGAGTGAGCAGGGAGTAATATCTACATGCAAGTTGATAGATACATTCATTAACCAGCTCTCTCTTATTGATATTCTTATCAACCAGCTATGATAATGTTTATTATTTGGTATAAACAAAATAGGGGAAATCACACCACACCTAAACCCGGCATGACAAGATTAATCTACCTGTCATACATGAGGTCACAAAATCAAAGAGCCTTTACTCCGGAAATGGATGTATGTATAATCTTCAGCAATGGAAATGACTTTCAAAAAACGGTGCTTTGTGAAACTGGTATGAGTGTCTTTCACTATGAGAAAGATTCTTCAACCATGTACCATACCCTCTGGCTAAGGTGGTTTTCTCTCTTTTTTTTTTTTTTTTTGTGTAATAAAAACCAGAAATCTAAAATTGTCTGAAAAGCACAATTTGCCTTATCTGGAGTGGCTGGTTTTACAGCAATTGTTGTTTATAGATTATAAAATTGTTGAGCAGAGGAAATACTGAAGTCTTCATTCAATACCTGAGTCAGATACAGGTGACAACCCAAGGCTTTGCTATGGGAGTCATACTTCTTGGTTTGTTTCAGGAATACTTCCTGTATTTATTTATTTATTTTTAATTTAGGTGACATTCACATAACACAAAATTGTGTTTTAAAGTGAATAATTCAGTGCCATTGAATACATTGACAATGTTGTACAAACATCACCTCTATCTATTTCCAAAACATTTCCATCACCCAAGATGAAATCCTAGACACATTAAGCAGTTACCTCTTACTCCCCCCTTTCCCCAGCCCACGGCAACCACCAATCTGCTTTCTGCCCCTGTGAATTAATTATACTGGATATTTCATATAAATGAAATCATACACAAAAAAAACCCTCAAAATCTGAAGTAAAAGGGTGCTGTTTTGGTGGTGCTAGACTTAGCTAGACACCTCATGCCTAGCTAAATGCGTAGGTTGAAAATTAATCAGTTGAGGTTAAGGGGTTCTGAAATGTAGGCTTTTGCCAGGCACTACAATAATACTTTGAATCTTGGTCTTACAGGGTAAATTTCTCTGTGACCAGATTTCATTAACTAGTTTACTAGTTAGGTCATTCACAGGAGTTAAATTTACTTAAACTCTTATGAAATTAGTTTCAAAGGCTCACAGTGGCTGAAGCCTGAACAATTTTCTGATCCTATAAAACATGACATACTTTGGATGTTACATGGGACTGTGGTACCATGATGAGTTCGCCACCTTCCTTGTTTGTGATGTGGGCTACTGTCTAAGCCTGGTCATTTCTTCTAGGAACCCTTCCAGAACGTGCTTGGAACATATTGTACCACAACCCTATAAACTGAAGTTGGTTGAGTTTAAAATATACTTAAAAAGCTGTTAACTATGCTTCTTGTAATAATATCCAATTGAGAACCTTTATGATAAAATTAAAGTGACTTCATTATTATATATTGTAGTTTAGCACTTTTGAATTTGATTTCAGTATGAATTTGCAGAATTATATTTTTGGTGCTTCTCAGAATAATCTTAAAATGTCATCTTGAAATAGAAATGTGTATATGAAAAGCCAATCCAAAAATAAAGTGCTTTATAATGTGTATCGCAGGCTTGCTTTCTCTCTGAGAATCATGAATGTTAAACTAAAAAAAGCAAAACAAAACAAACGAACAGCAACAAAAAACAAAATAAACCAAAAAACAACCTTTACTCTACATTGGTGATGACTCGATTTACGAGCAAGCTGACTTGAACAGTTGTACACAAATTCTGACATGCTCCAAGATGCTTCATTTCACTGGTGGATTTCTTCATACCACGTTGGCAACAATAGCATACTTATTGGTGTTAAAGTAAGTGAACGCTAATACAGAGACTCAGGTTTCAATTACCATGTGGGGGACGGGAGAATCGGGCATGCGCCCACCAAAAGTAAGCAGCTAGAGGCCACCCTTGTTGTCATAGCTATGAGGGGAGGGTGTTTGGGCAACAGTTACCTGCCTCTAAGCCAACAAGGCGGAGCCCTGGCGGCGCAATGCTTAAGAGCTTGACTGCTCACCAAAAGGTCAGTGGTTTGAACCTACTAGCCTCTCTGCAGGAGAGAGATGTGGCAGCCTGCTCCCATAAAGATTTATGGCCTTGAAAACCCTGTGGGGCAGTTCTGCTCTGTCCTACAGGGTTCCTATGAGTTGGAATCCACTCAACAACACAGGGTTCAGTTTTTGGGATTACGAGATGCTCTCCATTCCCACTCTGAAGCACACTGACAGGTGCCCATGGCAGGATGAATTCTTGTGGCGAGGGGATTGCTTGCTAGTTCACCCACATGCTTCGGCTGCCACAGTGAGTTGCATGATTACCAAAGGCTGTTTATGCCAGCTGTGTTATAATTACACAATTTAATTAAATATGATGTAAACCAATAAAACACGAAAGTGAAAATGGTGCTGCTGTTTCCTTGAAAACTACGTTCAAAGTTTCGCAAAAATGAGATGAAGGTGAGATGCTAAATTGCTACTGAATTAAAAAGAGGGTGAGCCATGGTCATCCATCGGAAAGAAAGGGGAGGATCTCCACTCGTATTGCTGTGTAAGTGTCTTTAATTCTCTTGCTCCACAGTATAAAAACTGGAACTGGCAATCATGGGTGATGGGTCAGGGTGTGCCACATGTGAGAAAGAAAATTGAGAATGCTAAATGGGGCCCAAACTCAGAGAAGAGAGGCCTTACAACAAACGACTAGAGAGCACATGTACTTTAAAAAATACACTTCAGTTAAAATTAACTGGTTATTAAATGTAGGAATTTTTCCCATGAGTCTCAGCTTAAAAGAAAATGTTACATGGCTGCATAGGTTCTGGTAAGGGAGCATCTGATGATCTGAACACTATGCAGGGAAGAAGAAAGACTTCGAGAAGCAGCTCTGACAGTGATGTGATCATGGGAAGATAAGTCTTAGTGGAGGAAGAGATATGGGCTCTTCTACCTTGAACTGCAGTTAGGCCAAGTTTAGATCACCTGCTGGCCATCTATTCCCCACCTCTCATTCTGAGGTCACGTTTTATCCTTGGAATACGGGGAGGGTTTTTTGACTGCAAGACATTACCAAAAACAAACCAAATCCATTGCCCTTGAGTCGATTTCCTACTCAAAGTGACCCTACAGGACGGAGTAAAACTGCCCCACAGGATTTCCAAGGCTGTCAGTCTTTACAGAAGCAGACTGCCACACCTTTGTCCCGTGGATCGGCTGGTGCGTACAAACCACCAACCTTTCTGGTTAGCAGACCAGCTTTTAACCACTGTACCACCAGGGCTCTGTTAGGTACCATTTTACTTACATTTCCCGGCTTACATTTCAGAGATTTAATATCCCCAGGAGCATACTACTGTACTCCAGAGCAAATCATCTACTGCTTTCAGTGACCTTTTATTGATTTCATAACATAATGTGCTCCTATCACTGGTGTAAAGAAGTAGAATCATGATGTGTTCAATACGACAAGAATTCAAAAATTAGTAAGAAAACTTACAGCTTACATCTGTTTCTTAGGCAGGACCAGGTGGCAGTGGCTTTTACTAGACAGATGAAGCGTACTTGTCATTAGTTTGAGGCCAGATGTAAGCTGTTTCTCCCCCTCCTTCTCCGCCCCACTTAGTTAATAGTTCCCCAGCAGTAACTCTCTTTTCCTGTCGAGCTAGAACTGTTTGGACATGTCTACTAGCCATAATCACAGCGCTTGGATATAACCTGCAAGTACTGGTCACCTTTACAACTCCAGCACTATTCCAGACCATCTCCTAGCCATCTTTTTACAAATTCCCCTGGCGATGAGGCAGGGCTGCTCTGTCAGCCACCTAGGTTATATAATGAACAATTCTAGGGGTCACCACTCAACAAAGATTGGGCAATGTGGTGGCCCTGCCAGGAAGACTTCAGCTTTTTTGGCTATTTACCATTTCCCATTGCCATTGAGTCAATCCCAACTCATAGTAACCCTATAGGACAGTGTAGAACTGCCCCATAGGCTTGCCTGCCCTGTTCCAGGTACTCCCTGTCCCAGTGGGTAACTTCTTTAGGACTGGTTCTGCAAAAAAGGGACAAGCCCAGACAAATCTCTGCAAAGAGATCAAGATGAAGGTAAGGCAGAAATCTTCAGCCAGAACTTGGGAAGGGTGGTGGGGACATCTTAACAGAAGCAGACTGCCACATCTTTCCCTCTTGGGGTGGCTAGTGGGTTTGAACCACCCACCTTTCAGTTAACCACTGTACCATCAGGGCTCCTTATTTGTACCTGCCTTTAACTTCATATTGTCCCTTTTTTGGTTTTCCCAGGCCAACTTTTTATCTGTATTCAAGACTCCTGACCTTTTTACTTAGAGAATGTATCCATTTTTGTTCTACCTTTTCCTGGCTTTGGTGACCTGGCCTTAATATCGCAACTTTAGATAAAATGTTTCTTTCCCATCCAACCCCATGTCCCAGCCCACTTTGCGCACTCAACCTGCTCTGTTCCAGGTACTCCCTGTCCCAGTGGGTAACCTCTTTAGGACTGGTTCTGCAAAATAGGAACAAGACCAGACAAATCCCTGCAAAGGGGTCAAGATGAAACTAAGGCAGAAATCTTCAGCCGGGGCTTGAGAAGGGTGCTGGGGACGTGGGAACAATATTTAGGAAAGACCACTTCTGTGTGACAAGCTGACTTCTTTCCTTAGACTCTATTGTAGGTGAGCTGGTATGGAGTCACTTTTAAGATTTGCCTCAGGCTTAATAACAAACACACTGAGCTGCAAATCTTGTGACCTAGTTTTACGTTCTTGCTCTGCCACTAACTAGCTTGTGTCTTGGGAAATATGTTTAACCTCAGGGAATTCGTTTAATCTCTTTAGCCCTCAGTGTTCCCATCTGTAAAATGAGGGTATTATACTAGCAAATTCTTAAAGTTCTGTTTGGTTTTAATACCCTATGATTCACTGGAAACTGTGCCTGACAGAAAATTGCCACTTGGTAATGCTGTGCATTTTATAAAAACAAATACTTCCTAGGCTCTTTCCCCAACGTGAATACCTAACAGGGATCTCTTCTTTTCAATTGTGACTAAGCAGTGATCTTCCGAACACAGACATTTTCCTATGGTACAGGTGTGACAAGAAACTTAAACTAAAAAGAACCGGGGAGAGAAACCTCCAGACTGCCACCCACCATCTAGGAATAGCAACATATTGAAAACAGAGAAATCGTTAAGGCTGGCCACAGTAAAAGAAAATTTTAAAAAAGATAATACTAGCCATGTTTATTAAAGTTGCAGCCACAGATTTATGCAGCCATCAGTCACAATTTCCCACCAGAGAGCAACATGAACAGGGCGACTCCTATGACAGCTCAGCTCTCCCCTTGTGCTATGAGTGCCTCGCTTCATCAACCTCTCCAGGTCCTTGCTCCCTCTGTTAGCTGCCTTATCTCAGGCATCTCAAACCCCTTCTTTTCTAACAACAGTCATTCCCATCAACACCCAACCAGGATCCTGTATCTTCCATCTCATCTCACCTTTGACTTCACCTCTCGCTTTACATCCATCATCCTGTGTCGTTGGTCTTCTTCATGACCAGTCTTCTCTGACTGAGTACACCCTGTGCCCACTTCTCCATCCCCCGTTTGTTCCACGACCACTCCAATTTGGTTTTCCCCTTTTCAAACAAACACAGAAGCAAAAGCAAAACCAAAATCCAAAACAAGATGGTAAAAGTCTTCCTAAAAATACTCCAGTGGGCGTAGTACTAACATACCAGTTACCATCGAGGCAGTTCCAACTTGTGGCAACTCTGTATGTTGCAGAGTAGAACTTGTCCATAGGGTTTTCTTGCCATAGCCTTTCTGGAAACAGGTTGCCAGGCCTTTCTTCTGCAGTGCTGCTGGTATGGTTTGAACCACCAACCTTTAGGTTACTGGTTGAGTGCAAACCATTTGCACCACCTTAGAACCTTTCTGAGGAGCCCTTGTGGTACAGTGGTTAAGCACTCAGCTGCTAACTGAAAAGGCAGCAGTTTGAACCCACCAGCCACTCTGCAGAACAAAGACCTGGAAATCTGCTTGCATGAAGATTACAGCCTTAGAAACCCTATGGAGCAGTTCTATTCTTTCCTGTAGGGTCACTAAGAGTTAGAATCAATTCCATGGCAATGGGTGAGGATCTTTCCAATGGACATGACACTGTCAACTTGAATAAATGTTTTTTAGTCCTGACTTTACTAAGCATATTTGAAATATCACAAACATACCCCTCACCACCAAGAAGTAAAAGAAATGCAAAACATCTGTCCTCTTGCTTTTCTGCCTGCCTTCTTGATTGCTCCTCCACCTCTTTGTTGTTTCTTCCTCTATGAGGTGTATAAATGTCACTCTTCTTTGGGCTTAGGTCTGTGCCTTCTCTCTATTCCCCCTCTTACGAGAGATCTCATTTATTTCCCAGGTCTCTTCTATTCAATCCATACTCCTCTTTTGTTATTGTTAGCTTCTGTCAAGTCAGGCTACGACTCATGGCGACCCCAAGCACAATGGAACAAAACACTGCCTGGTCCTATGCCATCCTTGTAATTGGCTACAGACTGGACAGACCCTTGTGATCCATACAATTTATATCGGTTGAGTTTTGGAAGAAGCTCGCCAGCCTTTTTTCCTGGTCTGCCCTAGTCTGGTCTGGAAGCCATGCTGAAACTTGTTCGGCATCATAGCATCACAGCAACACGCAAGCCTCCATTGACAGGTGGGTGGTCGTTGCACATTAGGGGCATTGACTAGGAACCGAACCCAGGTCTTCACATTGAAGGTGAGAATTCTAATACTGAACCGCCAATGCCCCCATGAGACTCCTCTAGCTTCCGCTTACTTGATATGTCTTGGATGTCTTTGCAGGCACGTCAGATTTTCATGCTAAATCTGAACCCTTGCTGTTCTTCTCCAACCTGGTCTTTACCTAGCTGCTAGTGTGCTCTTGGGGATCCAGATATAATGTGGTGATATCATTGAATTTCTTAAAATTTCTAGTGATTTTCTCATTGCATTTAATATAAAAAATCTATACTCTTTACCATATCCTAAGACTCTATAGTATGTAATGTGGCTCTGGCATGTTTTCTGCAGCCATTTTTTTTTCCTCCAATCTCTTGGTCACTCTCTGTGCTCCAGTAACAGTAGACTTATTCATTTGTTAACACATCACAGGGGTTTCATACATGCTATTGCCTCTGCCTAGATGACTTTCTACCAGTTCTTCTCTCTCAATCATTGCCATACTTGAGAGAGAAAGAGGCCATTAGCTAGAGGGAAAAACATGGTGTAAGGAAGGTTATATCAAGATGGAATAGACCTGGATACTTGTTCTCAGGAAATGCCAGACGGAGAAAAAGAAGACACTGCCCAAGAGGAGATACTTGATGGAACGAGGAACTCGAGAGGCAGGAGGGAACTGGGTTCAGAGCACAGGTGGAGAGTTTAACCTTGCACAAGAACAAGATCACACTTGTATTTTGTCAAAAAGGAAGAAGGCATGAATGGGCGAGTGTACCTTATGACATGCCCATCAGTGCGGAAGACGGTTCCAAGAACACCAAGATGAGTCAGACCATTCACAATCACCACAGCAATGTAGTCTTAGGGGAACCAACAGAGAGCCAGTAAGTTAGCTATGAACCAGGAAATAGTTGTCTGCAAATATTACCTACTTTTTTTTTTTTAGGACAATCTCCACTTCTGTTTTCTTATGATTTGTTACAGCATTTTGTAGTCCTGGAAACTAAAATTAAGGCTTTTAGTTTGTTTGTTTTTGTTCGTTTATTTTAGCCCTGAAATTTAAGTTTTCATTAAGTTACTGAAAGAATTCTAAATGATAGATTCAGGAATGGCTCCAATCATGAGAAAAAGCAGGTATAAAAGTGCATTGGACACGGAGTTGGGAGGTGCAAGTTTTAGCTTATGCCTCTCACTTGCTGAGTAACTATGTGAAAAGTATATCCCTCTCTGAGCCTCAATTTCCTCACCTGTCAATTAGGAAGTTTGGACAGATAATCTTGAAACCCTTCCCAGCACTAAACTGATTGCCAAAGACCTGGGTGATTCTAACAATTGTACCCTGAGTAAAAGAAAAATTGACTGCTAGTAACCTTTCTTTTTAATACACAGATTTTTTTTTTTTTTTTAATACAGGCTCCTACCTAACTTTTACACCTCCCAGATCCCTTAGTTTGGAGTCATTCATCTCACCTCACAGACTATTTCTTCATAGTCTCCGTCTCCTAAAGCGGGTGATAATCCTATTTCATAACACAGATGAAATAAAAAGTAAACCTCTGTGTGTTAAACATAACCTTCCTACCTCGAGGAAGAGGGGCGGGTGAGAGGAGGGGAGGCAATATGGATTAGTGGGAAGAGCATAGATCTGGAATTAGCGTCATTGTCTTGGGTAACTTAATTCTGCTTCCGATCCTCAGTTTCTTCATCTATCGATTTTGGGTAATAAAAACTAGTACATAAAACCGTGCGAATATGCTTAGCACCATTGCTGGCACACAGCGAAGCTAAGTTTTAGTTTTTCCCATCGCACCTCTTCTCCTTTCCTCTGTGGTCTTCTTTCTGATCCTGAATGTCAATCTTTGCTTTAGTCCTTTTCTCCAAGATGTATAACAGAAAACAACGTAGGAAAACAAAACAAAACACAGAAAACAAATCCCTCCTACTACTCAATCATTTTCCTTAAACATAAATAGCATATTCCTCTACACTTCCCTGGAGATTCTGAACCTATTCTTGTATTTCGGCTGGGGTCAGTACAACCGTATTGTTCAGCCGGCTAGCCTGTAATCCTCCATTTTCTCTGCCTTTGCCTAAGGGTTTTGTAGAGGTGGGACGCATATCCTGCCAAGTGTGGAGTCTTTAAAGTGAGTTACTGGGGGCGAGGTAGTAGAAGGTGACTTTGCAACCTTGCAATTGATTAGTAGTAATATCCATTAGCAATTTTTATGCTTAAATTTTCTATTGTAAACAGACTGATCAGAGAGGAAGCAATATGGGGGTAGGACTGAATTTTTCACCTGGATCTGAAAAGTGTTGACTTCAGACTGTAAGCTCTCATCCAATATTGTGCAGTTTATGAAATTTATTCCTGGAGGCTCTAAATATACAAAAGGAGCAGTTATGAAGAACAACAAAAATAATCAGTAAAGCCGCACTTGAATTATGGGTTGAGAAGAGTATTGGATGTAATCAGAGAGCTAGAAATTACAGTTTGGCAATGTTGGGAAGGTCAGTTTTTTTCTTCTGAAGTCTGTCTGAAAATAGGCGCAATTGTATCTGCGTTATCTACACAGCTGTGGCTTGGAACGGACTCGAAGTCATCTAACAACAACAACATACCTACACCACAGGCTACGTGTGCATTTCAAATGAAACAGCAACCAACGTATGTGAAAGTCTTTGTAAGGTGCTCCGCATATGTTAGGGATAATCGACTCTTAAAATAACTAAAAAAAAAAAATCTACTCTTAAAATAACTAGGCACGGATTTTTCCTTGGTGGTGCAGTGGTTAAGAGCTAGGGCTGTTAACCAAAATGTGGCAGCTGGAATCCACCAGCTACTCCATCGAAACCCTGTGGGGCAGTTCCACCCTGTCCTGTAGGGTCGCTGTGAGTCAGAATCAACTCAGAGGCAATGGGCTTTGAAGAGTAAAAAGGTATTTATAGCACATAGGCGGCTACGTGAACCATTTGATTGACATGACCAGTCGAAGCCATCAAGAAACAATCCGGTCAAAATGGAGGCACAGGCAGGCACACACACGTATGTATGTACAGACAAGCCCACTTCACTTTATTCAAAACGATGGATTTGAAAACATAATTTGATGTCTCCTGGGATGGGTAAAGTAATTAGTAGTGAATCTCGTGAGAAAGATACAGAGTTTTTAGACAGAAAGATTTTGGAAAACCCAGTGGTCAAGGAGCAAAGAGGAGATGCTTCCATTGAGCTCTTGAACAGTTCCTAAGGAACACCTAACTGGAGACGCTATTTGATTTTTCTCTTCATTCCTCCACCTAATCCAGCTCAATTATAACAAAGATGTCTGTAATGATCAAATGAGAAACTTAATATAAGAGAGCCCTGTAAGCTTTAAACTTTTAGATAAGTACACAGCATTGTTATCCTGCCCTTTAGTATCCATTAATAGCTTCTAAATATTTAAGTAGCTAATCAATAAGTCCTACAATATTTCTTCAGAATTCCTATGATGTTTTCTCTAGCTCAGGAAAAAAAAAAAAAAAAAAGTGTTTTCTCCCTTGTTCTCTGCTTGAAATTCTAAGCCACGCTTACTTTACTAAAGCATGTTGGTGGAGGTCTTTCCAGGCCCACTGGAACAATTACCACTGTTTCTCCCTTTGCTGAAAGTAATTTCTATACAGAGTCAAAAAGCCAAACCTATAGGCTTTCCAAGGAGTGGCTGGTAGATTTGAACTGTTGACATTTTGGTTACCAGCCAATCTCTTATCTGCTGTGCCACCAGGGCTCCAATGAATTATGTATGTAATTGGCTGCTAACCAGAAGGTTGGCAGTTGAAATCCACCAGGTGCTCCTTGGAAACTCTATGGGGCAGTTTTACTCTGTCCTATAGGGTCGCTATGAGTCGGAATCCACTTGACAGCAATGGTTTATATATATATATATATGCAAATATGTCATTTTAAGGGGCTAATATAATTAAAATAATGATAGCTACCATTGACTGGGTGCTTTCTATGTACTCTTGTCATTAGCTGCCATTGAATCAAGCTGGCTCCCAACTCATGACAACCCCATGTATAATGAGATGGGACCATTGATATCTATAAGTTTTTGATTGGCTGATTTTTGGAAGCAGATTTCCGGGCATTTCTTCCCAATCTGGCTCAGTCTGGAAGCTCCTCTGAAACCTGTTCAGCGTCTGAGCAGCACACAGGTCTTCCTCGGACGGGTGGAGGCTGTGCACCAGGCACACTGGCCAGGAATTGAAGCTGGGTCTCCCTCGCGGGAGGTGAGAATTCTACCACCGAGCAACCACTGAACCTCTGGGGCCCCCTCTTGTGTAATAAGTGTCTTTAAGTACATTGTCCATCCTCTCTTTCATCTTCACAACCACCTTTTAACAGATGTGGAAACTCAGAGCTGTTTACCTTGCCCGAGATCAAGCAGCTGGCAAGTTCACTGTGTCTGATCCACTGTGGCAGTTCTGTCCTCCTGGAGTCTGGCTTTTATGAAACTTCTGTTTCATTGTGTACCCGCTACACTGTGAATACAGGATGCTAATACTGTCTTATTCAGGGTTTAGAATTTCATCTCTGTTGCAAATGCATATTTGTTAGAAAACGTCAGAAAGATCCTCCTTGGAAAAGGATGTACCGCTGACAGAGTTGCTGACATTATGCACCACTGTGGCTGGCTGTGCTTACCACGTAAATACATCCTGTGACCAGTGGCTAGCATGAGCTAAGCAAACCCTGAGTAATGCTGGGAAGAGTGGGGGCAATGACTTCCTGCAACCTTCAAGTTGGAATTGTTCACTCAACCAAGGGGCGACAGGAAAAGGTGAGTAATGCTTCCTTCCTGACTCTACCTGCAAGGTGAAAGTGTTGACAGTTGGCTTGGTTTCTCGTGTACCTGTAGCAGAATAATATTTATGTAGCCTTGAAATGCATTCAGCAGGCTGTGAGATAGTATCTCGAATGTGCATATCTTGGCCATTTCTTTTACTATTGCTAAAAACAAAATAAAACTCACAAACACAAAGCTGTGCCAGACTTCCCAGTAATGTCAAAGTAAGTCTGAAGGAATTCCGCTTCTTTTTACATGTCTGGTCTTTTCCCATTTACCCTAAAAGATAACAGTTAACCACCAGCTGAAATAATCAGAGCTCTGCCAGACTTCTTTGAGCTGAACTTCTTATGCAGCCTTAAAATTCCATGGTAGGCACGAGGTGCTGTACTTTGAATTCACAGCACTCTTCAGTAAAACACGTGCGCACCACCTGGGCCATCATCCAGTTCACCTGTTTGCCTAGACGTGGCCCAGAGCAGTCCTGGCCTAAGTTATTCTGGTACAGTTTGTTTGCCCACTGGTTTTCTCTTTATTCCTATTTTTAAAATACATGTCATCTTATATAAACTTATCAGCAGAAACTGGACCATGAGAACCTTTCTTATAGTATGAAATTTTGAGCAGACATCTCAGATTTGTGTAGACATCTCCAGATGTGAGAGATCTGCGTGTTATCTTGACGTTTCTTACCGTGTGAGAAGTTGGGCAATGTTGTCATTGAGGCACTCCTGCCTCGCCTGAGTCACTCAGCACATGGTGACGTGGGCCATGTAAGTAATTCAGGAGGTGGCTTATATCAGAATCCTGCTCACGCTTGGGTTTGACTTGTTAAATCAGTTTATGCCTTTGAGAATTGGATGAAATCCTCTTAAAATTCTGGTTGGCATTTAATTCTCCTTCTAAACCAGCGTTGTGCAGATAGAGCTGACTTTGGAGCCAGGCGGATTTGGGTTTAAATTCTGACTCCTCCACCTTATCAGTTCTTTGGTAGTAAATCTCTCCACACCTCAGTTCCCTCATATGTAAAATGATGACCCTCGTAGACTGTGTGAGGATCACATGGGATAATGAATGCAAAGCACTTAGTATCATTTCTGCTACAGAAGATGCCCAAAGAGTGCTAGTTTTCCTCCTAATAAATGCATTCTCCTTTGCCGTTCCACACTGTAATAACGTGCTTCTCCAGTTGTCTCTCAACCAGGTCCTCCCAGGTGTGGGATTAAAACTTTGCTCCATCAGTTTCCATCATGTCAGAGAAAGAAACTTCTAACCCTCCCAAATCTTGCTGATATGATCTTGGCTATTAGGAGGGAAACACCCTAAGTGACCCTAATTTAGGGCAAGAGAGAAAACCACCATAAAAAAAAAAAAAGAGAAAACCACCATACCACGCATTTAAAATTCTCATGTGCTCACAGTAGTTTTGGCATTAATTCCCTCAGAAAGTAAGAATTAAAGTGAAGTCAAGAATATGGCATCCAGATATGTACTAATTAAGGCTCCCCTCTTTTAGGGTGTCCAACCTTCCCTATTTGCTGGGAACTGAGGTTTTCCCAGGATGGGGGATTTAGTGCTGAAGCTGGGAAAGTGCCTTGCAAACAGGGTTGACTGGTCACCTTGGGAATATTCAGGCAAGGGCTCTGAGGAAGGATGGCTGGCCTGGTCTGCCTTGCAGAGTTCTGCCCCGTAGGCCTCACTGCACTATGCAGCTACATGAGCCTTGGGCATAGAGTTCTTTCTATCAGTGGGGCAGGCTACATATTTCTAACATCACTTCCAACCTTAGTAGTCTATGCTTCTGGCTGAGCAGGTCTCTGCCCTGGCTGCCTGTCTCATCAGATGCCAACACTGGCCTTCTCTCTTTGGCACCTTACACACACTTGGAAGGGAAATAGAATGAGACGACTGTCTGGGCACTTTGGACACCCTCCCATTTCTGAACCATGGACTCTGGAGTCTTGACTTGCCAAGCAGCTTGAGAAAAGAACACAGGCCTCAAGTCTGATAACATCAGTCTGATTCACCAGGGCCTGAGCCCTGCTGTTTACCTACAAGGGAGTGTCCAAGAGACAGTTCTCAGAGTTCACAGAGACAGACACCCGCCCCTTGGCCTCCCTGAACTGGCTTGCTCTGGCCTATGAGAGTTACCGTTTATTTGCTATGTTGATTTTTTTTTCCTATCCCTAAGTTTGAAAAGTGAACTTCCTCTAAAGGCCCAAGGAAGACATGCAGTCCCTTACCAGCAATCTTGTGACCGGGATGTAAGCTAAGTCTTGAAGTCTCATTTGTAATGTGCTCTGCTTTTTATTCAGTCCAGACTTTAAAGTTTTAAGCAGCCAGGCTGAAGACCTCCAGGGACTAAAATAAATCGCTTAGTAAAAAAAAAAAAAAGTCATATAATTTGCATACTTTCTTTCCCTGTTGTTTGCTTCTTTTTTTATATGATTTAAGTTTTGGGTTTCATTTATAATTCAGATATATTGGCCATGAAACAGAAACCATAAACCAAAAGGGTCATATTGAAATTAACAAATTAGGCTGATAATCCTCAAACCCATTGTCACTGAGTTGATTCTGACTCATAGTGACCCTATGGGGCAGAGTAGAACTGCCCCATAGGGTTTCCAAGGCTGTAGTCTTTACTGAAGCCGACTGCCACATCTTTCTCCTGTGGAGCGGCTGATGGATTCAAACCATCAACCTTTTGGTTAGAAGCCAAGCACCCACTGCACCACCAGGGTTCCTTCCGATAACACCAAACCAAAAAAACCTAACCCACTATTATTTCCTTACTCTCTTTTTCTTCCTTCTTTCCTTCCTTTTCTTTTTTTCCTTTCTATCATGCATTTATTCCTTCATCATCTATCTATCTATATTTCCCTATTGAATATCTGACTCCCGGACTGGAATCTAAGGCCCATCACGGCAGGGAGTTTGCCTAGAGTAGAATTTGGTTGCTCAATGTATGCACTTCAGGGATTCTGCTTATTGTCATCAATGGGTTGTCCTTGCCTTGATTAAAGTCGCTATCGCTCCAGAGCACAACTGTTTTTATACCACAAGGTGGGCAGCAGGGACATGGGCTTAGTCAGTTAATTTCCTGTTCTGGCCCTTGTAATTAAGGTTCTACTTAAGCTCAAAATTGAGCATCCCACAGGACATACTGAAGCTAGGATCCAGATATTTCCATACCTGGTCCTGATGAAATTAATAGTCTATTTTGATTTAAAGTAACCGTGGTGGCATAGTGGTTAAGAATTTGGCTGCTAACCAAAAGGTGGGTAGTTTGAATCCACCAGATCCCCTTGGAAACCCTATGGAGCAGTTCTACTCTGTCCAATAGGGTCGCTATGAGTTGGGATCGACTCGATGGCAGTGAGTTTGGTTTTTTTTTTTTTTGGTTTTTGGAGTTAATGATTTAATGCATTTTCCCCTTTGGAAATCATTAAAATTTAATGGCAGTTTTCAAGAGGATAACACAAGATGACAATCGGTTGTAGAATTTGGGGCATTGTCACAGAGGTATGTGGAAAATACTATTGGGCAGGTGTTTTTCTGGTGTTTTCATAGTTGCTCCCCATCAGCTGCTTCCTGTTACCTCCAAGACTAGAGTTATGAGCTCTTGACTAAGACACTCAATTTCCTTCTTGTTCAATATTTAATATTAGATTTTCAATAAGACTCAAAGGCCTGGAAACTAAAATGTAAGAATGTTAAGTTCATGTTCAGGAAGAAAAAAGGCAACTCCCAATAGACTCCTGCAATGGAAGCCACATGATACAATATTGGGACTGTTGCTACACAGTTATAAAAAGAGAGCTTTTAAGGCACCCTGGGAATTTTTCTATTTTTTCACAGAAATGTATGAGTTTTTTACCTCCTCAAGAATGCCTATATTTGTGGCTATTATCAGAAAAAAAGGGAAATAACAAGCGTTGGTGAGGATGTGGAGCAACTGGAACTCTCATTCATTGCTGGCAGGATTGTGAGCGGTACAACCACTGTGAAAACAGTGTAGCAGTTCCTCAGAAAGTTAAACATAGAACGACCTTATGACCCAGCAATTCCACTCCTAGGTAGATACCCAGGGGAACCAAAAGCAAGGACTCAAGCAGTAACTTGTACACCAGTGTTCACTGCAGTGTTATTCACAAGAGCCAAAAAGTGGAAACAACCCAAGTGTCTATCAGAAGATGAATGGATAAACAAAATGTGGTACATAATATGCAAGGAAATATATATATATACAAGGAAATACTCCTCAGCCATCAAGAGAAATGAAGTCCTGATGGCATGACATGGATGAATCTGGAGACATTATGCTGAGTGAAATAAGTCAGACACAGAAGGACAAATACTGTATGAGCACCCTTGTATGAACTGTCTAGATGGGCAAAAGCAGAGGCCACACTTTACTCGTGATTACCAGGGGCATGTGGGGAGGGAAAGTGGGGGTAGGTACTGCTTCAGGGTGCAGGGTTTTTGTTAAGGGTGATGAAAAAATTGGAAGCAGATGGTTGTGATTGTCACACGATACGGTGAACGAAATTAATGTCGCTGAATGGTACACATCAAACAGTTGAAAAGGCAAAGGCTTTGAAATAGATACACATTTCACCACACTAAAAATTAAATAAAAAAAGAATGCATATCTTTGGATATTTGGATGGGTCTGGGCATAAGCCATTGCAGGAGTGAAAAAGAAACCACTCGGGTTCAGTCAGTGCATCAGCATAGAGAAAATTAGGCTTCCCTACATACACCACTGTACCACTTTCCAGCATTAGCCGAGGGTACGGCCAGCAGCTACCGTTAAAAAAAAAAAACAAACTCGAATATAAGAAGAATTTGCCTGCGCTAAATAAGTTAATGTGATAGGTTACAAACTGTGCTTTCATTTTTATCTTTATGCTCATTTTCCAATGATGATATCACTAAAACATGGAGACAAAAATCTTTTTAAGCAAAGGACAGATGAAACATTTAGGGAAAAACAGTGTGCTAAACTTTTTTTTTTTTTTTTAAACATCCAAACTGTTTTCACAGTATTCCATCTCCAGGGAACGTTGCAGGCTTTAGGTGCACACAACTAGCCTAGGTCAAGTCTCAGAGTGCTTTTCTCATTTTTACTGGTAATCTGAAGAGATGATATTCAACAAGAAAGGGAGAAAATAAAAGATATGAGTAATTATAAGCATACTTTTGCTTCAGAAAATTTTTCACATTGCACAGTCATAAATTTATGCTAATAAATGATAAAATATTTTATTTATTTAATATAGAATATACAATATTGCACTCCAGTTGCAAGTAGTTCATCAAAAAATTGTATTTACAAACTGCCATAACAATTGTCTGAGCCAGATGTTTT
Source organism: Loxodonta africana (assembly GCF_030014295.1). NCBI lineage: Eukaryota > Metazoa > Chordata > Mammalia > Proboscidea > Elephantidae > Loxodonta > Loxodonta africana. The sequence continues at coordinate 7,852,612 of NC_087353.1, forward strand.
ACGGCATCAACAACTATAACCATGACATTGAACTTTGAACCTACTAAAAAAGGGCCAGGTTTAATAGTCTCCTTTTTACTCCACAGTGTCAGTGACCAGTAGTTTAAAAACTACGTACGTGTAAAAACAATAACCTTTCCAGTTACATAAATACCTTTCAGTAGTAAAAAAAAAAATTTTACTGCTAATCCCTCCCCACGTATTAGTCAAGTAGATTACCGTCAAACTATTTTCTTTGCTTTATCAGTAATGTTTCTTTCCATCATGTTTAATCATGTTATTCTATATGCTATTTTTTTCATGAACAAATGAGTTATTTTGCTCATTCTTACAGAAAGCGGTAGCGAAACTTTTCATCCAGACTGAGCTACAAAGTTTGATTTTTCTCCAAAGTTATTCAGCAACTGAGATGATCCAGGTTTAGGACAGGAATCCTCTACCACAGACTCAAGGCGGGCACAAGGCTGAGGCACATAAATGTGAACAGAAGGAGAGTTTGCTCTGCTTAGAGTTTGGGGACCCCCGTTCCCCTGTTCTTCGTGCCCAGCTATCTCAGACATCTACTTCCCGAATCCACCCCAACTAAATCCTTTGTGCTTCCTGTGCCGCCTCTGAAGTTCAAAATGTTCCTGAAAGATCTTGGCGGTTTTAAAACGAAACCAGCTGGTGTTCTTTTTTTTTTCATCTATTTTATGGACAGTGTAGTCAGCCACCATTTTTATTTCAGAGACATCTGACCTAGGTTCTAATGCATCTTATTCTGACAGTAGAAAGGCACAAAACCATTTTGCATAAAGCATTCACATATGAAGCTAATGGGATACCTGCACATAAGAGAACTGGCTATATGAAAAAGACCCTTTTCTTAAAATAATAATAATGATAATTCTCCTTATCTTTGACAGTATCTCTTTTACCTAAGTGCAATTCAGTGGACAGGAAAATAGCAGCATTTTTAGAGCAACAGCTGGGAGAAAATTCTTATAGCGGGGAGTCTGTCGTATTGAAAAGAGCCCACATTGAACCTACACCTGCCAGCCCGCACAGCGTCTGAAGACGTGTATCTCGGGCTTATTTGAAAACAAATCACTTTAGTATCGAGCACTTTATAGTAGCAAACACTCAGCTTACAGTCAGAAGATATTTGAACAATATATACAAAAATCTAACCAAGGAAAAGAAAAGATGACTTCAAATTGCACCAATAAAAACAGACCATACCAAGTAGAGGAAAACCATCTCAAGACCAGTAACTGTGTAAAAATAAATATTTAAGTAACTCAAAGACCTATTCTCACCATTAAACCTTTATAAAAATAGAATACAGTATTAAACAAATATACAAATATATCGAAATAGAATCATTTATAAAATATTTTACCATTAAGAAACCCATTTCTTTCCCCCTCATTCTTCTTTCTAATAATTTTGTTCTTGAAGAGATACATTTTGATAAAACTTTGTTTTGAGAGGGTTGACTAGGTGACAAATCTTCACTGGGTCATCATCACTGATACAGAATTACTCTCAGATAGTCCTGAATCTGAAAATGTATTCACTCTGGGTGTCAAGGGCAAGTTCAGAATTAAGGTCACAGTAATGCTGCACCAACATTCTGATCCCTAAGTCTCCCAGCCACCCGGAGGCGGTCCCTTGTTTCAAAGTATACCTTTTTTTGAGAAGGGTGAATTACTGCCTAATTTGGAATGGCTACGCGATACGTGAAGGCTTGGATTAGACCAAATAGAAGGGCAAATCTTGCCCTCAGGTAACCATGTTCTGTGTCAACTCTGACTTTGCTATTCTTGTTTGAAACTTGGAAACAAGGGGACTGTTGGAGGCACATTTTAAGTGATGCTGTGAAAGAGGAATGATGTTATTGATCTGATAAGATGAAACTCCAAGACACTTTTGCCAACACCCAAGTAACTACAGAAGTTTTTATTTAGCGGTATCTCAACTATAAGTTATCTTTTAATAGGTACTGCCACAGGCCTACAACCTGATGCAAACTGGAATGGACAGAATGACCTGTGACCCTGAAGTGGCTTTATAAGTGCCTTCTGAATCACTGAATAAGATTATCAGTTGTGTAGTTTTAGGATGGAGCCCTGGTGGCGCAGTGGTTAAGAGCTTGGCTGCTAACTAAAAGGTCAGCAGTTCGAATCCACCAGCTGCTCCCTGGAAACCCTATGCGGCAGTTCTACTCTGTCTACAGGGTCACTATGAGTCAGATTCAATTCGATGGCACGTAACAACAACCACAGTTTTAGGATTAACTGAGGTTTCCAGTGTGGTGATGCTTTAAAATTTGGTGTTTTGTATGCATGTGCGTTTAGTCTTTGTTAACTATGGTATTTAACTAGAATATACCTTCTGATTACAGTTGAATACAGAATAGAAGGAATTTTGATTTAAATGGTACCAATCAGCCCAAGATGGCTGAAAGGAGTAAATACCATGGCATTGATGCTTGGTTTTCATGCTCTTTGCCTTAAAAAAAAAAAATCAATTTAGATATTGTTAAAATGCACCTCAGTATGTCTTTGTCGGCAAGTCAGTCAAAAGCATGTCCTAGAAAATACTTCCAAACAGGCTTCCCCTCTCTAGCTACCCTCTGGAAATAAGTATAGATCCGTCTCAAACAAGAAAAACCTTTCAACAGCTTTAGCTGGATGATAACAATCAAAACTCAGCTAATTTCCAAGTTCTGTGTTCCCCTCTTCTCCATAGCTCAAATATTTCTACATCTAGGCATTTCAAATCTTCTGAAATTACTTAGGCTTAGTCAATAGGGTGCTTTGTTCCTTGGGAAACAGCAATCATGTTGTCAGCTTGGGGATACTGGACAAGACGAGTGCTCGTGAAGATGGTCCTGTGATTCCAAGTCACCCATGATACACTTCAAGGGAACCTCCCTCCTTGGGAAGGATTTCTTCCTGAGGAGAAAGAAAAAAAAAGTCAATCAATTCTAGTTTAGGCAAATGTTATAAAACTAAATATTATACTTCAAATTCTGTTCCCTATAGTCTTTGGCTTTGTGACATTCTCTGTATTTCACACATTTCCTTTGTGAATTTTAAATTTTGAAGAGAAGTTGGTGGCCTTACTAAAGGCAATGATCACTTGGTTCCTCTGGTAGGATAAATCTCCATCTTCCTGTAGGCCTTTCTCTGGACTTTTGAAATTTCTGTTTACCTCAAACCAATAACGGAGTGGGGTGAAGAAAATGTTTTTGAACGTGAGGCTAGAGCTAACTACCACAGGGTTGGACAACAAAAATAGAAAACAAGGCAGATTGTTTAAATAAATATTTGAAGTGAAATAGATTCCACCCTTTTAAAATACCGATAGCTCCAAAAGGCCTAGGCATTGGCCAGAAGAAAGGGAAGGGCAGTCTTATAATTACTTAAGCAGGTTGTTTACCTAAAACAGGCTCTTAGCTGATAAATGCAGAGCTTCCAAGTATCATCAAAGATATTTGTTCTATACTCCCAAAGCATCTTTGCAAATGATGAGACCACAATTACCTCACACTAGCCTTTAGTGTGGGCTTCTACATGTCTTCCGTTACTACCAAAGAGAAATGTGGAGATCATTGTCAGAATATCTGAGGAGTTCTGCTTGCGGAGCCGTAATATCGCTCCTTGAAATTAAACCATGTTTATTCCTAATTCACCTAAAGGAAAAGTTACCATTCTTTTATAACGATACTAAAATCAGCAACTTATATATTCTATGCAAAAAACAGAAAACCAGAAAGTCCTACATTTTGGCAAGTTCCCGATCTGATGAATTGAAGGATAGGAAGATGACTAACCACCACCAAAGAGAAGAGCAATTTTCATGAATTACACTCTGAAAACTGAATACCAAAATCATCCATGTGTCACCTGTCTGTTGGAGCCCGGGTGGCACAGTGGTTAAGAACTTGGCTGCTAACCAAAAGGCCAGCAGTTTGAATCCAGCAGCCACCCCTTGGAAGCCTCACCGGGTAGTTCTACTCTGTCCTGTAGGGTTGCTATGAGTTGAAATTGACTCGACAGTAACAGGTATGGGTAACCTATTACTCAAGGGTCTGCCTTCATGGGATTCTACGAGTCATCTTCCAGTTCTGATATTGGATGACTGCAGCTCAGTTTGGAAAAGCAAACATTTTTTATTCCATGAGGTGAAAACTGATGAACTTGTTATTTAAGTCTGGATGGAATAATTTTAATTACAGTTTATGATCTCTCAATGGGCTCAAGCATAGCAACAATTGTGAGGATGGCACAGGCCTGGGCAGTGTTTTGTTCTGTTGAACACAGGGTCACTATAAGTTGGAACCGACTCAATGGTGCCTATCAACAACAATATCTAACAAGTGGACAAAAAAACTCCATAGTAAATATACTTATTTTTTCTTTTGCTTAGAAAGACTAATTTTCTCAAATTTTCTGAATTTCTCCTGAAATCTTAAAATGAACTCTTAGGAATTTCAACACAAGTGTCCTAGTAAACTAGAGAAAAAGTACAGGTTAAACTCTTGCTTCCATGTCTTGAAAAAGTCATGGAACTAGTTTCTGAAACGAGTAATTCCTGTGATGAAAGCTTACGTTTACTTTGTAAACTGCATTTTTTTTTTTTTAAGTTGCTGGAGGTAACTGCTTCACCCACACAAAGTCCGCCACACTCTCCGATCCCATTGGCTTTGGTTCTTGGCTCTCTCTATTGGCTATCCTTCAGAGCAAACAATGCTGTTTGCAGGCGGTGAGTTAAAAAAGGTGGTCTGTGGTTAGGGACAGACATCATTACAGGGAGCAGTCAGCATCAGGGCATGGGGAAAGCCCAGCTCATTTCCTCCTCAGGACTCTCTAAAGAACTAGGTATTAAGTACTGACTGAAGTTTCCAAGAATTCAAGCTATGTTTTGGGTCTAGGCTAGTAAATGTGTAAAGGAAATCTCTACAGCGCTGTGACTGTCAATGACATGTGCTACAAACGACTGCACGGGTTCCGGGTGACGCCAGCCTCCCCTCTCTGCGCAAAAATATGAAACAGCTGGGAAAGCAAGCCACACTGTCCGTCCCTATCTTCCAACAAACAGGATTGAGTGAGGTGGAGAAACAGTGCAGTGAACCAAGCTAATTCATGAGCCTCTGGTTCTCCTGCAGAGATTCACCCTCTGTGGTTTCCTAAACTTGCTGTCACCTTCTCTTGGAGGGAAGAACAGTTGTCTCTTGCCTCAACTATGTCTCTTTGCTGTCAAAGTGAAAATTCTCACAGGCTAACCAAACTTGTTACCTTTTTTCATAGAGTCAAGCCTTAAAGGGCTTTCGAAAGATGACTTCATAGGTCCAATCCTAAACTGTTTCACATCGTGATTTTGATACTGGAGATGGGGGTGGGCCTGGGTCTAGAGACGTCAGAAAAGGGTGATTTTACTTTTATGTCGTCAGGTTATATTTTGGCTTGTTTGGGTGTCATCTCATCTCACCACTGTTTCTGCCATCAGTTCTACCTTCCTTCTGTGAATAAAACACAGAAGAAGGCTCTGACTCCCGCTAGCTATCTGGATGTGAACTTAATTTTCAGTTTACTTTTTACATAATCCAGTAAGCAATGAGCTTCTGTTTTTCTTCTTCTGGGTTCCAATCATGGAACCTGGATATATACGTAGTACTGACTACCCAGAATAATAAAATATAGAGAGTGGAAATTATCTGCCCATCTCCCTTCATTTCATGAAGGATGGAAGCCGAGGCCCAAAGTGGAGGAGTGACTAGTCAGCAGAAGACAGACCTCCTACTTCCCCCCCAGACCTGTACCCCCAGACCCTGCTCACTCTCCACAGCTTTCCTCCTCCACATGATAGCATTTATGCCTGACATCATTGGCATACCCTGGACAGCACTCACTTCTCTCCGTTCCAAAAGATAACTTGTGGAAAACATGATTAAAAAAAAAAAGTTTGACTTCCTATATACGTGTCTAGGGACTCAGACTAGAGGAAGAAGCAAATATTTGATAAAATATAAGAAAGAACTCAAGTTTTGAGCCTCGGGTCAAGAGAAACAAAGAATCTCCCCGTCCTCATGTTGGATATTACTCATGTTTGTATCAAGGCTGTGGCTACTCAGAGGTTATTAAGTTTACCATTATGATTATTCAGTCTTCAGGAGAGAGTTGCACACAAACACGTCCTGTGACATGCCACCCCCACCAGTTACTGGAGTTTATCTCAAGGGGAGACAAAATACCTTCATGGCATGAAATGTTCTTTTCATTCAGCATACAGCATGGTGTCAGTGAAGGGCAAAAGGAAGCTATGTTGCACTGTTTAATTCTTGGTTCTCAAAAAGAATTCTGAAAAGGTACCTTCTCCTCTCCCTTCACTACTCCCAGGTGTGCTGAAGGAAAAGTAAGGATGACACCTGAGGATAAACCTTATTTAGCTCCTCAGTGAAAAGCACATTGAGCAAAAGGACTTCACCCCGTGCTCCTGGGTGATGCAAAGGGAGACAGTATATCCCATGTTATGATCAGAGAGAGAAACTATAGAGTGAGAGCAATTAAGAACTGTGAGCCATACTATAATCTAGTCCAATCCCCTCATATCAACAAACTGACGCTCCCTGGTGTGAACTAAACTGCTCCAGCAACTCTTAGAAAGTCTGCAAAAAACAATTTCAGCAAAATTTAGCCAAAGAAAGTTATTTTCCAGCTATGTGAGTGTCAAACTGCTGACAAAACCCTGCAGAGAAGTCCTTCCTCACAACTTCGTACAGAAATGCCTCCAAGAAAATGCCAGCTGCTTTTGACATGGTGACACCCAGCCTTCCTTTCTGCAGGAGGCGAGCAGTAAAGAGTTATAAGAGAGCAAAGCCTGTCCTCGGGCTACAGGCTGGATGAGTTGGCTACAATCAAACATGGAGACAGCCCAGAGTGAGTTTGTATCACAAGGTCAATTCACATAAAGACTAGGTGTTCCTGGCTATTGTCAATGCAGGGTGTAACAGCAGGGGGGGTTGACTTTGTACTGAGCTTGTCTGCTTGCTGACTGAGCCTTTTTTAAAATAATTTCATTTTCCCCCATTTTTCACTAATAAGCCAACTAGGATGGTGCTAACATAGAATTATCCTTGCAGGCAGACCTAGAGCCTGGAAACCTGGATTTGGTAGCAGTTCCATTATTTGGTAGGTCTAACCAAAAGGTTGGCAGTTTGAATCCACCAGGCGCTCCTTGGAAACTCTATGGGGCAGTTCTACTCTGTCCTACAGGGTCACTATGAATCAGAATCGACTCAGGGGCAATGGGTTTGGTTTTGGAAACCCTGATAGTGTAGTGGTTAAGTGCTATGGCTGCTAATTCAAAGGTCGGCAGTTCCAATCCACCAGGGCTCCCTGGAAACTCAATGGGGCAGTTCTACTCTGCCCTATAGGGTCGCTATGACTCAAAACTGGCTCCACAGCAACGGGTTTGGGTTTTTGGTTTGCTTCCAATTTTAGATTACTGGACTCTAACCGGAAGTTGCCACTAACCACCACTCAACTTGGCTACACTGAACAAACACAAACACGCACACAGACAGACACCATTCTCAGGCTCTGGGAAAGCCCACCTTAGGGTTCCGGTCTCCCGGTCTGGGCGCAGGCGGCGTCCCTCCAGCTCCTGCAGCCCCTTGCTGCGTGGGGGTCTCCCTGGCCTTCTTACAGGTGTACAGCCATTTGATGATGCGAGCGTTCTTCTCGATGACCGAGGTCCTGCTGGGGACTTGCTCCACCAGCTCGTCTTCCTGCAGTCCGTCGTCCCCGCCGCTGTGCCGGGAGAAGCCGCTGTCCGACGTGGCCATGCTCACGCTGCGGACTCTGAAGGCGATGTGGTCTGACCCTGCTGAAAAGTTCTCCCTGCCGAGGTCCTCCACCACCTCGGGGTCCAGGCCGCAGTACTGGAAAAAGGTGTCAGACTCTGCAAAGGACTTAGAGTAGCGGGAGCTGATGTCCGACTGAGAGCGGTGCAGGCCCCGGCGCCTTACCTCCTGGAGGAGCTCAGGACCAGGGGGCGCGGCTTGGCACCTGCTGGGTGCCCTGGCAGGCAGGGAGGGGGTAGGTGGCGCGGGAGGTACTGAACCGGCGACAGGGCCGGCGCCAAGGCTGCTCCCTGGGGCCTTGGCCGGGGCGGCCTCCTGGCCCTGGGCTCTGGCCTCCTGGCCCTGGGCTCTGGCCTCCTGGCCCTGGGCTCTGGCCCCCTGGCCCTGGGCTCTGGCCCCCTGGCCCTGGGCTCTGGCCCCCTGGCCCTGGGCTCTGGCCTCCTGGCCCTGGGCTCTGGCCTCCTGGCCCTGGGCTCTGACCTCCACACTCTCGGTCTTGACCTCCTCTCCCACTTTAGGCATCTCAGGGGGCACCAGCGCCTTGTCCTTGCCTGGCCCTTGGAAGAGCTTCTTCACCAAGCTTCCCCTGGAGCCGTCGGCGCCGGGCCCTCTGACGAACTCGCATTTCTGCCGGTAGATGACCAGCGAGTCCGGCCTCAGCGGCTTCCGGGCAATGGCCCTGCGAGCCACGGGGCACGGGGCGCGGGCCGGGAGCTGGGGGGCGCCGGCTGCCGTCTCCTCCGGGCCGCGGGGGTCGCAGGCGCTCCTGCGGCTGTCCCCGGAGCAGCTCTCGCTGCTGCTCTCGGAAGCGGAGGTGGGCCCGGCCACCGGTCGGCTCTTCACGTACTTGGCGCGGTCGGCCGCCAGCCTCTCCACGGCGCTCCTGCGCGCCGGCCGCGCCGCGTCCAGGTGCCGGCGCAGGTAGTCGGGGCCCCGGTGCAGGAGGCGCTCGCTCAGGGGCGCGTCGAACGCCGGCAGGGCGTGCATCCTGACGCCGGGCGCGACCCCCGCGGGCATGGCCGCGGTGCTCGGGGTCCCGTGAGTCCGGGCGCTCAGGCACCCGCTGCGGGCTTCCGGCGCGCCGCTGGGCAAACTCCGGATCCGCGCCGATTGGCGAGTCCCGCCCCGTGCCCGCCGCGCCCCGCGCCCGCCGCGCCCCGCCGGCCCAGGTCCGGAGGTGGGTGAACCCCGAAGTCCGCGCTAATTGGCGAAGCGCGGCCGGTGCCCGCCGCGCCCGGCTCGGGGCCGCCCGCCCGCCGGCGCCTTTACCTTGCAGCCGAACCAGCCTCCCGGGCCAGGCCAGCCAATCGCCGGGGAGGAGGGTGCCGGCCCGGCTGACGGGCCACTCAGCTGGCAGCGCGTCTGGGAAAGGGGCACTCGTGGGGCGCGGGGGAGGATCAGGCCATCCGGCTGGCAGAGAAGCCTGGGGCGGAAAGTGTTGGTTCAGCTCCTGGTATCCTCTGCCTCCCCCGTGGCCCTGGAATCTCCTGAGGGCAAAGCCTGAACGGTGGCGTTTCCGGGGGAGGAGGAGGGACAGAGGAGATGGGGTCCCCCCACCGCCTTCAAAGCCTCGCGTCCTTTGATTCTTAAGGTGATCTCGGTGTGTTTGAAAACTTTTGACTGTTAAATGTCCTAAGTTTCTCCCTGAGATTATAATTTTATTATAAGAAAAAAAAAAAAAAAGGATACAGACGGAAAGAAAATGCATGGCACATTCAGGGGACAGTCTATGTGTTGGGCAGTGTGAACCCAAAAGCCCAGCAGGGACTTGGATTCTGGTCCAGACTAGGTCACTGACGGGCCATGAGGCGTGACCAGGTCAGAGCAGAGGGTGCCAAGACTAACAGGAAGAGCAGACTGGTGTCAGAAGACTCAGGAAAAAGCCTGATCAAATGCCCAGCTCCACTGTTAGTTTTTACTGTAACCAAGATAACAGGAAAACCGTGGTTTCACAAGGGGAGAGGATCAGCATAGATATGCTAATAGTCTAAAAGAGAAAATATTACCAAAATTCCATTCTTTCTAAAAGTTGGAAAAAGGACTAAAAATATCTGCCAGACAAGTGAAGTCCAAGTTATCTCTCATGTTAAGGAGTACACCAAGAACTACCCACCTTGCACAAGTTGTGACTGAGTGCCCTGTGTGTGATCCTTCCTGGATATGATGCAATTTTGGTAAACACGTCTTGTGTACCAGTGGGGAAAAATGGCACAACAAAAGGGATCTGAGGTGGGGGGCCTCCTGGTGAATCAGCAGGAGCTGAGGCTGAGTGATTCAACCAAGGTTTCAGCACAACTGCCCTGAGGAGACCAGGGCAGCACAGCAGGTTGGGCTGAAGAGGGCCTTCCCCGTGGCCATAGAGTCGGTGCTGACTCACAGAGACCCTACAGGACGGAGTAGCACTGCTCCATAAGGTTTCTGGGGAGTGGGTGATAGATTTGAACTGCTAACCTTCTGGTTAGCAACCTAGCTCTTAACCACTGTGCCACCAGGGCTTTGAAAAAAAAAAAAACAACCAACAAACCCATTGCTGTCCAGTCAATTCTGACTCTTAATGACCCTATAGGACAGAGTAGAACTGCCCCATAGGTTTTCCAAGGAGTGCCTGGTGAATTTAAATTGCCAACCTTTTGGTTAGCAACCTAGCTCTTAACCACAATGCCACCAGGGTTTCCCCACCAGGATTTGGAGACCTTTTAATCCCTTTGACCCACCAAAGGAAAAAAAAAAAAAAAACCCAGTGCCGTCGAGGCTTGGTGGGACTAAATCACAGTCATTGGACGAAACACAACGTGAAACCAAGTCTTCTGAGAGGCAGACTACTCAGATAGCCTCACCCGAAAACGTCAGATTCGCTGAAAAAGAAGACCTTTAGGTCTTCAGATTCATTGAAAAAGAAGATAGAGAGAAACCTCAAGTTGAATGTATTTTGTTTCCTACAGCAGGATGGTGGAAGGGGCCTGATAGACCCCAAAGTCCAGCCTTCTTTCTGCTCACCAACCCTGGTCTTTGTCAGACTGAGGAAAAAAGCCTTTTTAATTGATTAGCCTAGAGTGGCTCCTTTTCCTAATTTGCACTACCTATGCAAAAAAAAAATTTTTTTTTTTAATGCAATAGCAGCAGTCCTAGGTGAACCCTTAAGGAGATGGCCTCTGAAATTAGTCTGAAGAATTTTTTTTTAATAACTTTTATTAAGCTTCAAGTGAACGTTTACAAATCCAATCAGTCTGTCACATACAAGTTTACATACATCTCACTCCCTACTCCCACTTGCTCTCCCCCTCTTGAGTCAGCCCTTTCAGTTTCTACTTTCTTGACAATTTGGCCGGCTTCCCTCTCTCTCTATCCTCCCATCCCCCCTCCAGACAAGAGTTGCCAACACAATCTCAAGTGTCCACCTGATACAATTAGCTCACTCTTCATCAGCGTCTCTCTCCCACCCGCTGACCAGTCCCTTTCATGTCTGATGAGTTGTCTTCGGGGATGGTTCCCGTCCTGTGCCAACAGAAGGTCTGGGGAGCATGGCCGCCGGGATTCCTCTAGTCTCAGTCAGACCATTAAGTTTGGTCTTTTTATGAGAATTTGGGGTCTGTATCCCACTGATCTCCTGCTCCCTCAGGGGTCCTCTGCTGTGCTCCCTGTCAGGGCAGTCATCGATTGTGGCCGGGCACCAACTAGTACTTCTGGTCTCAGGATAATGTAGGTCTCTGGTTCATGTGGCCCTTTTTGTCTCTTGGGCTCTTAGTTGTCGTGTGGCCTTGGTGTTCTTCATTTTCCTTTGCTCCAGGTGGGTTGAGACCAATTGCTGCATCTTAGATGGCCGCTTGTTAGCATTTAAGACCCCAGACGCCACATTTCAAAGTGGGATGCAGAATGATTTCATAATAGAATTATTTTGCCAATTGACTTAGAAGTCCCCGCAAACCATGTTCCCCAGACCCCCGCGCTTGCTCCGCTGACCTTTGAAGCATTCATTTTATCCCGGAAACTTCTCTGCTTTTGGTCCAGTCCAATTGAGCTGACCTTCCATGTATTGAGTGTTGTCTTTCCTTTCACCTAAAGCAGTTCTTATCTACTGATTAATCAATAAAAAACCCTCTCCCACCCTCCCTCCCTCCCCCCCTCGTAACCACAAAAGTATGTGTTCTTCTCAGGTTTACTATTTCTCAAGATCTTATAATAGTGGTCTTATACAATATTTGTCCTTTTGCCTCTGACTAATTTCGCTCAGCATAATGCCTTCCAGGTTCCTCCATGTTATAAAATGTTTCAGAGATTCGTCACTATTCTTTATCGATGCGTAGTATTCCATTGTGTGAATATACCACAATTTATTTACCCATTCATCCGTTGATGGACACCTTGGTTGCTTCCAACTTTTTGCTATTGTAAACAGAGCTGCAATAAACATGGCTGTGCATATATCTGTTTGTATGAAGGCTCTTGTATCTCTAGGGTATATTCCTAGGAGTGGGATTTCTGGGTTGTATGGTAGTTCTATTTCTAACTGTTTAAGATAACGCCAGATAGATTTCCAAAGTGGTTGTACCATTTTACATTCCCACCAGCAGTGTATGAGAGTTCCAATCTCTCCGCAGCCTCTCCAACATTTATTATTTTGTGTTTTTTGGATTAATGCCAGCCTTGCTGGTGTGAGATGGAATCTCATCGTAGTTTTAATTTGCATTTCTTTAATGGCTAATGATCGAGAGCATTTTCTCATGTATCTGTTGGCTGCCTGAATATTTTCTTTAGTGAAATGTGTGTTCATATCCTTTGCCCACTTCTTGATTGGGTTGTTTGTTTTTTTGTGGTTGAGTTTTGCCAGAATCATGTAGATTTTAGAGATCAGGCGCTGGTCGGGGATGTCACAGCTGAAAATTCTTTCCCAATCTGTAGGTGGTCTTTTTACTCTTTTGGAGAAGTCTTTAGATGAGCATAGGTGTTTGATTTTTAGGAGCTCCCAGTTATCTGGTTTCTCTTCATCATTTTTGGTAATATTTTGTATTCTGTTTATGCCTTGTATTAGGGCTCCTAGGGTTGTCCCAATTTTTTCTTCCATGATCTTTATCGTTTTAGTCTTTATATTTAGGTCTTTGATCCACTTGGAGTTAGTTTTTGTGCATGGTGTGAGGTATGGGTCCTGTTTCTTTTTTTTTGCAAATGGGTATCCAGTTATGCCAGCACCATTTGTTAAAAAGGCTATCTTTTCCCCAATTAATTGACACTGGTCCTTTGTCAAATATCAGCTGCTCATACGTGGATGGATCTATGTCTGAGTTCTCAATTCTGTTCCATTGGTCTATGTGCCTGTTGTTGTACCAGTACCAGGCTGTTTTGACTACTGTGGCTGTGTAATAGGTGCTTAAGTCAGGTAAAGTGAGGCCTCCCACTTTCTTCTTCTTTTTCAGTAATGCTTTGCTTATCCGGGGCTTCTTTCCCTTCCATATGAAATTGGTGATTTGTTTCTCTATCCCCTTAAAATATGACATTGGAATTTGGATCGGAAGTGCGTTAAATGTATAGATGGTTTTTGGTAGAATAGACATTTTTACTATGTTAAGTCTTCCTATCCATGAGCAAGGTATGTTTTTCCACTTAAGTATGTCCTTTATTAATTTCTTGTAGTAAAGCTTTGTAGTTTTCTTTGTATAGGTCTTTTACATCCTTGGTAAGATTTATTCCTAAGTATCTTATCTTCTTGGGGGCTACTGTGAATGGTATTGATTTGGTTATTTCCTCTTCGGTGTTCTTTTTGTTGATGTAGAGGAATCCAAGTGATTTTTGTATGTTTATTTTATAACCTGAGACTCTGCCAAACTCTTCTATTAGTTTCAGTAGTTTTCTGGAGGATTCCTTAGGGTTTTCTGTGTATATAATCGTGTCATCTGCAAATAGTGATAACTTTACTTCTTCCTTGCCAATCCGGATACCTTTTATTTCTTTGTCTAGCCTAATTGCTCTGGCTAGGACTTCTAGCACGATGTTGAATAAGAGCGGTGATAAAGGGCATCCTTGTCTGGTTCCCGTTCTCAAGGGAAATGCTTTCAGGTTCTCTCCATTTAGAGTGATATTGGCTGTTGGCCTTGTATAGATGCCCTTTATTATGTTGAGGAATTTTTCTTCAATTCCTATTTTGGTAAGAGTTTTTATCATAAATAGGTGTTGGACTTTGTCAAATGCCTTTTCTGCATCAATTGATAAGATCATGTGGTTTTTGTCTTTTGTTTTATTTATGTGGTGGATTACATTAATGGTTTTTCTGATATTAAACCAGCCTTGCATACCTGGTATAAATCCCACTTGATCAGGGTGAATTATTTTTTTGATGTGTTGTTGGATTCTATTGGCTAGAATTTTGTTGAGGATTTTTGCATCAATGTTCATGAGGGATATAGGTCTATAATTTTCTTTTTTTGTAATGTCTTTACCTGGTTTTGGTATCAGGGAGATGGTGGCTTCATAGAATGAGTTGGGTAGTATTCCGTCATTTTCTATGCTTTGGAATACCTTCAGAAGTAGTGGTGTTAACTCTTCTCTGAAAGTTTGGTAGAACTCTGCAGTGAAGCCGTCCGGGCCAGGGCTTTTTTTTGTTGGGAGATTTTTTGATTACCGTTTCAATCTCTTTTTTTGTTATGGGTCTATTTAGTTGTTCTACTTCTGAATGTGTTAGTTTAGGTAGGTAGTGTTTTTCCAGGAATTCATCCATTTCTTCTAGGTTTGCAAATTTGTTAGAGTACAATTTTTCATAATAATCTGAAATGATTCTTTTAATTTCATTTGGTTCTGTTGTGATGTGGTCCTTCTCGTTTCTTATTCGGGTTATTTGTTTCCTTTCCTGTATTTCTTTAGTCAGTCTAGCTAATGGTTTATCAATTTTGTTAATTTTTTCAAAGAACCAGCTTTTGGCTTTGTTAATTCTTTCAATTGTTTTTCTGTTCTCTAATTCATCTAGTTCAGCTCTAATTTTTATTATTTGTTTTCTTCTGGTGCCTGATGGATTCTTTTGTTGCTCAGTTTCTATATGTTCAAGTTGTAGGGACAGTTCTCTGATTTTGGCTCTTTCTTCTTTTTGTATGTGTGCATTTATCGATATAAATTGGCCTCTGAGCACTGCTTTTGCTCTGTCCCAGAGGTTTTGATAGGAAGTATTTTCATTCTCGTTGCTTTCTATGAATTTCCTTATTCCCTCCTTGATGTCTTCTATAACCCAGTCTTTTTTCAGGAGGGTATTGTTCATTTTCCAAGTATTTGATTTCTTTTCCCTAGTTTTTCTGTTATTGATCTCTAGTTTTATTGCCTTGTGGTCTGAGAAGATGCTTTGTAATATTTCGATGTTTTGGACTCTGCAAAGGTTTGTTTTATGCCCTAATATGTGGTCTATTCTAGAGAATGTTCCATGTGTGCTAGAAAAAAAAGTATATTTTGCAGCAGTTGGGTTGAGAGTTCTGTATAAGTCAATGAGGTCAAGTTGGTTGATTGTTGTAATTAGATCTTCCGTGTCTCTATTGAGCTTCTTACTGGATGTCCTGTCCTTCTCCGAAAGTGGTGTGTTGAAGTCGCCTACTATAATTGTGGAGGTATCTATCTCACTTTTCAATTCTGTTAAAATTTGATTTATGTATCTTGCAGCCCTGTCATTGGGTGCATAAATATTTAATATGGTTATGTCTTCCTGATCAATTGTCCCTTTTATCATTATATAGTGTCCTTCTTTATCCTTTGTGGTGGATTTAAGTCTAAAGTCTATTTTGTCAGAAATTAATATTGCTACTCCTCTTCTTTTTTGCTTATTGTTTGCTTGATATACTTTTTTCCATCCTTTGAATTTTAGTTTGTTTGTGTCTCTAAGTCTAAGGTGTGTCTCTTGTAGGCAGCATATAGATGGATCGTGTTTCTTTATCCAGTCTGTGACTCTCTGTCTCTTTATTGGTGCATTTAGTCCATTTACATTCAGGGTAATTATAGATAAATAAGTTTTTAGTGCTGTCATTTTGATGCCTTTTTATGTGTGTTGTTGACAATTTCATTTTTCCACATACTTTTTTGTGCTGAGGCGTTTTTCTTAGTAAATTGTGAGATCCTCATTTTCATAGTGTTTGACTTTATGTTAGTTGAGTCGTTACATTTTTCTTGGCTTTTATCTTGAGTTATAGAGTTGTTATACCTTTTTGTGGTTACCTTATTATTTACCCCTATTTTTCTAAGTAAAAACCTAACTTGTATTGTTCTATATCGCCTTGTATCACTCTCCATATGGCAGTTCAATGCCTCCTGTATTTAGTCCCTCTTTTTGATTATTGTGATCTTTTACCTGTTGACTTCCATGATTCCCTGTTATGTGTATTTTTTTTTTTTAATTAATCTTAATTTGTTTGTTTTTGTGATTTCCCTATTTGAGTTGATATCAGGATGTTCTGTTTTGTGACCTTGTGTTGTGCTGATATCTGATATTATTGGTTCTCTGACCAAACAATATCCTTTAGTATTTCTTGTAGCTTTGGTTTGGTTTTTGCAAATTCTCTAAACTTGTGTTTGTCTGTAAATATCTTAATTTCGCCTTCATATTTCAGAGAGAGTTTTGCTGGATATATGATCCTTGGCTGGCAGTTTTTCTCCTTCAGTGTTCTGTATATGTCGTCTCATTTCCTTCTTGCCTGCATGGTTTCTGCTGAGTAGTCTGAACTTATTCTTATTGATTCTCCCTTAAAGGAAACTTTTCTTTTCTCCCTGGCTGCTTTTAAAATTTTCTGTTTATCTTTGGTTTTGGTGAGTTTGATGATAATATGTCTTGGTGTTTTTCTTTTTGGATCAATCTTAAATGGGGTTCGATGAGCATCTTGGATAGATATCCTTTTGTCTTTCATGATGTCAGGGAAGTTTTCTGTCAGGAGTTCTTCAATTGTTTTCTCTGTGTTTTCTGTCCCCCCTCCCTGTTCTGGGACTCCAATCATCCGCAGGTTATCCTTCTTGATAGAGTCCCACATAATTCTTAGGGTTTCTTCATTTTTTTAAATTCTTTTATCTGATTTTTTTTCAGCTATGTTGGTGTTGATTCCCTGGTCCTCCAGATGTCCCAGTCTGCATTCTAATTGCTCGAGTCTGCTCCTCTGACTTCCTATTGCGTTGTCTAATTCTGTAATTTTATTGTCAATCTTTTGGATTTCTACCTGTTGTCTCTCTATGGATTCTTGGAACTTATTAATTTTTCCACTATGTTCTTGAATAATCTTTTTGAGTTCTTCAACAGTTTTATCGGTGTGTTCCTTGGCTTTTTCTGCAGTTATCCTAATTTCATTTGTGATATCTTTAAGCATTCTGTAAATTAGTTTTTTATATTCTGTATCTGATAATTCCAGGATTGTATCTTCATTTGGGAAAGATTTTGATTCTTTTGTTTGGGGGGTTGGAGAAGCTGTCATGGTCTGCTTCTTTAAGTGGTTTGATATGGATTGTTGTCTCCGAGCCATCACTGGGAAACTAGTTTTTCCAGAAAATCCGCTAAAAAAAAGTGCAGTCAGACCCCTATCAGAGTTCTCCCTCTGGCTCAGGCTATTCGGATGTTAATGAAGCCGCCTGGGGAGGGTGGGGGAGGGAACAGAGAGATAGGAGAGTAGCACCTCAGAATATAGCCAGAGTTGCTTGTCTTGCTTGGAATGACTATTATATCTGAGATTCCCGCAGGCAAGTCGCCTATGTGTGCTGGCTGTGTGGAGATTGCCCGGGGGGTCTGGCCCGCTGGAGTCACAGTCAGATCCTCCGCTTCCAGCCCCACACCCAGCGTCAAGGCTCCCCTACTGGGACGGTGCACTCTCGACTCCAAAATCAGTCGCTGCCTCCCGGGGACTTCTCGTCCCTCCAGCCGCGTGGCCGTGCCGCCCCCGTGAACCAGGTGGGTCCCCTCCCGGGGTTAGTTCAGATGGGTGGAGCAGCTCCCCGTGCTTGTGCCGTGACCGAGTGTCCCGGCTGGGATGCTGTTCTCCCCGCTCCAATACCAGTCGCTGCCTCCCGGGTACTTCTCCTATGGGCTGCATCCCACGCCGCCCTCA
The DNA here is from genome assembly GCF_030014295.1 of Loxodonta africana. Taxonomy (NCBI): domain Eukaryota; kingdom Metazoa; phylum Chordata; class Mammalia; order Proboscidea; family Elephantidae; genus Loxodonta; species Loxodonta africana. The sequence goes on from NC_087353.1 coordinate 7,870,513, forward strand.
CGACCCGGCTGGGCCCCTTCCCGGGGTTAGTTCAGGGGGGTGGAGCAGCTCTCCGTGTTTATGCCGTACCTGCGTCCAGTCCAAATCCCGACGAGACGGTTCCCCGGCTGGGACGCTGCTCTTCCTGCTCCAAGACTAGTTACTGCCTCCCGGGGACTTCTCCTACTGGCTGCGTCCCACTCCGTCCGCGGAACCGGCTGGTCTCCCTCCCCGGGTTAGTTCAGGGGGGTGGAGCAGCTCTCTGTGCTTGTGCCGTACCTGACTGGTACGCTGGCTCCAGGCTCTGGAAACAATCACTGCTTCCCCGTATTAGTTCGTTCTCCGTCTCTAAATCTGTGTTTGTTGTTCAGGGTTCGTAGATTGTTAAGTATGTGATCGATTCACTTGTTTTTCCATGTCTTTGTTCTAAGAGGGATCCGAGGTAGCGTCTGCCTAGTCCGCCATCTTGGCTCCGCCCTCAGAATTTTTTTTTTTTTAATGCAATAGCAGCAGTCCTAGGTGAACCCCTAAGGAGATGGCCTCTGAAATTAGTCTGAAGCTTGAGCCCACCAATTACTAGATATGTTACTTTGGATAGGTAACCTAGCTTCTGAAAGTCTCTGTTAGTCATCTGTAAAAATCTTCATTTTTATAGCTTAGAACATTCATTGCTTCATAAAACCAAACCAAACCTGTTGCCATCGAGTGGATTCTGACTCATAGTGACGCTATAGCATGAAGTAGAACTGCCCCATAGGGTTTCCAAGGAATTGCTGGTGGACTTGAACTGCTGACCTTTTGTTAGCAGCTGTAACCTGCCATAGCTCTTAAGCACTGCACCATCAGGGCTCATTGCTACGTAAAAAAAACACCAAACCGAACCCACTGCCGTTGAGTTGATTCCGACTCATAGTGACCCTATGGGACAGAATAGAACTGCCCCATAGAGTTTCCAAGGAGCACCCGGTAAATTTGAATCACTGACCTTCTGGTCAGCAGCCATAGCTGTTAACCACTACACCACCAGGGTTTCCAAAACTCTTTGGGAAGGAGTCGATTTCAACTCATAGCGACCCTGTAGGACAGAGTGGATTCAAACTGCTGACCTTTCGGTTAGTAGCCGTAGCTCTTAACCACTACGCCGCCAGGGTTTCCCATTGATACATATGGGAGCTAAATAAATGTTAACAGAGGTCTTGGCTCTGCCACTTGGAAATTCTGTGACTTCGGCCAAGTCACTGGAGCTCTCCATGCCTTTGATCACTAATAAATCAAGCTCATTACATCCACATAAGAGTTTTGTTAAGCTGTTGTTACTACCTGCTGTCTAGTCGATTTTTGACTCATAGCGACCGCAAGTGACAGAGCAAAACTGCTCCGTGGGATTTTCCAGACTGTGATCTTTATGGGAACAGATAGCCAGATCTTTGCTCAGCAGAGCAGCTTGGTGGGTTTGAACTGAGAGCTTAACCTTTTTGGTATATAAAGGACTTAGGTGTATGCCTGATAAAGAGCAAATTTTCAGTAAATGTTCATTTGTATTATTTTTATGACGATGATGGTGGTTATGAGTTAGCCAACTGCTTACCACATTTTAAATACAGTTAAGTGAATTCACATTGAACACATTAAGAATAAAAGTAAATCAGTACTATAAATAAAGCTGTATTTAAGGCATATTGTTATTAGAAAAACTAATTTTATATACATGTATACCTCCATAATTTTCTGTCTATTAAGGAGATATTTACTGGAAAAATGGAACTGGAGTAGCAAGATATTGACAACAGAATTGTCTAAACCCTCTTCTGTTGCTGGTGGGATTGACAAATGGTACAGCCACTGTGGAAAACAGTATGGCTGGCTGTTCCCCAAAAAGTTAAACATGGAGTTACCATATGATCCAGCAATTCCACTCCAGGGTATATACCCGAAAGAATGGAAAGCAGGAGTGCGAACAGATGCATATTTGCCAATGTTCATTGCAACGCTATTCACAATAGGGATGGATGTTGTATGATTCCACTTATATGAAGTATCTAGAACAGGCAAATGTATACAGACCTAAGGTTATTAGTGGTTACCAGGGGCAGATGGGAGGGAGGGGAAAGGGGGCCTCACTGCTTAGATGACACTGAGCTTGTGTTAAGGGCGATAGAAAAGGCTGGAAATGATTAATGGTGAAGTTTGCACAACACGATGGATATAATTAATGTCACTGAAATGTACATGTGAAGAATGTTGAAACAGCTAATGTTTTGTTATATACATATTTACCACAATAAAAAAAATATAGGTATCCAAGGGAAAAAAAGAAAGAATATATAAGAAAATTCTAGAAACTCAACAGTAAAAAGCAAACAAAAACAATCCAATCAGAAAAGAGGCAAAACATCAAAGAAGATAATACAGGTGGATAATAAACACATGAAAAGATATTCAACACTGTTAACCATGCGGGAAATGCAAATTAAAATCACAAGGAGATATCACTGCACACATATATCGAAATGGCTGAAGTTTAAAAAAAAAATAGTGACAACATCCAAGGCTGGCAAGGATGTAAGGAAAATAGGTCACTCATAAATTGCTGGTGGTAATGGAAAATGGAACAGCCAGTCTAGAAAGAGTTTATCAGTTTCTAAAACAAACAAACACCTAAACATGTAACTATCATGCAACTGAGCAATAGGACTCCTGGGTGTTTATTCCAGAGAAACGAAGACTTGGGTTCACACACATACACACACGCACATGCACATACACGCATACACAAAAACCCGTACATGAATGTTTAGAACAGCTTCATTTGTATTAGCCAAAAACTAGAAACAGCTCAAATGTCCGTCAACACATGAATGGTTACACAGACTGCGGTACATCCATTCAATAGAATACTATTCAGCAATAAAAAGGCATGAACTGTCGATATGCACAACAGCTTGATGAATCTACAAAGAATTATACTGAAAACTCATCCCAAAAAGTTACAGGACTGTATGATTCCATTTATACGACACTCTTGAAAAGACTGAACTACAGAGATGGAGAAGAGTTCAGTGGTTGCCAGGATTTAGAGATGGAGGTAGGAGGGATTTGGGTATGGTTATGAAATGGTAACAGAGAGGATCCTTATGGTGATGGAAGTGTTCTGTATCTTGATTGTATCAATGTCATTATCCTGATTGTGATACTGTGTTATAGCATTGCAAGATGTTACCATTGGGGGAAACAGTAAAGGGCACACTGGATCTCTCCCTATTACTTCTTGTAACTTCATATGAATGTATCTTTTTTTAATCTCAAAATAAAAAGTTTAATGGTTTTTTAAAAAGCAATTTAAATGAATAAATAGATGATTAGTCATATTGACTGCAGAACTTCAGTCTCTGAGTACACTCTAGAGTACTCATCATAAAAAAATACTTAGCATTTACAACATGCAAAGTACTGCCTTTGCCACCGAAGACAATGATAATTTAAAATAAGCACTTGGGCTTCACTGGTGGCGCAGTGGTAACTCCTACATCCGCTAACCAAAAGGTCGGCAGTTCGAATCTCTCAGGCCCTCCTTGGGAACTCTATGGGGCAGTTCTACTCTGTCCTACATGGTCGTTATGAGTCGGAATTGACTCAATGGCAATGGGTTCTTTAATACTTCCATTTAAGGAGCCCTGGTGGCTCCGTGGTTAAGCACTTGGCTGCTAACATGATGGGTGGTCTTTCGGTAGGACCCTTAATTACAAGTGCCAGATCAGGAAATTAGAGCACTGACTAAGCCCATGTCCCTGCTGCCTACCTTGTGGTATAAAAACAATTGTGCTCCAGAGCAATAGTGACTTCATCAAGGCAGCAACAATGACAAGCAGAATTCCCTCATATGCATATATTGAGAAGCCAAGTTCTTCTCCAGGCAAACTCCTGGACATGATGGGGCTTAGATTCTAGCAGGTGAGTCAGATATTCAATAAGAAAATATAGATAGATAAATGGGTGGATCAATGGATGATAGAAGGAAAGGGAAAGCAAGAAAAGGCAGGAAAGAAGTAAGGAAAGGAAGGAGAAAGGAAAACAGAATAAGGAAATAATGAGTGGTGTTATCAGAAGGAGGCCTCGTGGTGCAGTGGTTAAGCACTTGACTTCTAACCAGAAGGTTGGTGACTTGAACCCACCAGCTGCTCCACAGGAGGAAGATATGGCAGTCTGCTTCCATAAAGATTACAGCCTTGGAAACCCTATGGGGCAGTTCTACTTTGTCTGATAGGGTTGCTATGAGTCAGAATCGACTCGATGCCTGTGGATTTTGGCTTGGATGATATAATGGTCAAGCACTGCACTGCTAACCAAAAGGCTGGCGGTTGGAACCCACCCAGCAGCTCCATGAGGGAAAAGACCTGATGATGTGCTCCTATAGAGTATAAAACCAAAACTGAACCCATCGCTGGGGGGTTAATTTCAACTGAAAATGATCCTATAGGACAGAGTAGAACTGCCCCACAGGGTTTCTAAGGCTGTGACCTTTACAGAAGCTGACTGCCACATCTTTCTCCCACAGAGCGGTTGGTGGGTTTGAGTCACCAGACTTCGGTTAGCAGCCAAGCGCTTTAACCACTGTATCACTGGGGCTCCTCCCATTAAGATTAGTGTAGAGAATCCTATGGGACAGTTCTGCTCTGTCACATGGCGTCACTATGAGTTGAAATTAACTTGATGATACCTAACAACAACATACTTTGATTTATGCATCTCTTTTCAGAGTGAATTGATGTCAGTTTTTCTGCCTTAACGACAAGAGTGTTGGCAGAACTTATTCTCTGGTACAAACGCTCTGATGGTGGATTTTAAAATAAAACATGAATTATAAACACATCCATCTACAAATAACCACGATTACTCAGAAGCATATCACTTAATTATCGTTGGGAACAGATACGTAAACAGAAACATATTTCACCAATGTCCTCATTTACCTTCCCTCTGACAAGCGCTGGATACAACGTATACCTACAGAAAGGTTATAGTGCATCTGTTTGATGAAAAACACCCTCCACACCCAAAAAGCACCGTGCTATTTTAATTAATTTCTTAATAGAAGGTTATATATCTTTTTAAGGTTTATTGATTATTTGAATACATTTTGGCAATGTGTCCTTCTCAGTTTTGGATCGCATTTATGAGCCAATAATAAAATGGAGAGTCTGTTCTTGAATTTTGCAGTCATTTTTTTTTTCAAATCTACGGTGATAATGATCTATTTTGCTGTATATTTCTAACTATTTTAATGATATATTAATACATATTTACAGTAAGCTATTAAAATTTTTATGAGGGCCGGGCAGTGCTTCGTTCTGTTGTGCATAGGGTTGCTATAAGTCGGAACCAACTGGACAGCACCTAATAAAAATAACAACAGAATAAATCTTTTAATACATATAATTGGTAGAAAAGTAAGGGAATGTTAAAAATGCCCTTTAGTCACTTTCCTATCATCTACAGAGCTTTCTGTACTAATTCATCCTCTTCTCACTAAGCGTGCTTTGCTTCATACATTAGCAACTGAGATAAATGCAAATTTATTTATGAAGACATTTTATTCTATTCTGTTCTGTTTAATTATAGTGGCTCCCTGATTTATGAACACCTAATTTAAAAATCATTAGCCTGTTCTATATTGAGAATAATGTAAGAGAAAAGGAAAAACATAAGTTCCCTGCTGTAGTGAAACATTTTCCCCATAAACACATCAGCTGAAATGACAGTATTTAGTAATAGCTCCGAAGCGCTGCTGCTATGCGGTAGCTGAAGCCGTTGTGTCAGCATTGTACCGTTATTACCTCAATAGACCCATCTGGACTCTGCTACTTTATGGTCTACATGGGTTAGGGTGGACTACTCAGGAAATCAGCTGTTTAAATGATTGCTTCTACAAGAGGATCTATTTTGAGAGCCCTCAAATTTATTTGCAAATGAACTTTGGAAACATCCCCATTTATATTCTGCGTATAGTAGCATTGTAGCAATATTGCTCTGAGCGTGTCATTCATTGCAAATGTGTTGCATCTTAATTAGATACGACATGGTAACATTCTGAAAAATTAACAAATGCTTTCCCAGCTTCCTTTTACTTATTAGGAGCATCTAGGTCACTCTCTGCCAATGCCTCGAAAGACCAATGACACAGACGATGGATTCAAGAAGATATTTCCTGACATTTGTGTATCAACAGCTTAGCCTGGGAAGGAAGGTGGCGTGGGGACAGCTAAAGTTGAATATACAGATGTTACAGCTCGGGTCACATAATTAACTCCCACAAATCAGTCAGGAAACACAAACATCTCAATAATTGCATGGCAAAGGATATGACGGGTAATTCATGAAAAAGAAGGCCCAAACAGCTAACAAACGCACAGAAAGATACCGAACCTTGTAATAACCAGAGATTGTTAAAACGATGAGGAAACATTTCATACCCACCTCATTGGTAAAACCTAAAAATAAAACTGACAACAGTACAGACTCACAACAAACAAACAAACCAATCCCTTGCCATCGAGTTGATTCCAACTCATAGAGACCCTATAGGACAGAGCTGATTCCAACTCATAGAGACCCTATAGGGCAGAGTAGATTCCAACTCATAGAGACCCTATAGGGCAGAGTTGATTCCAACTCATAGAGACCCTATAGGACAGAGTTGATTCCAACTCATAGAGACCCTATAGGACAGAGTTGATTCCAACTCATAGAGACCCTATAGGACAGAGCTGATTCCAACTCATAGAGACCCTATAGGACAGAGTTGATTCCAACTCATAGAGACCCTATAGGGCAGAGTTGATTCTAACTCATAGAGACCCTATAGGACAGAGTTGATTCCAACTCATAGAGACCCTATAGGACAGAGTTGATTCCAACTCATAGAGACCCTATAGGACAGAGCTGATTCCAACTCATAGAGACCCTATAGGACAGAGTTGATTCCAACTCATAGAGACCCTATAGGACAGAGTTGATTCCAACTCATAGAGACCCTATAGGACAGAGTTGATTCCAACTCATAGAGACCCTATAGGGCAGAGATGATTCCAACTCATAGAGACCCTATAGGGCAGAGTTGATTCCAACTCATAGAGACCCTATAGGGCAGAGTTGATTCCAACTCATAGAGACCCTATAGGACAGAGTTGATTCCAACTCATAGAGACCCTATAGGACAGAGTAGAAGGAACCGCACCGTGGAGCTTCTGAGGAGGGCCTGGTGGATTCAAAATGCCAGTCTTTTGGGTTGGCAGCCGTAGCGCTTAACCACTACACCACCAGGGTTTCCCAGAGATAGAGAAATGAAAACTCATACACTGCTGATTGGAGCCAGTGAAGTATAAATTGACAGAATCACTTTGGAGAATCATTGTGTACTATCTAGTAAATGTGAAAATAAAAATACTCCACAGCCTAGCGATTCCACTTGTGAGTGTATTACATAATTATACACAAGCACACAAGGAAAACAACAAGCATGTTCATTGCATCATTATATCTAATAGAGAGAAAAAAGGAAACAACCCAAATGTCCATTGGTGGAAGGATGTAACACAAATTTCAATTGTTGATACAATTAATATAATAAATCAGCTAACACAAATAAGCTGGATTTCTGTGCACTGGCTTGGATAAATCTGGAAAAAAATACTAAACTAAAAGGCAAATTATAAGACATCATGTACATTTTGATATCCAAATAAATTAAAAAGAACAGGAAACAGTATGTTATATTTACATAACTATGAAGAATTATATCAAAATATAGTATGGGCATATGCTAAATTCACCATAAAAGAATCAACTGAATGGCAACGGGTTTGTTTTTTTACGGGTTTTGGGGAGGAGGGCAATACAACAGGGGCAGGAAACACTGGGGCTACAACTTTATTAATGGATCTTTCAGGAAAAAACGAAAAAAAGATTTACGACAAATATAAAAACTATGTATATATATTATTTTGGCTTTGGGTATGTTTGTTACATTATTTTTAGTATTTGTCGTTATCTTTTAAAAAAGTTTCAATAACTAAACAATAAAATGAAAGGGGGTAATTAAAACCCACAGCTACTACTGGGAGCCACCAGAGTGACGTTGCCAAGAATCAATGGTTATGGAATGTATGTTCGTTCAGAGTATCATGAGCTTAGGGCTAACATATAAACTTGCTGTATCACAGGTTCATTCTATACTACTCATTGTTGTTGCTGTTAGGTGCCATTGAGTGGGTTCTGACTCATAGTCACCCCATAAGACCAAGGGGAACTGCCCCATAGGGTTTCCAAAGAGCAGCTGGTAGTTTTGAACTGTTGACCTTTTTGGTTAGCAGTTGTAGCTCACCGTAGCTCTTAACCACTGCATCACCAGGACTCCTAGATGCATGGAATTTAAAAAAATTTGAAGGTACCATCAGATCATCTCTTTCGACCTACTCTTGTAGAGGGTGTGGAAATGGAGACCTCAAGGGTCTACATGATCTCAGATCATACAAAGAGTTAACACCAGAGTCAGGTTAAGATAAAAATATCTCCTGGCTTCCAGCCATGGTTCCTACCATCTTTCATTCTCTGAGGGAATTTTTCCTTCAAGTAACAGTTATTGTACTTCTGTCATACACAAAGGCATGGGGAATAACTAAGTTAAATCAGACATGGCCGCACCATATGATAGCTTGAATGGAGGACAGCTTTAAGACTAATTTTAATTTTTTTTATTTTTAATCAAAAAATAACACCTAACACGGGCATGGTTAAAGTGTTGTCAAAGTTCAAATCTCTCTCTCTTTCCCAGCCCCTTTTCTTTCTCTTAAGAAGAATAATCCTTGAGTATAAAATGAAGATCAAAGACTATAGCCTTCAGTATGCATTACACCTTAACATAAAGAAAACAAAAATCCCCACAACTGTACCAATAAACAACATCATGATAAACAGAGAAAACATTGAAGTTGTCAAGGATTTCATTTTACTTGGATACACAATCAACACCCATGGAACCAGCAGTCAAGGAATCAAAAGATGCATTGCATTGGGCAAATTTGCTACAAAAGACCCCTTTAAAGTGTTAAGAAGCAAAGATGTCACTTTAAGGACTAAGGTGTCCCTGACCGAAGCCATGGTGTTTTCACTCACCTCATAAGCATGGGAAACCTACACAGTGAATAAAGAGAACTGAAGAAGAAATGATGCCTTTGAATTATGGTGTTGGTGAAAAATATTGAATACACCATGGCCTGCCAGAAGAATGAACTAATCCATCTTGGCAGAAGTACAACCAGAATGCTCCTTAGAAGCAAGATGGCAAGGCTTTGTCTCACATACTTGGGACATGTTATCAGTAGGAACCAGTCCCTGGAGAAGGGTATCATGCTTTGTAAAGTAGAGAGTCAGCGAAAAAGAGGAAGACCTGCAATCAAATGGGCTAACACAGTGGCTGCAACAATGGGCTCAAGGGTAACAACAATTGTGGAGATGGTGCAGGACTGGGCAGTGTTTCCTTCTATTGTACACAGGGTCGCTATGAGTCGGAAACGACTAGATGGAGTCTAACAACAACAACAAAAAGTACAATGTCCATTCAGCATTTACCACGTTTTTGTTTTCCTCTTTAAGTTGAAGTTGGTAACATTGGCAATATGGGAAATTCAGGTGTCTAGAGATGTGTTGGAGGGTGACAATGTAAATCTGAGAGTGTGGTAGCTGAGGTGAATGTTACAAATGGAGTAACAGCATGAGGAGGTTAAGGGAGTAGAAGATTCCTGTCACAGGGATTATCAGAGACAAAGACTTACAGATAGAATATTTGACATGTTTGGGAAGTTGCGAGTTGATTAGAACAACATATAAGATGAAAGCATTATTGATAATTAAGACTTGAAAGATTGACTTCATATCAGTGAAGGCCTTAAATGCCATGATTCAATAAGCAAAAAAAAAAAAGTGAACAACTGTGTGATATTATTATACTGAGAGAAAATTTAATCCAGCAGTGTTTATGTAGCATTGTTTAAAGTAGGGGGAGATTGGAAGCCAGAAGGTCAGTTGGAGAGGATAATAATTTTTGTAAGCACTGTCGCAGAAGTAGCAGTGATAGTGAGACAAGAACTGGGGTAATGGATAGAAAAAGTATAAGGATGGCTGAATCTACAAAGCTGGCAACTGCTTGGATATAGAGGAAAGAAGAGAAAAGAATTCAGTGGGTTGTAGTCTATGTGACCTGGAGAATGGAAGAGGGAAGAGAATTAACTCAGTGTGGGACATCTTTAGTTTAGGTTTCAGTAGTCCATTCAGCCAGTGACCAGTCGTAGTTGTGGATCTGAACTTTAGTAGTGATACCAGGGCAGGTGATGTAATACAGGAACCAACTGAATAGACGTAACATTTTAAACCATGGCAATGGAAGATAAGCACAGAGCAGAAGAGAGAGAGAGAGAGGAAAAAAAAGTGTGTGTGTATGTACCAGTGTCTAAAGAAATATATATACACATACATACAGAGAGAGATGTATACACACGCAGAGAGAGAGAGAGAGAGGGATCCAAACTAAGATGAAGAGAGCCTGGTGTGGTGGGGGACTGGAGAAGAGGATCCAGAAAAGGAGTGGTCAGGAACTGAATAGCCTAGCCTAGGAGAAGGATCAGGAGACTTTAGCTGACATGGCATGGAGAGAATTTCAAGGAGAAAAGGTAGGCAGCCATGATGACCATTACAGGGAGATGAGGGCTGATAGCTTCTGATGGCTGTGCCATGGTGAAGTTCACATGGAGTGGTTTTCATTGAGTGGTAGGTATAGAAGCAGGTTTACACCATACGAGAGAGTTACAGTAAGAGAAGGTGTAGGAAGAGAATAAGTAGGCGGTGAAGGAGTGGGAGATATAAAAGTAGAGCCAGTTTTCAAATGTTTGATGGTGGAAAAAAATAGAAAGGATAATAACTTGAAAGAACGGCTAAAAGAAAGATGCTGTTTTTCTTGGTGAGACGGGAACATACTGCAAACAAAAGGAAAAGAAGAAGTATTGAATATAGAAGTGATTGTTTAAAGTACTTCTGGAGATAGACGGTGGTAGGATCCAAACACCAAAAGAGGACCATTAATTCCAGAGAGAAAGTAGGGAAATAGAGTTTACTTTGTCTTTGAGCAAAAGAAAAGCCTTTATAAAACACTTCAACGTACAGAATACATTTTCCCTTATCTGTGATAGTTTTTTTTTTTTTAAACTGTGTTTTAGATAAAGGTTTACAGAGCAAATTATTTTCTCATTGAGCAATTAAACCACACATTGTTTTGTGACATTGGTTGCCAACATCACAATGTGTCAACACACCCTGTTTCTCGTCCTTGGGTTCCCTATTACCAGCTTCCCTGTCCCTTCCTTCCTTCTCGGCCTTGCCCCTGGGCTGGTGTGCCCCTTTTGTCTTGTTTTGTTTTATGGGCCTGTCTAATCTTTGGCAGAAGGGTGAACTTCAGGAGTGACTTCAGTAATGAGTTAAACGGTATCCGAGGGTCATACTCTTGGGGCTTCTCCGGTCTCTGTCAGAACAGTAAATCTGGTCTTTTTCTGTGAGTTAGAATTTTTTTCTACGTTTTTCTCCAGCTCTGTCTGGGACCTTCTATTGTGATCCCTGTCAGATCAGTCAGTGGTGGTAGCTGGGCACCAACTCATTGTGCTGGACTCAGGCTGGTGGAGGCTGTGGTAGTTGTGGTCCATCAGTCCTTTGGACTAATCTTTCCCTTGTGTCTTTGGTTTTCTTCATTCTCCCTTGCTCCAGATGGCTTGGAAGCAGTGGAGTATCTTAGATGGCTGATCACAAGCCTTTAAGGGTCTGTGGTAGTTTTAAGAGATTCCATAGGAAGAACTTCAAAGTAGGATATTTGAAAAACAACAACAAAAACAATTCTGAGTTCTGGTTTCACTTTAAGATGAGAAATACTTGACTCTCTAAATAAATAAAATAAATACACTTAATTAAATTACATTTTTCAGCGTAAGAGTAACCAAAAAAAAAAAAAAAACCCAGTGCCGTCAAGTCGATTCTGACTCATAGTGACCCTATAGGACAGAGTAGAACTGCCCCATAGAGTTTCCAAGGAGTGCCTGGTGGATTTGAACTGCTGACCCTTTGGTTAGCAGCCGTAGCACTTAACCACTATGCCACCAGGGGCTAAACAGGCTAATTTTCTAAGTGTTTAGTAATTCAGTTCAATTAAGAAGAAGAAGAAGAAAAAAAAAAAAACTTAACTTTTAGCTGAAATCCAGCTACTGAAACCTCATTAGTTTCTTTACAACAAACCCAGCAGGACAAGTATCTGATCGTACCTGAATTTGGTCACTATGACTCTGGACAAGTATCTTAAGAAATTCTTTTACAGGTAATACTTATCAAATTTCCAGGAGGAATTCTTATCTTTCTTAGTTTTTCTTTCTCTATTTTTTAAGAATAAACCTTGAGTATAAAATACCCACGCATCATTTACTAAGTGTTGTTTTTCTGTCTTCTCTTTTAGCTGAGGTTGGTATGGATGATGATATGGGCAGTTCAAATGTCTAAAGAAGTGTGCTGGTATGAATTATGGTTGTAAAGCTTCCCACAAACCAGGAAGGTAAACACCCTCGGGTGCAGGAACACATAATTGCCTTTCTGAATGCTCTTCAGGAGAAGCAATGACTAGAGGTTAGAAATTGAGTGATGAATGACACCTCAGAGATGAGCCCTCTAAGTAGCCTGTCTACCGTCAAACTAAGGCTTTAAAATTGAATATCCTCAGCCAAGTGTGTAAAGTTCTATTAACATAAAACTGCTAGCTTCCATTCCTCTCACCAGCCTTGTAATAATACTATCTGTCACAACAGTAATTCAGTAATCTTTTACAATGGGGTGCTCTTCAAGTGTAGCCCAATGTGGCACTTGGCTAACAGACAGAAATGTCAGATAAAAATTATTGAAAACGGCTTCCCTTAGTCACAAGGCCATCAGTGCCAGAAGCTGACCACACTAGGGAAACTATGACATGAAGCCTCTTTAAACATTTCACAAACACTTTAATGAAAAAGAAGACCCCTACTTTGGGGAGATGATTTAAGACCCACTCAATAGGACAGACTAGAAGTTACTTGTGTATCTCTTTATTATTTTTTGAAAAAAAATTTTTTCCTCACTACAAAGGTAATGCAGAAATGTAAAACAAAAGTAATATTGCCTGTGGTACCTAGTATACATGAAGTTATAGGGCAGGTATACACAGGGCCAGGTAGTTCCAAAGCCACTGCCTTGTTCAGCCTAAATCTTTTCAAATTGAAGTTTCAAGGCTGTGTTGATGGTAATGTATTCCCCTGTCAACGCTTGTGCTTGGCTTCCACCATGCCTATTATGGTATCCAAGATGGGGCAATATTGCAACTTGTTTTATATCCAACAGTGTCCACCTTTTCCCTCCATGATGTTTTGGGCTCGGAACTATGAATCCTGTTCCCTTCACTTATTAGCTGTGTAAATATGGGGAAGCCACTTAAATGTTCTGGGCCTCAGTTTTCTCATCTCTGATATGGAAATAAATCCTTCCTGGGTTACTATGAGGATCAAATGATATAAAATGTGCAAAGTGCCTGACTCCCAGTGAGAGTTCAAACAACTGTCAGTCTCCATTACCCATCCAGCCCACTATAGGAGTCTCTGGGATCAGCAACACGCCGCATTACATGCTTAGCTTAATGCCTGTGCACAGTACGCTGCAACATTCTCCTCTATTCCTCCAGTGTCTGAGTCAACTCCCACCTTCTCCTCCTTCTATGGCACTGGATGGCAAAATGTAGGGAGCACAGGTAAATAAACTCTTTAGCCTCAGTCCCTAAACATGCCCTTTAGTTTTGCTGATTCCTGTTTGGTCAGGACATTGTTTGACTCCAACTCTTCACCTTGTCGTGTTATGGCAAGACGAGTGGCCAGAGCAGAGTGGGAACCTTGCCCCACCTTTGAACCAGATCCCTGGATGAACACAAACAATCAGGACTATATATTGTGAAGAGGAGGAGATTTCACTGGGCTCCAGTGCTCATGCAAGTGTGAAAGCAGCTAGCAAGAGAAGAGGTCCCAACACAAACATGGAGTGGAGGGTTGAGGCGCAGTGGCTAAAACAAACCTCGTTGGAATAAAGCACTCAGACTGGGCAGTGAAGGGAGATACAGTCGCTTATGAAATAGACACATATCCCCCATATGTTACCCTACACAATTTGACAAGAACACTACTCCACCCAGAAACCCAGTGCCGTCCTACTAAAGCAAAACAACAGATTCAGTGTTTGTCCCCTTCATCTACACATATGAGGTAACGCTTATGAAAGTACTTCATAAATTGGAAAATTCTATACAAATATGTTTAGTGCTTCTATCACTTCAAAGATTCCCAGCTGCCTGGGAAGCTAACGCCGCTAAAGTGCAAGTCGTTACTACTTGGGGACATCGAGGGTCCTCAGGGATCTCTCGTCACTCCATGCACCTCTGCAGCTCAGCTCCACCTTTCCTCCTCCTTGTCTGTTCTTGTTCTGACAGAGAACGATAGGCGCCGAGAGCCTGCCTGGTAGAGTCCAGTGTATTGTGTTTGAAGCCTTATGTAACACTTCCTCAACCACATTATGTAGGTTCCTTAAGACCTGAACTTCTTCCAAATTTCAATCCATAACAACTAACACAGTATCGTACATACAGTAGAGAACCAATAGGAGTTTGTAGATTGATTCGTATTTATACTTTCTGGGTCAATTATTGACATTTCTGTTTTTCAGCTACTTATTTAAAGAAGCTCATTAAAATGCAGCACCCAGATTTTAATATAACAGCATGTTTTCATGTTTTAATTTTACTCTATAATCAGAAGTTTAATTATACTATTCATACTTTTGTCTATAAACTTGGCATCTGTTTCCATGTACAGATAATGGCAAATCCCTGAATCAAATGGGAGAGCTAAATTATAAAGTTTAATGTTCTAAATTATTAAATTCCAATTCCTTGATGAATGAACTCTTTGCCTTCTTTAATTCAAGCTGAGGAATCTGTAAAATGACACTGTTACTTAATTGCTTTGTTTTGCTTCTAGTTATGATAATGTAAAGCTATGATATTATAATTATGCTAATGAAGAATGGATTCAGGATTTATTAAAGTAAATGGCGTAAGCATTAAAATCATTTTTTTAAACTGAGTTTGTAACTCAAAATATAAATTATTTTCTCCATCAAGAACCACATATATATATATGTATATATATATAGCACTTTAGATGAGGGTTTACAGAACAAACTAGTTTCTCATCACACAGTTAGTACAGACATTGTTGTATGACATTGGTTAACAACTCCACGACATGTCAACACTCTCCCTTCTCAACCCTGGGTTCCCTATTACCGGCTTTCCTGTTCCCACCTGCCTTCCAGTCCCTGCCCCAGGGCTGGTGCACCCCTCTCGGCCTGCTTTGTTCCATGGGCCTGTTCAGTCTTTGGTTGAACTTCAGGAGTGAGCTCATTACTGAGCTGAAAGGGTGTCTGGGGGCCATACTCTCAGGGTTTCTCCAGTCTCTGTCAGGCTAGGAAGTCTGGTCTTTCTTTCTGAGTTAGAATTTTGAAGAACCACTTACATTTTCAAAAGAATTATTTTACAAAAGGACTTCTCACTATTTTTACAATCATCAGCATTAGAGTAGGCTGATTATAAGATGCAGAAGACCTGGTTATAGTTAACCAAAAACACACAAGCCCATTGCCATTGAGTCAATTCTGACTCTTGGTGACCCTACAGGACAGAATAGAACTGCCCCATTGGGTTTCCAAGGAGTGGCTGGTGGATCTGAACCACTGACCTTTTGGTTAGCACTGAACCACCTCACCATCAGGGTTCCTTGGTTAGAGCTGAGGGACCATATATCCTTGTTTGCCTGACAGGCCCAGTTTACGACTTTTATTTTGACAAAATTATGAATACTGTCCATTTACTCTCAAAAGTACCTAAGTTTGGATGACAACCTATGTGGCTACCCTAGTTATACTACCATTTTGAACCAACTGTGTTACTTTGTGTAAATTTACTGCATTCACCATTCCATTTCTAAAAGGAGGAGGTTGACCTAGGTGATACCTAAGGTCTGTTGAGCTCTACAGTTCTGCCTTGTGAAGAATGCATTGGCAGGTCTGAAGGATGATGTTTCTTACAGTTTCCTAGTTCTCAGGAAAACAGTTCTTCCTCAAAGAAATTCACAGGAAAGCTTCCTTACAACAAAACAAAAACCCCAAAGCTGCTTTCTGATCAGACTTCTGATATGCTGATATTTGCTACGCTCTTACTGACTCATCCTTCTCTTGCAAAGACTTGTTGAGACTGACAAAACCTTCTTACGGTCAAACCTTTGTTTTCTATACAGGTCTTTGAGCTAAATAATCTTCGCCTCTTCTGAGTATGTAAGCTGGGCAAGGGGGCAGACATCTGGGGAAAAGCAGAAAAGAATGATAGGAACTAATCACAAGACTGGTAAAGGAATAACCAGAGATGCGTTAGTACTGGGTGTCGTGTATCGGCTACAGTGATGGCAGATGGCCGGGAGCCGTCTCAGGGAGTCCACGCACCGTGGAAGAGGGTCCACTTGTTAAGAATACCTTCTGTTAGAGAAGGATGTCAAACCTGAGCTTCCAGAATATTTGAGATCCTCAAAAGTAACATTATAGATCTATCAAACCTTTTCAATATTTTGGAAACCCAAGTGAAAATTGTTCGTCTATAGCACTTTTTAGCTTTATTTGCTTATCCAAACATTAGATTTGTGTGCTCTCTTGCCAGAATTATGTGAGTTCATTGTGATAACAATGAATACAAGACACAGCCAGGCAGAAGTAAGCCTAGTTAAGACAATTCTATAGTAGAGGACCCACTGACATTATTTCATTCATTTTTGGCAAGAAAATTTTAACTCTAGTAGTCAGAGTTCGGCTGCAACCCAGGTGTCTACGTATAACACTCCTCAAGGATTTCTTAAACTTGGGACTTCATGAAGAGGATAAAAGGCTTTGTTGAGAATAATTGAAAGCACCCTGCAGTGAGATGATATAGACTTTGCTTTGCTAGGTAAAATGTACTCAAAGATTAAATAAAGTCTATACCACTATCAGGCAGTAATTCTCTCTTCTTTACCTGGTATTAAGGAGCCCTGGTGGCACAGTGGTTAAAGTATTCGGCTGCTAACAAAAAGGCCGGCGGTTTGGACTCACCACCTGTATTCTATGCGAGGAAGATGTGGCAGTCTGCTTCCATAAAGATTACAGTCTTGGAAACCCTATGGGGTAGTCCTGCTCTGTCCTATAAGGGTCGCTATGAGTCAGAATGGACTCGACGGTAGTGGATTACCTTGTGTTACATGGCTACCCCTCACAGGGTAGCTAGGTAAATCTGTTCTGGTTTGGATGCTGTTCCTTCCAGAGGAGGGCAATCCTCTTGTGTCCCACGTTGTCTTACTCCACGCCATCTCAGCTGCAACTCTTGCTCCTTGTTTCAGGGTTTTCACTACTAATTATGGGGAATTCTCGGATCTTGCTAGTGCTTTTCTCAGGAGGCGGTCACTAAAAACACATTAGTTTTCCACTGGTTTTCACGTGATATGCTCTAAACTTGCTGGATGCCTGCCTTGCTAGACGCGGTGGTGAAGTGTTTCTTGAATAGTGAATCTGACAAGGTAGAAGGGGGCTCTGGGCAGGGTGTAGGGGTGGGGCAAGTTCAGGATGCACCTTGAAAGAGAAAGATTTGAGGTTCGAAATGCTAGGAAATGGTGTTCCTCCGGTTTTTGATTAGGAGAGTGACAAAATAAAAGGGCTCTAAATCAAATTACAGTAGTCTAATTTTCTTGACAGAGGCCTGGTGGCACAGTGGTTGAGGTGCTCAGCTGCTAACCAACAGTCGGCGTTCAAACCCACCAGCAGTCCTCTGTGGGAGAAAGATGCAGCAGTCTACTTCCATAAAGAGCACAGCCTTGGAAACCCTATGGGGCAGTTCTACTGTGTCCTATAGGGTCACTTGGGGTCAGAATTGACAAGGGGGCAATGGATTTCAATTTTCTTGGACCCTAAACTTAAAGGCATGTTTACAACTCCCAAACGGAATCTTATTTAATGTCCTGACTCTAGAAAGATGAATGTTTTACAAAGTAGTATTCTGCAGAACCCTGTTGCAGGAAGTATCAATACAAATGTTGTAATTCGGTGCTGTCAAGTCAGTTCCAACTCATAGAGACACTACGTACAACAGAACGAAATACTGCCCGGTCCCGCGCCATCCTCACAATCATTGCTATGCTGGAGCACGTTGTTGTAGCCACTGCGTCAATCCATCTGGTTAAGGTCTACTTCTTCTTTGCTGACCCTGTTTTACCAAGCATGATGTCCTTCTGCTGGGACTGGTTCCTCCCGATAACATGTCCCAAGTACATGGGAGGAAGTCTCACCATCCTTGCTTCTAAGCCTCACCATTCTTGCATTCTGGTTGTAGTTATTCCAAGACAATCAGGCAATGTTTCACTGCTATTCATAAAGTTTTCACTGGCTGATTTTTTTTTAGAAGTAGATCACCAGGCCCTTCTTCCTAGTCTGTCTTAGTCTGGAGGCTCCACTGAAACCTGTCCACCATCAGTGACCCTGCTGATATTTGAAATACCAGTGGAATAGCTTCCAGCGACACAGCAACACGCAAGTGCCCCCACACAACTGACAGTGGTGAATCAATATGAATGCCAGGGGAAATCTGTCCCGTCACTAAGTGTGGGAAACTGCCTCATAAATTGTTCTTTTTGTAAGTAAGATTGCATATCAGCATACTGAGGAACCTGAGAACTTCTATAGTAATCTATTTAATTTTACTTGCTACATAATCTCTCAAACCTATTGGAGAACAAAACTGTGCACTTGAAGGTGTCATAGCACATGTCTCACTGTTGTGAACACAGGCCATCTGTTCAGGAAGAAGAAGGTAGTTCAGTACAAATGCTTTTGTAATATTTAAAAAATTAAAAGGAGATAAAGTACTTATTAATTTTTATTATGTGTCAAGGCTGTATTTTGTAATATTATCTACTCACTCCTTATAACAGAGATCCATCATTGTGACCCATATTAGTTATCAATAAACATTCTTTTCTCTAGCCCATTAAAACCTCTGTTTTAATTTAAACCAGTTGTTTTTAGAAATTTATGGAAAACTGATCAATACCACTTTGTAAAATCCATTACAATGATAACGAGAAAATTTTCCTTTTAGTAACTATCTTTAGCTCTTTCTTTCACTTTTGACTTATGGAATCTGAATCATTTGATCACCTTTTTGGAGCTGTCCCTAGTTTTCCATGCTTCGTCTTTAATTGCTCTGGGGCAGCTTTGAAGTTCATCAGAAAAAAGAAACAAAGGGAAAAAAGACTTCCTGGTACCAAAGAGGCTGCTGAGTCACAGTTCCCGAAGCAGAAAATTCCAGGGTCCTGTGGAAGTGAGGACTCAAGGGAGACGTTTAGGCTGAGACTGAAGGGCAGAGGTGGATTGCTTAACTGTCCTTAGTTAGAGATCATGGTCGTTTGAGAGAAGAGACCCGACACACCTTTCTAACCCTGCTTGGGATGGTTGGAAAGATGTTCCCAGAAGCTCCATGAATTAAAACATTATCTCGCTACTCAATGGGCACTGAAGCAGACCACATTCTTGGTCCACACACAAAGACTCCTCAGGGATCTTATGGGAAGCCAGTCAAAATGATAAAGGGACACAATCATTCTTTCTTAGTGAGAAGCCAGTGTACTTAATCTTGTGTTTAATACTTGAAATAGTGATATTTTAACCTCAGTGAAAGAAAGCATTGGTGTCAGGCTGCAGTCACATGTTTCTAACTCTCTCCATAAAGCCTTGAAAGGCATTGGACAGATGTTAATCTTGAATAAATATGACTTCACACAATCCATTGGCCGTTGTTCACACATTACCTGAGCTTGTTCTGAAAGGGCAGATTGGGTTTATGGAAGCTAAAGACCTATATCAAAAAACTTAATTGTTTTGTCCATGGTCGTGCCAAAACTGAAGGGACTATTGGGGAAAGGGCAATGGGTTGGCATATTTGCTCTAAGTGGTCAGATTACACTAGGATTCAGCGTGTGTTTAATAGTACCACACGTAAGCCACATTACACCCCATGTCTGAATCACAAGGACTAGGAAGTTTCCTAAACCAATTACCAAGAACTGGTTACTAATTAAACAGGAAGCTAAATAATAAATGACCTATACAAAGGTGTATTTCCAGCGATAATTGCAAAGTTTAGTAATTTATTTTGTACCTTAAGATGGGAATTTATTGATTTTGTGACTGATTTTTTTCTTAAAGACATGGACATTGGTAGACCATGGAGAAAACAGCTACATAGGTACCTTTTCTTTAGCTGTTGCAGACTTCAGCCACCATATAGCAGGTTCTGGTTATGAGTCAAGGGTTTGGGAAAGGGTGTTGGTTTTAAAACCAGAACACCTGGCGTCAAATCTTGGCTCTGTCACTTACTAGTTATACAGCCTGATGAGTTAATAACTTTCCATCAGTGCTATATTGGGCTATATTATACCTACATTGAGATAGTCATACCTTTCTCAGAGATTGTTACAGGGGTTAAAAAGAGCAACACATGGAAAAGTCTCTGATACAGAATAGTCACTACTTTCTTTCCTTTCTCCAATAAATAACCTTGCCCTTTTGCCCACGAACATCCTCTTTCCCTCAATTTCACAACTTTGGGGACCTCAAGCTAGAACATATATTTGAAAGCAGCTGAGAGGGTATACGGGCACCATTTCCCTGACAACCTCTCAGACAGGGGGGAGACTTTACCTCTGTAGAAACTTTAATCCACTGCTCATCGACCACACTGTTTTTCGGGGAAGTCTAACAGGAAATTTGCTACCATAATCAATTTGACATTCCAGTTGTGCGCAGTGATACTTACTTTTGTCCTTGAAACTTCATTTCTTGTGCTCTAGGGGTGTTCTCAGGGTCTAGTGGTGGAGAACATGCATCCATCTGCTCTTCTCCATACTAGAGACGTTGGGCAATATCTTTCCTTGTCTTTCTTTTTAATATTCCCTTTATAATCCTAAAGTTAATAATAAGGAGAGAGATATAAAGAATATGCATGTAAATATTTATTTAAAAAAAAAAAAAAACCATAGCCGTCAAGTCGATTCCGACTCACAGCTACTCTATAGGACACAGTAGGACTGCCCCATAGGGTTTCCAAGGAGCAGCTGGTGGATACGAACTGCTGACCTTTTGGTTAGCAGCCAAGCTCTTAACCACTGCACCAGCAGGGTTTCACAAATATTTATTAGAATAATATAATATTGATATACGTTTCTGTGTGTGTGAAGACTATACATTATATTAGAAGAATATAATATACTGTGTGTGCACAAAAATCTTCTAATCCTTTTTTGACATCTTGGAAACACATCAAGAGGGTTGTTTGGCTTCTTGGGCCGATCACCTAGGTAACACCACATTCCTCCATCTGCTGTCTGGAACCCGTGCTGTCAGCGGTGGACCTGCTTTGTTATTAACACTGCAGTCGCGGATCAGATGGTCCCCAGCCTCCTTAATGCCTCCTCTGTTTAGTTTACTTTGAAGCAGCTCTCACGGAGCAGCTCCTCTGACAGCTCCTCTCCTGTCTGACAGGGTTCAGCCTCTCTCCCTTCACTCCTGCCTGCCAAGGACGTCTTGTGCACCTTTTCACAGTGCCATGGCAAGCTGCATTCAAGCCGGCACACCTGCACGCCAGTTCCACCTGTGGGAATGCTGAGCTAGCACTAAACCTTCAAATACCGGAGCCCAGCTGCCCTGTCATGCTGCAGATTACAGGAGGCAGTTCTTATAACACATCAAGTTCAATGTCTGGCTCATGTTAGATGTTAAAAGCTGATCCCCATGAATCAACCTGTGTTTTTCAAAACGAAGACCAGTGGAAACAATCAAGTTCAAGCTCCCACCCTGCCACCATCTAGCTGTGGGACTAGCATGTTGCTCACATTGCCTCTCTGCTTCTTCGTATCCACACGTACAAAATGAAAACATACCATCAGATAATCTTGGAAGTTTTTTTATTTTAGAAAGCATGCACCATGAAATTTTAAAGGAAAGACTGGAAGAAATTCTTTTAGTGCTGGTGTTTTAGAAGTAGAGAGGAACTTATAATGAATCATTTTGGTCTATTCCAGGAAGGAAGTGTCTCAGGGGTGACTCTCGCTCAAGCAGGCCAAGGATGAAGTAGGCTGCATTGGATATTGGTTGAATACCATCGCGTGTCTTGTTCCTGAGATAGATTGTCTTATTCAGCTATCATAATACATTGCAGCTATCATAAACCTTGAAGGAAGTATAGCCATGCAGACTCTTTGGGTTTAATCCCAGCCCCATCACTTACTGTCATAGATTGAATTGTGTCCCCCCAAAAAAACGTGTCAACTTGGCTAGGCTAGGATTCCCAGTATTGTGTGGTTGTCCTCCATTTTGTGATCTGATGTAACTGTCCTATGTACTGTAAATCCTGATCTCTGCCTGTGGTTAATGTGGCAAGATTAAAAAAACAAAAAACGCTCAAACCCATAACCTTCAAGTCTATTCCGACTCATTGTGACCCTATAGGACAGAGTAGAACTGCCCCATAGGGGTTCCAAGGAGCAGCTGATAGATTTGAACTGCCGGCCTTTTGGTTAGCAGCTGAGCTCTTAACCACTGCACCACCAGGGCTTCTCAAGGCAAGATTAGGTTATGTTAAAGAGGATTAGGGTAGAATGAAACATCTTTACTCAGGTCACAGCCCTGATCCGATGCAAGGGGAGTTTCCCTGTGGTGTGGCCTGCATCACCTTCTGTTTAACAAGAGATAAAAGGAAACAGAAGCAAGTAGAGAGATAGGGACCTCATCACCACCAAGAAAGAAGAGCCCAGAGTGGAGAGCGTCTCTTGGCCCTGGGGTTCCCCGCCCTGAGATATTCCTAGACCAGGGGAAGGTTGATGATAAGGACCTTCCCGCAGAGCTGACACAGAGAGAGCCTTCCCTGGGAGCTGGTGCCCTGAGTCTGGACTTCTAGTTTTTTTAGTTTCCTAGACTGTGAGAGAATAAATTTCTGTTTGTTAAAGCCGTCCACTTGTGATATTTCTGTTATAACAGCACTAGATAACTAGGGCATTTTCTAATTGGTGTTTTCGGGCAAATTACTTAATCTGTTTGTGGCTCAGGCACTCATGCATAAAATAGGAATAAGAAGGTATTCTTCCTTATAGGGATGCTGCGAGGATTACATGAATTAGTCCATGCAAAGCACGGAGGAGTTCGCCTGACATGTATTAAATGTTAGGTAGGTGTTAGACATACTTAAAAAAAAATTATTATTCCTACATTACAGGAGAGGAAACTGAAGTTCACAGGGGTTAAGTAACTTGTATGAACATACACATCTACTCAGTGCTGGGGACAGAGCTGAATTTGGGTCCATGCAGTGCTAAAGCCCACCATTTCTTCTCTGTCCTGTGTCACCCCTCAGAAAGATGGGGTTTCCTTTTTCTGGATTACTCTTCCTCGGCCTTTGATGAAAGGCAAATCAATTCATTCTAAAATGATTGCCTAACCTTGCCTGTCAAGCCAGGACACTAATGTTAGCTTCTAATCCTTATGCTTTTCATAAACCAAACACACGCTAGATGCCATTGAGTCAACTGTTACTCATGGAGACCACATTTGTGCAGATTAGAATTGTGCTCCACAGGGTTTTCAAGGTTGTGGCCTTTCAGGAGATTGCCCGGCCTTTTTCCCAAGGTGCCTTTGGATGGGGACAAACTGACAATCTTTTGGTTAGTAGTCAAGCACTTAATGGATTGTGCCACTCATGGATACCTACAGTCTTCATGGGATTTGTTTATTAGCCCCATGCAAGACAGCTTTTCTTCCTTTATCCTGGCATGTGTTTTTTAAATTACAGGCACTCACTTTGATGTCCTGCACATGTGAATGAATGGAAGGGACCAGAACAGAGCTTGGTTGCCCCACCCCATTCTCACTCCAATATGCATTAGTGGTTCGTCTAGAATAATAAATGCATCTTCAGGGTGATTTTAGGTAAACTTCAGGCACTCATTTGGTTATTCTATGACTAGGTAAGGTATAGTGTCACTATAGGGTTGCTATGAGTTGAAATCCACTCAACAGCATTGGGCTTAGGTAAGGTATGGGTTGGAATATTCTTTAAACAAAATTGCTTAAAAAATACCAGAAAAGGTTGATGGACAGCTGTATTAGTTTCTTATTGCCGCTGTAACAAATTACTACAAACGTAGTGGCTGGAAGCAACACAAATTTATTATCTTATAGTTCTAGAGCTCAGAAGTCTACAATAGGTTAATAAGGTTGCATTCCTTCTGGAGGCTCTAGGGTAGAATCCATTACTTTGCCTTTTCTGGCGTCTCAAGGCCACTGACAATCAATGGCTCGTGGCCCCTTCCTCCATTTTCAAAGCCAGTAGCATAACATCTTCTTTTCTCTCCAACCTCAGGTTCTGTCCTGACATCTTCTCTCTCTGATTTTGACCATCTTGCCTCCCTCTTATAAAGACCTTCATAATTACTTTGAGTTTACCTATACAATCCAGAATAATCTCCTTTTTTCAAAATCCTTAACTTAATTATATCTGCAACATCCCTTTTACAATGTAAGGTAACATCTTCACAAATTTAAGGATTAGGACATTGACATCTTTGAGGGGTCACTATTCTGCCTACCATATTGGTTAAGAAAGAAAACACATGGCAGCCAATAGTTCTTAATCGTAGTTCTAGTTAGCCGTGTCAGGGTGTCAGGGTACTCTACTTTTAGCTCACATATCTGTGATAGAGAAATAGCGGTACTATAAGGGGTCAGTTGGCAGCTTCTCCAGTTCCTGCAATAAAGAGTATTTTATTGCACAGGTGTGCTTCTCTTTACAATGGACATGCTGTAGAAAGTTCTGCAGAATTCAGGGGAGCTTATGTTTTAAAGTAATCCTATGATGAATCATTTCAGGGTAATTGTCCTCTAGTCTATTTTGGAATCTTTTATTCATGTATCAGCTCTCTATTGTCTCAATAATGCTATAAAATAGACAACTTTAAAACTCAGTGGCTTAAAACAATTACAACTTATGCTTGCACACTAGTCAGTGCCTCGGCTACATAATTCTTTAGGTCTAGCCCGGGATCTCTCAGGCGTCTGTGGTCAGCTTCATACTGTGAAGGAGTCCTATTGTGAAGGAGCTTTGCCACTCCTGGCTGGGCTCTCTCCTTTGTTTGGGGTTCGGCTGTTTGTAGACTGGCCTTGGCTGGGATAACTGGCTCTCCTCCCTGTGACTCTCACATGCACCTGCCTCTCACATCCCTCGGGCAGGTTCTCAGGACTGTAGAGAAGCAAGAGAGGAAGCAGAAACATGCAAGGGTTCTTCCAAGCGTCTGCTTGCTTCAAGTCTGCTAAAATTCTACTGGCCAAAGTGAGTCACATGATCAAGCCCAGCTTGAAGGGATGGGTGAATGGGCTCCACCTCTTCCTCGAGAGACTTTACAAAGTCACAGGGCAAAGGGCTTGAATCCAGTGAGACTTGGAGGATTGTGCCATCAGTACAAGTTATCTTCCCAAGTATACATTTCTAGTTTTTCAAGAACTTGAAAAAATTGACAGAGAAGTCTCCATTATTGCATCCTTGTCTTCTTTAACAACTGTAACACAATTTTAATAACTGATTGATGCCATCTTTTCACTATGCATCTGACTTTGTTAAGAAGGTATAAAGAAAATCTAGGTGAAAACACCAGCTCCGGCCTTAGTGATCCTATTGTACGTTCCTCTTTCCTGCAAGCTCGGTGAGTAAGCCAGTTGCAAAATAGAAAAGATCAACCAAAAGCACTGTGGGAATAAATTCTCAAGGGTCTGTGCGTGTTTAGGTAAGTGAGTGTAAATGTGAATAACTATAAAGGGCCAGAGCCCTGGTGGTGTAAAGATTAAGACCTCAGCTGCTAATTAGCAAGTCGGCAGTTCAAATCCACCAGCTGCTCCTTGGAAACCCTATGGGACAGTTCTACTCTGTCCTATAGAATCGCTATGAGTCGGGATTGACTCAATGGCAACAAGTGTTTATACTGGGCTACAGTATACCATTTAGGGTTCCATCAAAGGAGGAAGTGAGGTACAATTCTCCTCTGTGTAAAATCCTGCAGTATCCGGGCTGGCTGCCAGACAGTAAAGCAAAGATTTACCTAGGACAGATGGTTGTGCCAGCGTGTATATTTTATCATTTTTGGTTGTTGTTGTCATTAGTTGCCATCAAGTTGGCTCCTACTCATAGCATCCTTATATGCAATGGAACAAAATGGGTCCTGGTCGTCCATCTTCATGATCGTTGCTGTGTTTGAGTCCAGTGTTTCGGGGACTGTGTCTATCCATTCAACTGTCTAACTGAGGCCTTCCTTGCCTTTGCTAGCCCTCCATTTTATCAACCGCGATACCCTTTTCGAGTGATTGGTCTTTCCTGACGACGTGTCCAAAGGAAGCCTGATGAAGTCTCGACATCCTTGCTTCTAAGGAAATTCTGATTGCATTTCTTCTAAGACTGATTTTTTTTTTTTTTTGGCTCTTCTATAAGTCCATGGTATATTAAGAATTGTTTGCCAAGACTAGAAAAACAATACACCTACTTTCTACAAACTTAGTTGAGAATTTTGTGTGTGTGTGTGTGTGTGTGTGTATGAAGGAGAGGTCACTTTTATCAACATTCCATAACACATGTTAGTTTTGGAAATGTCTGCTTATAGGCCATTAGCTAATCTCTATCCTGGACAAAAAGCACATTGTCATTGCTGCCCTGGATTCAGCCTAAGTTACTAGGAGGCTATACTGGACTTTGGAACTGAAGTCCTGGCTAGAAATAGTTTCCGCCTTAGAACCCTGCAGTAGGAGTAGGTGGCTAGCAGAATATTTGGAGTTTTGGAGAGCCCAGTGAAGTATCACTCACGATGAATAGTAAAACTCTGAGTGAATGAATTTAATGCTAGCACGGACATGCTAAGGTCACTGAAGCCAATGTTTAAATCAATATACCACGTCAGTTATATCTGTGTTCCCCTCTCTTGGGATGATTGCCTCATATTTAACAATTACTCGTTTTGGTTTGTTCCTAGAGACTTTGTCCTCTTTTTGCAGAAGTTCTCAGCCAGAGGTCCCAGCCTCACTGCCCTTTTCCTGCCCATTCTCAGTGTCCTTACAGACATTCAATATACTGCCACCATGACCTCAGGGTCAAATCATGCAGCCTTAGTTAACAGACAAATGGAAACACTGGCGCCCTGTCTGTATACCAGTTGGAAACTTCACTAAAGGAAGGAGGAAAGAGTAACTAGTTGGCAAACACAAATGACAGCTTTGGACTGTTTGTGGGACTTTGGTCACAGAGAACTCCAAATCCTCAACCATCCTAAGCAAATCCAGTCAAACCCTCAGATGGCTGCTTTGTTGGTGTTTCCATTTCATCCCAGTTTAAACTGCTGGGCAGTGTACTACAGGTCTATTATGGAAATACCTGCAAAAGCCTTTTGTTAGTGAGCTGTCAGCATATCTTTTTCTGTTAGGTTTTAGAATAGAAATCATTTTATATGAGTCACGAAGGATAAAATGCCCCATGGTTGTATATCGAACATAGCCATGATTCGTAGTCGAAAGGCATTATTCAGGAATTTTAAATAAGATTATAGTATCTGGTAATGAGGTGATTGCATAAAATAGTGTCTGATAAATGGAAAATCAACATTACAGTGGTTTAACATAATGGAAGTTACATTTCTTATTCACATAAAGTTCAAAGTCGGTATTTCTAATGAGCAGCCAGGAGACTCTGCTCCTAACAGACTTTCTGGGACCCAGGCTGAAGGAGACAGCTGTCTTTCTATGTGACTTCTAAGAATATACTGAAGTCAGCTCTATTAATATCCCACTGGAAGATAGGAGCAGAGCCAGAGAGGAGCATCCAAGAGAATGATTTTGTTGGTAGGTCACAGAAATCTGTGCACCATTTCTCGCAATATTCTGTTGACTGGAACTCATTGTATGGCTTCAGTGATGCAAGATGGACTGGCAAATGTAGTCTCTAAAGCGGGAACAGTTTCTCAGCAAAATCTCTGCATTGAGCAAACCAAAAAAATCAAACCGGTTGCCATCAAGTTGATTCCAACACATGGCAAACCGGTGTGTTACAGAGTAGAATTTCTGCATACGGTTTTGCTGGCTTTAATCTTTATGGAAACAGATCACCAGGCCTTTCCTCCACAGTACTGCCAAGTAGGTTCAAGCCACCAACCTTTGGGTTAGTCAAGTGCAAACCATTTGCACCATTTAGGGTCTCCTGGACCATGCAAGGGGAGCATAACCCCTTACTGGGTATAGCTGTCCACATACTCGTCTCTGACTCCCTCACAGCAGGCAGTAAACAAATGTTTGTTGGCATAAATGATGATCAGTCTAGCAAATAGTTTGAAAATATCTGCCAATTATGTACCGTATTAATGCATCGTCTTTTTCTAAGCCTTTTTCCAGCACTTGGCTTGCCTTGAAACTTGCAAGCCGGCAGGTGTCACATGACCTTCCTAGACCTACACCATCTGTGTCCTAGAGAGAAGGCGGCCTTTCCACACTGAGTCAGAGCTATGTCTGACTAGGAACTGGTCGACTTCTCCTGGTTACTTCTACAGTTCACCTATAGATTACCAGAAATGGAAAACTCCTGGATGTTCTAACCCGGAAGTCATCGTGGCTGGCTCCCGCTCAGCCCTCTAAATTCAGGGCGATCACAGACGTTCATTCCAAATGCTCCTCGGCTACTCCTTTTGGGAAGAGTGTCCGCTTTGATGCTGAGAGCCAGGTGCATAAAGAGAAAACAAATCCTTGCCAGTTCCCATGCTCTAATTGGTGGAAGAGTGGGAAGTAACTGCCTCTTGAAAAGGTACTTTTCTCACTGAAGATTAACTCACTAGCTGCTCACATAGCATGCTGACAATGGAGAGTAATTCACGGTTTTGGTGAGAGTTTAAAGGGGCCTCAGAGATCACCTTAATCAGCCCCTCACTTACAAGATAAGGCAACTTGTAAAGTGATCAATTGTAGGCTTCAGAGGACTGCTAAGCTCTGTGTGTAACACCTGTTCCAGCAAGCCCCGGGTTGGTGAGAAATGGAACAAACAGATTTAGATGGCGCTCCAGCTGCTCATTCAAGCAAGGAACACACGTGTTCCTTGGAGCCAAACGTTAAGAGTCCTTGGCACCTCCATCACTGATTGAAACGAATACGTGCTTACTTCCGTTTACTTCATTAATTTTTATGAATTTGACAGTTTGGTCTCCAGGGTGCCTGGCCAAAGTAAACCCAGGAGAAGCATGTTTGCATTGATATACACTATGGCTAAGTTTTGGAATATTGGTCTACCACTTTTTTTCTCCATTAATGTCAAAGTGTGCTTTTCAGAATTTTAAAAATATTTTAATTAATTCTTGATCTTTATGTGTGATCTCACCCAGTATATTATCTGAAGGGAATATTTTATTTCTGGGATAAGAAATATATCCCCATACCCAACACAGGCTTTTAAAGAATAACTTCTATTGTGAAATGTGGGAAAGCACACACACCCTAAATGTATGGATTAACGAATTATTAAGTGAACATTAAGGCAACCACCACCCAGATGAGGAAATAAAACATTGTCAGCACGTCGCCTGTGTGACTTGTCCAGTGTTAAAGCCTTCCAAGTCAAAGATCACCAGGGACCCATGTTGGGTTTACTGTACATCGCAGGAGAAGAGAATACACCCCATGGGAAACCACGGGGCTTCTCAGGAAGAGGGGTTAGAGAGAGCTTGTTGTAGGATTTCGACTTCCGTAGGTAATTTTGTTGCAGTTAGTTGCCGCTGAGCTGGCTCCAGCTATTGGCGACCCCATCTATGTACAACATGGCCAATCCCGTGCCGTTCTTGCGATTGCTGATATGTTTGACTCCATTGTGGGAGCTGTTGTGTAGCTCCTTCCAACCTAGGGGACTCATCTTCCAACACTATACTGGACAATACTCCTTTGTGATCCATAGGGTTTTCATTGGCTAATTTTCACAAGTCGGTTGCCAGGTCTTTCTTCCTAGTCTGTCTTAGTTTAGAAGTGCCACTAAAGCCAGTCCACCACGGTGACCCGGCTGGTATTTGCAATACAAGTGACATAACTTCCAGCATCACAGCAACACGCCAGCTACTGCAGTATAACAGACAGACAGACAGGTGGTGGTTGGTAATTTTAGGGTTAAGGGAGGGGGGCTTTGCTCTGGATTGGATGTTCTTAGGAAGAGGGGAACATCTCTGACTGGGTATCTTAATCGGTCCTATGTAGGAGGAGGGAAGACAAGGCTGGAGCTAAAGCTGTAATTTGTAAAGACCCAGCAGTCACTCCCACTCCCTGGGAGAAGGGGCGGTGAGTATTTTTTGGCTTGGACAATGTGTTTCGTCTGTGTTCAGATGTGATTGTGGAGTGCTCCCGTTCTTGTCTCGGTCTATCACAGTCACAGAGAGACCTTGTCTGATGTTGACGTTCTCTGAAATTGTCCATGTTCAACAGAAGAGCCCCGAGACCTACCTGAGAGTAACGGGCGGTTCCTGTAGGCGGCGGGGGGAGCAGGGGGCTGCATTTCTTCTCCTCAGGGATTACATCTCCTTTCTATCCCCCTTCTCCTAGTCAGTGTGGCATGGGCTGGCAGCTACCATGTCATTCTAAAATGCCTTTTATAATGCTGGGAATTAAGGTGTTGGACCTACTAAATAATGGAGTTCCTGGATGGTGCAAATGGCTAAGCACTCAACTACTAACTAAGAGATTGGTGGTTCAAACCCACTCAGAGGGGCCTCAGAATAGAGACGTGGCAATCTGCTACTGAAAGATCACAGCCATTGAGAACACTGCGGAGCCCGGTTCTGCTCTGTTGCACGACGGGTTGCCGTAGTCTGACTTGATGGCAACTGTCTTTTCACCAAAGGATGGCAGGTGAGGCTTTTGACCTCACGTCCAGATTGAGGGATCTTTTTCTCCTCCAGGTCAACACTGAAACAATTATTCCCTCATTTTCTCAACTTTTTACTTTACTCCAGAAGCAAGCATTTAAGGATTGAAGAAAACACTCAGATAGGTTATCCTAAGCTCTTCAGGATGTATGTCCTTGTTTTCTCAGTGATTCTTTACACACGGCTTCCAGAGGCCGGCCTAGGACTTGGTGTGTGCTTACGTTGCGGGTATTAAGCTTTCTTTGCCCCCACCTCCATGCTGAGTGTATATAGTCTGTGAAGATGTTAAAAGTAACTGTAACAAATTCCACAGGAAAAGAAATGGTGCATAACAAACAATTTAAGTATTCAGCTAATGAATAATATAAGAAAATTTGCTTCAAAGCATATAAAATATGTTTTTTTTTTTCATTTGAGCATAACCCTCACGGTCAGGAAGTGTTCTTCTAACTGTGATATAGTTTGCTGTGGAGCGTTGGGTCTGAACTGAAACTTATTGATCCCTTAATTTTCTCCTGGGTATGAGAAGAAGATTTCCAGGGATAAATATGATAACACCAGGGAACCTGTGGAGCTTTTAGACAATTGCTTCATATTTTACAAAGCTTTTCTAACTGATTTTATTTCTTAATTTTATTCATATCAGAGTCTTGGGTAACGGTTATTATTTTAATTAGGATGAAAACATTCAAGCATGGAGAGGTTTGGAAATTCGTTCTGTTTCATTTAGCTGTGTTAAAGCCTGGAACCAAACTTCTTTTCTATCTTTTTCACCTTAAAAGATTATATTCTTACCACTCACTGAGGAATTTTTATGGCATGGCTGCTCAAGGCTTTTCCCCCAGAGAAAATTATGCAAAAAGATCTTTAAGGATCTCATTTGCATGCAATTAAAGCACTGTGATACCAAGGTAAGAAAAAACAGAAGCATCTATCCATGGTCGTATTAGGACTGTGGCTTTCAGTGCAAGAATTACTGTGATGTTGAAAATGAGGTCATGACTTAACGGATCATTATGGATTCAAACATAACTGTTCTCCTGGCATCTGGTCCCCAAGTCAGCAGATGCTGTAATTAGTAATTACTCAACCCCGTTTCAGCCTTTCTAGCATTTCTGGTGAGCAGGGCCACCTGTTCTCTGTTATTAGTTATTAGTATTTTGGAAGAATCTGAGGTAAACCTGAAGTGAAAACCTATTAGGCAGTCAAGGAAACAAGAGAAAAACATTCATATATTTCAACCACTGCCTCGGAAAATACTTATTGTCTACAGGCCCTCAGAGCCTGCTGCTGGCACAAATGCTAAGTAGTTTGCTTTTTTTCCTGTTTTATTTAATGGCAGTTATTATAATTTTTTATATTATAACGGGTCACTACACAAATACGACGAAGATGACAAAATAAAAGATAACAAAAAGACATAGGACCATTTTTATTTAATATTTAAGTCAGAACTACTGCAAGGGTAGAGTGAACGATGTTTCTGGATTTAAACATGAATTACTCTAGAAAGAGCACTGGGTTTTAACGCCAAAGAAACCAAGACGGAGTTCTATCACTCCATTTCCTGGATGAGATCTTGGGCTGTTGTCTAACTCCCCTAGCAGCCTTTTTCTCATCTATAAAGTTCTGATTTTAGTGTCTCCTCTACATCTTCCAGGGCGTTGTGAAGAGTAACTATTATAAACTTTTGTAGCTGAGACCTCTTTAATTTTCTTTTACTTGCTTCTTACCAAGATAAGTAATAAACTTTATCTGTAAAATTAAAGGATTCATTTTAAAAATTGCTAAGATTTGCTCCTAACTTTAGAATTGAAAAATAAAGCCAAATGTCTGGCTTTCTGCCTTCCTCATTCATAGAGTGCCTAGCTGTCCCCATATGATCCAGTAAGGCCATGTCAACGAGTTACTGTTAGTCGCTGTCAAATGGGCTCCAGCTCATGGTGACCTTACGTCTCACAAAATGAACCTTTGCCCGGTCCTGTGCCATCCCTACAAGCATTGGTAAGTTAGAGCCCATTGTTACATATATAATAAGGCCATAACAGCTCCCAATTGTTGAGAGCCTACTATGTGCCAGGCCCTTTGTATACACTATCACTGTCTATATTTTACCTCTTTTGATTAAGCTGTGTGTCCTCTCCCCAGGAAATCATACACATCTCATACACGCACACCTCCTCAGTTTAAAAACATATACTGGGAAATATCTATATATTATTTGTCAGACACTAATTGGGCACCTAGTAAGTATTGCTACTATGTTGTTGCTGTTGTTAAGTGCCCTGGACTTGGCTCCGACTCAGAGATCCCATGTGTAACAAAATGAACCCTGCCCGGTTGTTATATTTGAGCCCATTGTTGCAGCCACTGTGTCAGTCCATCTCTTTGAGGGTCTTTTTCACTAATCATCTATTTTACCAAGCATGATACCCTCATTCAGGAATTGATCCCTCCTGATAACTTGTCCAAAGCATGCAAGACAATGTCCAACCATCCTGCTTCTAAGGAGCATTTTGGTTGTACTTTCTCCAAGACAGATTTGTTCATTTTTCTGGCAGGCCAAGGTATATTCAATATTCTTTACCAACACCATAATTCAAATGTGTCAATAACACTATGTACTTAATACTAATATTTTGGTTTTAAATGGAGAAACTAATTTAAACTGAAAAAAAGTTGCCGACCAGTCCAATTTAAATCACGGTGAACCCATGTGTGTCAGAGTAGAACTGTGCCTGCAGGGTTTTCAGTGGCTGGTGTCTTTGGAAGTAGATGGTCCTGCTCCTCTTCCGACGTGCCCCTGGGTCAACTCTAACTTCCAAGCTCTTGGTTAGCAGATGTGTGCATTAACTATTTGCATTACAGAGGTTGTTTAAGGTTTGGTGGCATGCAATTAAATAGCTAGTTTACCCTACTAATTTGGAACTGAAACCACTCCAGAAGTCCACCTGTCAGCCAAAGGTTAGACAGGCCCATAAAACAAACTTTAACACATGTAAGGAATGTGCTTCTTAGTTCAATCAAGTATACAAGGCCAAAAGGGCAACACCTGCCCAAAAGCAAAGAAGAAAAGGCAACAAGAGATAGGAAAACTGGACGAATGGACACAGAGAACCCAAGATGGAAAGGGAAAGGGGGAGAGTGCCGACACACTGCGGTGATGGCAATCAATGTCACAAAATTGTGTATAAATTTTTTATTGAAAAGCTAATTTGTGCTGTAAACTTTCACCTAAAACACAATTGAAAAAATAGCTAGTTTATTCCAGAGCCAGGATTCACACTGAGATCTCTCTTATTCCATGCCAGTTTTAATATCACTTCACAATGCTGCTCTTTCTCCAAGAATCCTATTTGATAGCAATGAGTTGTCTAATTTTTCTAATATCTTTTGTTCAATATAATGACAATTGAACTGAAATTTCAAAAGAAAATAATTGATTATGGGAACTCTAGCTTGAAAAGGTTTCCGCTGATGAGTAACATGCAAATAACAGCTGCTCTTACCTAAGGTTGGATGGTGTCCTGGGCTGTTACCTTAGCCAAGAAAGGCACTGCAACCTAGGCAGCTATGGTTTAGGGAAAAAGAGTAAGGTATGAAGCAAAACATAAAGACCCCAATCTGTACTCTGTCTCTTACTAGCTTATGACTTTGAGCAGATCATTTAATCTCTCAGAATTTCAGTTCTACCATCTTTAGAACAGATGGCCAGCAATTGCAGCTCTACCTCCCAAAGTCATGTGGAAAGTAGATTGTAAAATATAATGCTCCACAAATATACAGAGTTCTTAATCACAGTGGGGGAAGGCATTTCAGACACTGACTAACTGAATTCGAGCTTCAAGTTATGACTTGAAGCAAGACAGATTGCTCAGTGAGTGGGAGAAGAAAGACTGTTGTAGGTATCTGGGTATATGTGAAGTCTCCCGTCATAGCCTGTAGGCATGGATGCCCAAGGAAGCCTATGGAAGGAGCCAGAGTAGGCGGAGCAGAGAGTATTAATGAGGCGAAGAGTTAAGTTTAAGAGCAGAATCAGCTTGCGGTAGAGCCTACTAGATCTCAAGCAAAATTTAAACCCACTACCAAACCAAACCCACTGCCGTCGAGTCAATTCCAACTCACAGCGACCCTATAGGACAGAGTAGAACTGCACCATAGGGTTTCCAAGGGGTGCCTGGGGGATTCAAACATCCAACCAAGGTTTCCAAGCAAAGTTTACGTGGGGCAAATTCATTGACAAAATACAAGTCAAAACTGTAACTTGAGAAAGAGTGCCAGGTTGCCAAAGCCAGGGGCGTCCACACCCATGAAAGTTAAGGTGGATGTTGTCTGGGCCATGACTTCTTGGTTTTAATTGCATATTTTTTGTTCTTGTTGTTAGTTGCTTGCGTCAGCTCTGACTCATGGCGACCCCATGTGCAACAGAGTGAAACGTTGCCTGGTCCTGCTCCATCTTCATGATCGTTGGTATGATTGAGTCCATTGTTGTGACCAGTGTGTATTTTGAGTGCCTTCCAATTTAGGGGGCTCATCTTTCAGCAATATATTGGACAGTGTTCTGTTGTGATCTATAGGGTTTTCATGTGCTAATTTTTGGAAGAAGATCTCCAGGCCTTCCTCCCTAGCCTGCCTTAATATGGAAGCTCCACTGAAAGTTGTCCACCATGTATGACCCTGATGGTATTTGAAATACCAGTAGCATAGCTTCCAACATCACAGCAACACACAGGCCACTACAGTTCAACAAACCAACAGATGGGTAGCAATTAATGCATATACCCTGGGTCATTTGCATCCATATCTTGTTTAATGACAAGTTGCTATGTGTTAAAGGCAGAGCTAAGAGCCAAGTTTAAGAATGACAAAACAGAATCAGAGAATGTCAAAAAGGCACACCTACATGTGGAAGATTGTCAGATGGGGAGGATCCTGAAATCCAATGCTGTTAGTCAGGAGGAAGTCAAGAAGCACAAAGCTGTAAACATAATTGCAATGAAATATTCTAAAAACTGTGGGAAGCCTTAAATCAGAAAATAGCAATTATCATTCTTTATCTGATACCAAAACAGTTTGGAAGTTCTTACTCTTTTAAATGCTGTTGATGTCTGTTGCTTTTTAGAAAAAGCACATACATGTATGTATGATTAAAAATATTTCTTATCCTTACCCCTTTTATTAGTGATAATAACAGTTTCTTAAGAAGACCAAATGATGTATTTTATGTTTTGCTAATTATAGAGCAGGATGCTTAAATTCTTCGGGTTATTTCCTTATGGATGAAGACATCTCTTTACGAACATCAGTGACCAAATACCACGTCTTTAGAGACAAAAAACTACATCAGCATAAGAAAGAAGAATTTTTAAATTTCCACAATGTCTGACTTCAAAGTGCACATTAAACATAAATGTGTTTTGAGACTATATTATACTTAAAAAAATCCCCCCAAATTAACAAATAAAACCATTGTATTCATCAGGGATAGGTTTGAATATATACCCACTTATTGCTGTTGAGTCGATTCAGATTCTTAGCGACCCCATTGGACAGAGAAAGACTTCCCCGTAGAATTTCCAAGGCTCTAAATCCTTATAGGCATAGACTGCCACGTCTTTCTTCCACAGAGTGGAAGTTAGCCGTGGAGCGCTTAACTACTGCACCACCAGGGCTCCTTGAGTATGTATAAACCATTGCTATAGAGCTGATTCCAACTTATAGTGACCCTATAGGACAGAGTAGAACTGCCCCATAGGGTTTCCAAAGAGTGGTTGGTAGATTCGAACTACCAAATTTTGGTTAGCAGAAGAGCTCTTAACCAGTATGAGGAGGGGAAAAGAGTTAATTAAATAAAATAGACAGAATTTTACTGTCCAATTTAGGAATCTCAGCCTTCCCTTGTCTTTTATAACCAAGTAAGTTTTGAAGATCATGGGCCAAGTATTTGGTAGAATGTGCCTCAATTTTGGTTTGCCTGATGTTTCTTCCTCATTTGATTCAGGTCCCGGGTCTTTGGCAGGAATAACACACACGCGACGCTGTGTTCCTCTCGGTGCATCCTCTTAGGAGCTCTTAGTTTCAATTTGTCCCACAATGTTTATGCTAGCCTTCCTTGCTTGTTTAAGGTGATGTCTACTAGGCTTCTCCACTGTGAAGCTGCTGTTTTTCCCCTGAAGTTCAGTAAGTATTTTGTAAATACAAATACCTTATTATTCACCAGTTTTTAAATTATTCTTTAATTATTTACATATGTGTGAATTCACTGTTTCCTATATTATTCAAAGGGTTATAGCCTATTACTGTACTGTATATTTTCTTTCTGCTCAGATTTTCCCAGGTCTGGACAGGGGGATGCCATTGAGTCTGGCTTCTGTGTCCTTTGTCATGTTCTCATCATTCTTTGAGTACTTCTTTATTTTCTTTCTGGCATAATAAGGTATCCCAGGATCATTTTGTTCTCTCCCTGACTTAACCCTGAAGCTAGTCATTTCTTCCAGAAGCCCTGGTAACTCTCAATGGATATTGGTTTTTAGAAACCAAGAGCTGGTTGTTAGGTGTGTTCGGTGCTACTGGGGCACTGCAGCTCCCAGGTCCTGTCCACGTGCATGAATACACCTACCTCAGTGCATACTCACATGCATTTACATCTTTATTTCTGTCTATACACATTGAAATAGCCACAACAAGGCATTCCAACACACCAACGATGATGAAGATGGCACAGGATTGGGTCATTCCATTCTGCCCTATGTAAGGTCGTTGTGAGCTGGAACTGACTCAACAGCAACTAACAACCACAACATACACATTGAAAACCATGAGTTCACACTGATACCTTCAATTCCAATCTAACATTACAGGGTTCATTCTAGCTTTCTCCTTTTCTGTCTTTGAAATCTCTCCTCCAGTAGAGGGAAACCCTGGTGACGTAGCGGTTAAGTGTTATGGCTGCTAACTAAAAGGTCGGCAGTTGGAATCAACCAGGTGCTCCTTGGGAACTCTATGGGGCAGTCCTACTCTGTCCTATAGGGTCGCTATGAGTCAGAATCGATTCGATGGCAGTGGATTTGGTTGGTTGCTCCAACAGAGAGAAACCAGACTCCCATTATTCTTAATGTATATATTCACAAGTATGTAAACACAAACCTTAATAAATTAATAAATTTAAAAGACAAACACAAATGCTAGTCTTTTTTGGCACTAAAACTAGAAATCAACAAAATCAGTATGTAACAGGGCCCTTCCACTTGGATATAACAAAAAATGCTATTAAACAACTGAAATTGTATATTTTCTTGAAAGTAACAATAATGATAACATACTTAATATTAGAATCTGTAGTATTAAATGAGAGAGTTGTCAGAAAAAAGTTTGTAGCAACAAATATCTACATCAATAAAGTAATTTTATTAAACAATTCAAAAAGCTAGAAAGAGCATTAAAAAAACAAAAGAAAGCAAAATGGAAGGGTTAATAAAGACAAACAAAAGTGAATGAATTAGAAAAAACCGTAGAACTAAATAAACATAAAAGCTGGGTCTTGAAAAAAAATTCAACAAAATAAATCAACCACGAGCTAGTGGATAGACCTACATCGTGCATACACACATGCATTTACATCTTTATTTGTATAAATAAAGATGTAAATCCATGTGTGTATTCAGGAAGAAGAGGAGAAAGCAAAACACAGAAATGTATAAAATAAGTTAGAAGACAAAATGAAGGAAACCCGCCACTTAAAATTTAAAAAGTAAAACAAACAAGAACTATTCAAAGTCTAGTGAAGAAAATTATAAAGCTTTTCTAACATCATACAATGGCAGTTATCCTTAAGTCAATTTGTAAGGTTAATATGATCCTGAGAAAGCAACACAAACTGGTGGTTGGATGATAGAAAAAACAGAAAACCCTGCAAAAGGAAAGCAATAGGGTGGCCAGGAGGGGAGTGGGAAGAATAGCCCTACAAATATTAAAACAAAGAACAAGAACAACAAAAATATGGTATTGACATATAAATAGGCAGGTTAATAGGTCAGATTAGAAAATTCAAAAATAGCTTCCGATGTATATGGGACTTGAGTAATTGATGAAGGTAAAATCCCAAATCAGTGGGTAAAACATAGACTTTTAGTCATTTATATTAAGTAATTTAATTAGCAATATGGAAAAAATACATTGATTTTGTTTCTCATGGAATACTCTAAGATAAATTTTAAATAGAGATATAAATGTAAACTTAGAACCGTACAAGTACCAGAAGAATAAATAAAAAGGTAAATTCCTTTATAAGCTGAGTGTGATAAGTAAAAATATTGATAAATCTGATTTCATATAAATTTCAAAAATTTGCATTGAAAAAGATTTACCAGTTTCATCATAGAGGAGGTTTATATAAAATACGAGCCTTTACAAATGAACAAGAGATATGAACAGAACTACAGAAAAACAAGAGCGCTGGTGGTGCAGTGGTTCAGAGCACAGCTGCTAACCAAAAGGACGGCAGTTCCAATCCACCAACTTCTCCTTGGAAACCATATGGGGCAGTTCTATTCTGTCCCATAGGGGTCGCTGTGAGTCGGAATTGACTTAAAGGCAATGAGTTTGGTTTTTTAGGTCTATAGAAAAAAAAAATGAAAATAACCTTAAATATAAGAAAATATGGGCAATCTCAATCATAATAAGAAATATGGATACCAAAACTATTTGACATGGCATTTCTCATCTTTTGAACTGTCTCATAATTAAAGAGTGTAATAAAATATTATGTTGACAGGGCTGAGGAGAAACAGGAT
This sequence comes from Loxodonta africana, assembly GCF_030014295.1. Lineage (NCBI taxonomy): Eukaryota > Metazoa > Chordata > Mammalia > Proboscidea > Elephantidae > Loxodonta > Loxodonta africana. Next base: position 7,910,483 of record NC_087353.1, read on the forward strand.
GTCTTACGTTGCTAAAGGGAATGCAAGATAGTGCAACCACAGGGGAGAGGATTTAGCAACTTTCGATCAAATCCATGTGCATTTACCCCTTAACTCATCCGTTCTACTTCTAGGACTCTATCCCAAGGTACACTGGCAAAATATGAAACAACATATGTAAAATGCTATTTATTGCAACACTCTGCATAATAATATGTCTATCAATAACTATTTGTAATAAAATGTCCACCAGTAGGGTACTGACTGAATAAATTATGGTACATTCACACAGCAGAACACTATGTTGTTGTTGTTTGGTGCCCTCAAGTTGATTCTGACTCACAGCGACCCTATATACAACAGAACGAAAAGCTGCCCAGTCCTGTGCCATCCTCACAATTGTTATACTTGAGCCCATTGTTGCAGCGCCACTGTGTCAATTCATCTTGTTGAGGGTCTTCCTATTTTTCACTGACCCTCTTACAAGCATGATGTCCTTCTTCAGGAACTGGTCCCTCCTGATAATATGTCCAAAGTATGTCAGATGAAGTCTCTCCATTCTCGCTTCTAAGGAGCATTTTGGCTGTACTTCTTCCAAGATGGATTACTGGAATACTATGCATGTGTAAAACGGAATGAAGGACGTCCCTCTATATGGTAAAATTGAATATGTGGCTAAAAACAAAACAAAACAAAAAACAAGGTGGAAAACAATGTGTTTAATATGCTAACTTTTATCTTAGAAAAGGAACAAGAATACAGTTGTAAACCTAAGTGTTTGCTAGCATTTTTTAAGGGAAGATAAACTAAAAACTAATGAAAATTTTTACCTAAGCAGCAATTCAAACAGGCACATGTACACCAGTGTTCATTGCAGCTTTATTCACAATGGCCAGAAGGTGGAAACAACCCAAACGCCCATCAGCAGAGGAACAGACAAACAAAATGTGATATATACATAAAATGGAGTATTATTCAGCTATAGAGAGAACCAAGTTGTGTGATTCATGCCACCACATAGATGAGCCTTGAAAACATTGTTTTAAGTGAAATAAGCCAGATACAAAAAGACAAAAATTGTATGATCCATCTTATATGAAATAACTATAACAGGTAAATTCATAAGACAAAAGAAGATTAGTGGTTACCAGGGAATAGGGACAGAGTGCAATGGGGAGGAATAAGAAAAGTTACCTAGTCAAAGGGGGAGAAAAGATAGTGAAAGTAATGGATGGAAAGCAAACATTTTGGAATGCAGTTTGTTTTGCAGATTTAACTCTGGGTAAGTGTTTAAATAATTATATAATAAAATTAAATCAAAACAAAAAAGAAGCAATTTCTAAATTATTGAAAGCAGAAAGAAATAGATGAACCTAATTGTATATTGAGTTGGAATCTTAACCACAAAAGGAAGTTATTTGAAGTAACTATAAAAAATAAAATAGAAATAAAAACAACAGTTGTATTATCCTATAACCTACTGGGATATTCCCTAAGGATGTAAAGAACCACATTTTCATTTCAATAATCGTGTGTTTAGTATTAATATTAGTATTGTTAGTCTTAAATTATTAAATAAATATTTTAGGATAAAGTAAATTTGTAATTATGTAATATCATCAGAAAATCAAGATTTCTATTGTAAGAGCAAAAAGATAAAATGTAAAATCAAAGTAGTTAAATAAAAACCTTCCAATGCTTTCTCTCAAAGTTTTTTCCCAGTGTTGTCTAAAGAAATACTTTGACATAATAGAAAGCAAGAATTATCAAACACTGTTGGGTACATGTTAAAGAAACTCAGGCATCAACTTGAAGAGGTTTCCACTGACCAAAGCTAGGCCATCAAAAACAGAATAGTAAATTCAATGGATTAACAATTAAATATGTTAAAATCTGTAAGCCCAGGGTTACGTATAAAAAAGTATTAGTCTCATTTAGAGAATGACTAGAAATAAATTATTTGGGAAATCCATAAATAAAGGAAAATAATCAGGTTATGATCCTGCCTTTTCTCTTATTTGGGGGGTAACTAAGTATTTGATGACAGGAAATTTCTTTTCCCAGAAGTATATGAGCTAATGAAAGCAGAAGGAATGACTGAATGAGAATACCGCCATTTTGTAACCTGTAATGAAATAATGGCTGGAATGGTCTTCCCTCTTTTCTTGGCATGCAGGAATTCTCAGGATTCTTCAAAGACACAGTCCAGTGTTGCTTCTCTGAGGAACCTTTAAAAGTCCCCATGACCCATTCTGTCACTTCCTCTTCTGTGCTACCACCATGCTGGACACATGATTCTTGCCTTACTTACATTATTTGTTCACAGATCAAACTCCAGCTCCTACTAGGAGCTTTTCAAGAAAGTTGATTTTCTATGCATCAGCCTCACATCTCCCTGTTGTTGTTGTCAGGTGCCATCGGGTCCGTTCCAACTCGTAGTGACTTAACGTACAACAGAACGAAACACCCTCTGGTCCTGCACCATCCTCACAATCATTGTTATGCTTGAACCCACTGTTGCAGCCACTGTGTCAATCCATCTCGTTGAGGGTCTCGTTCTTTTTCGCTGACCCTCTACATTACTAAGCATGATGTCCTTCTCCAGGGACTGATCCCTCCTGATAACATGTCCAAAGTACACGAGACAGTCTTGCCACCATCTCTTCTAAGGACCATTCTAGCTGTACTTCTTCCAAGACAGGCTTGTTTGTTCTTCTGGCAGTCCATGGTATATTCAATATTCTTCACCAACATCATAATTCAAAGGCGTCAGTTCTTCTTTCGTATTCATATTCATTTTCCCACTTTTGCAGGCATATGATGTGATTGAAAACACCATGGCTTTGCTCAAGCATCCCTTAGTCTTCAAGGTGACACCTTTGCTTTTTAACACTTTAGACAGGTCTTTTGTAGGAGATTTGCCCAGTGCAATGCGTCTTTTGATTTTCCAACTTCTGCTTTCGTGGGCATTGATTGTGGATCCAAGTAAAAGGAAATCCTTGACAACTTCAATCTTATCTCCATTTTTCCTACCCACCACAGTGATTATGAATGTGTGTGCGTGCGTGTGTGTGTGTGTGTGTGTGTGTGCGTAGGGTTGGTGAGAATCAGGATTCAGTGTTGAAAGATCACAAGGAGGGTTGAGTATTTGAAAATGCAGACTTAAAATCTCTATTATTTTGTAGTAAAAGCCACACAAAATGAAGCTATTCAAGAAACACTTTTGTAAAAATTAATAGAGGAAGAACTGAGGTATTGAAAAGAATATAGATTACAAATTTTGGAAGCTATGGGTTTAGCTCATAAAAATGAAAACAAATATTGTATGGAAGGCAATGACTTGTCCCAGGTCATATAGCAAATTAAGGAGTACTGGTCTCCTGACACCTAGTCTAATACACCGTACCTGCCTCCCAACACCCATAAGAACTTCAAAGTGAAGACGCTTGGATTTATAATCAAAAAGCCCCCCCCCCCCAAAAAAAATCCAACTAAAATAAAGTGTATCTTTGGGACTATGAATAACCCATGAGAATGTCACTAAGGCTCTATTCCCTGGTGTTTCTCATGTATTTGATTTTTATTTTTAACCTGATGAGTAGAAAGAGTGATAATGAAATCTAACTAGAGAATTGCTTCCATCATTGGCTTTCTCCAACCCTCTTTTCTGCCCCATCTCCCCTCTGGCTTGATTCCTCACACACCTTCCTTTGATTAATCTCTGAATGAGATATAAATGAGAGGTAAGATCATATTGTTTGTCAGATGTGAGGTTTAGGGTCCATGCATGGCCCCGAAAAAAATCCAATCAGCTTTCAGATACTTCCCTGGGAAACATTTAACAGCAGAGAAAGCCAGTGGCCACTAATAACCCTGAAGTCCGGTACAGTTTCTTCCCAGTGCTCTGCCTCTTGTTGCTAGGTGCCGTAGACTCATAGCGATCCTATGTGACATAGTAGAACTGCCCCATAGTGTTTTCTAGGCTGTACTCTTTGTGGAAGGGAGCAGATTGCCACATCTTTCTCCAGATGAGCTGCTGGGTGGTTTTGAAACTTCAACCTTTCAGTTAGTCTCAAAGTGCTTAACCGTTGCTCCACAAGGGCTCCTTTGCTCTACTTCTTATTAGGAATTTTATTCAAAAAAGCTTCCTTTCCTTCTTATGTTTTTCATCACGTAATGTGTTCATTTCAACCAAGACAGAAATCTCTGCTTTTGTAGAAGATTTTAATGAACACTGCTATCGTCAATAAACCTAATGGGAGGGGGGATGATTTTTGCTCTGTCACTAGGTGAGAATACATAGACCTTTGCCTCATCTTACTGACCTTCAATTCATCATCTGTAAATAGATACAGCTGTGGTGGTGTTCGGAAAGAATACTGAATGTATGGGCTGCCAGAAGAATAAACAAGTTTGTCGGAAGAAGTACAACCAGAACACTCCTTAGAAGCAAGTATGGTGAGACTTTGTCTCACATACTTTGGACATGTCATCAGGAAGGATCAGTCCTGGAGAAGGACATCATGCTTGGTAAAATAGAGGGTCATCAAAAAAGAGGAAGACCCTCAATGAGAAGGATTGACACAGTGGCTGCAACGATGGGCTCAAGCATAATAACGATTGTGAGGATGGCACACGACCAGGCAGTGTTTTGTTCTGTTGTGTATAAGGTCACTATGAGTTGGAGCTGACTCAACGCTGCCTAACAACAACAACATGGTGGTACAACGGTTAAGAGAGCAGCTGCTCAAATCCACAGTTCAAATCCACCACCCGCTCCTTGGAAATCCCATGGGGCAGTTCTACTCTTTCCTATAGGGTTGTTATGAGCTGGCAATGGGTTTAGTCTGGTTTTTATACTTTATACAGTAGCCCTGGTGATGCAGTGTTTAAGTGCTCAGCTGCTAACTGAAAGATTGGCTGTTTGAAACCACCAGCCATTCTGCTGGAGAAGGATGTGGCAGTCTGCTTTCATAAAGATTTACAGCCTTGGAAACCCTAGGAGCAGTTCTACTCTGAGTAGAACTATGAGTTGAAATTAACGGCAATGGGTTTTTGGTTTGGTTACACCTACACTCTCACCCCCATGGCGTCTTCTCATAGTTTTCCGGATAATCAAAATAAGACTACTAAAATGGTTTATGACGTTTTCGGGTGCTAATCAAATGTTAGCTTGGGTTGTTAATGATTAGTTCTTCTGACTCCAAGAAAACTTCCGTTTGACATCCTGCCAATTTTAAGGCTTATAAATTATAAGAATAGAGAATGATAAATCCTAACTCTTATTTGTTTATGCTATGCCTGCTTCTCAGCCCAGAGGGAGATTCTAAGATGTGCATAAAAAAAAAAAAAAAAAATGGGCTGATTTGTCTGTAAACATGTTTTATGTTTGGCCTATGGAGTATTTTTCAAAATTTCAGTTCGCTTTTAATAATTTGATATTTTCACATAAAAATTCAGGCTTTCTGTGTGACTTGAAAATCAGCAGATTTGACAACCCTGGAAAGGTTTCTCCTAACAGTGGTCTTCAGCTGAAGCTACCAAGCCCCATGCCCCCTTCTGATTCAGCAGCCAATGTCTAGCCTGCTCCACTCCCCACCTCTGTGTTATTTTACACTTGGTTGTTTTATTTACATAGCTATTGTGCCCCGTGTAATAGCCTTCCTCTCCTCATGAGAACTGTTAGCTCTTTGACTTCACGGGTAGAAGACAAAGAAATTGCATCTTTTTTCATAATTTCCTTATTTGCACAATTTTTTTATACTTAGGAAGATGGCACCAAAATTAAGTAGCTGAGAGTGTTTCTGAAATGGGAGGACAAGCATGAAGTAGTGTGACTTGCAGAGCTCTTAAAGCTACCTGATGGCTTGAAAATAGCCTCCCATGTGCCCGTGGCTCACATTCGTCATTCTTTCCTGCTTTGGATTATGTCTTATAGGACTCTAATAAAACTACTCAGGAGTTCCTGAGTACTGCAAATGGTTAATGTGCTTGATTGCTAACCAGAAAGACTGGGGTTCAAGTCCATTTGCAGGTGCCTGAGAAGAAAGATCTGCTAATCTACTTCCCAAAACTCAGCAACTGAAAACCATATGGAGCACAGTTCTGCTCTGACACACGTGGGGTTTTCCATGGGTCAGAACTGACTCGGTGTCCACTGGTTAATGAAACTATGGTTTTCCAACAAGATTTTTTAACCACCCACTGTATACAGGACAGCTCAGAAGGAAATTAACTACTGGGCTTGTGTGGAGTTCTTTACCTCCTTTGTGTATGAAAAATAGGAGGTTGAGCTGGAAGCAAGATACATTGAGTTATAACTAAGATTCAATACATTGACGTATTGTAAGTATTCAGTTCAATGAGTTGTAACAATTGTGTGTGGAGTGTAACCAACACTTAAAAGAAGACATAGGACAAGCCTATCACTCCAGCAATTTCCCTCACATCCCTTTCCAATCAATTACCATTGCACCCCCCCACCCATGCTCTACAGGTGTGTCACCATAGATAGTTTGCCTTTTTAGAACTTCCTGTAAATGATATTATACCACATGCACTCTGTGCTTGATTCCCTTCACACAGCATCATGTTCTTGAAATTCACCCATACTGCCACATGAGTCATTAATTAACTACTTTTCATTGCCTAGTAGTATTTCACCAAGTACAATGTTTTGCTTATGCGTTCTCCTGCTAATGGCTATTTACATTGTGCCCAGTGTGAGCATTTTTATAGGAATCTTTTTGTGGACGTATGTTTTCATTTCTCTTGGGTAAGTGCCTAATCATGCAATTGCCGCCTCTTGGAATAAATGCATGCTGAACTTTATAGGAAGGTGCCAAACAGATCTCCAAAGTGGTTTTGGCACTTTAAAAACAAAATGGGAGTTGCTCACCAATATTTAATGTTATCTTTTTATTTTAGCCTGATTCTGGTATTGGTGCCACATGTGATACTTATAAAGTTTATACATTAGCTTGATAAACCTGTTTGACCCAAACAGTAATGTTAAGGTGGAAAGACACTAGTCATTATTGGCTATTAATACTAACAATAATTAAAAAAAAAACAAACCCTGTTGCCTTTGAATGGATTCCGATTCATTGTGACCCTATACGACAGAATAGAACTGCCCCAATCATACCAGGGTAAAAGTTATTTTTATTATATTAACACCAATCATCTGTTATGAGGACCACAAGGAGAGAGGAATCAGAGATTCCTTTTTGTGAAGACCAGAGTCATGGAAAACCGTGAAGGGCCATGTGAACTACATCCTGAAGGACCTGAGAAACTGAAGATCAAAGATCAGTGGCAAAATGTTCCTGATTCTTGCCTGGGGTAAATTAGCCTCATTTCTTTCTGATTAGTGCCCTCTTGATAATATTATCACCCTCCCCCAAACCCATTCTTTACCCCTGCCCCATCATATTACTATCACTTGAAAACAGTTGCCTCTGCATGCTTGGTCAGGAGAAGCCATATATTAGTCTGACTGTGTCTTCTGAGACAAGGGTCAGGACATGAGATCTTGTACTACTGCTTTTTTATGGGGAAGGACTATCTCTTTGAAATGAGGAATGTCTTAGATTATCTGGCATATCGGTATTCAAAAGGCCCCTTAAGTGATGCCCCCTGCTTGTCTCTCTAGACCCAAGCCAAACCAAACCCATTGCGGTTGAGTCAATTCTGACTCATAGCAATCCTATGGCAACCCTATAGAACAGAGTAAAACTGCCCTATAGTGTTTCCAAGGAGCTACTGGTGGATTCGAACTGCTGACCTTTTGCTTAGCAGTCAAATTCTTAACCACTGTGCCACTAGGGCTCCTCTCTAGACTCAACTCCCAGTTCTTTTCCGGCAATTCTTCCTCCCTTCTGTTCTCCCCTCTCTACAGCACACCCACACCGAAGTGCTGGCAAATGCCCACAGAGCAATGCTGCCTCAGACTTCCCAGAATGCCTCCCCAAATCCTGCTCTTCTTTTAGGAGTCAGCTCAAGGGTATCTTCTCTGTGAAGGCTACCCTGATTTCCCTTGGGCCATCAATACATTTCATTCATTTTTATCCCCATTCTATTTAAAAAAAAAAAAAAAAATTAGAGCTCTTTTGACCTGTATTTTATTTTGTGTCTTGAAGCTTTGTGAGACTTTTCAAGTGTACTTCTCTGGCATAGAGTAGCCATTTAGTTTTTCTCGACAGAAGAAATGATAGAACTAATGAATGGATCTATGTCTGTAACATTCAGCTGACATTTCTATTCCCTCAATCTAAAAGGACAAATGATTAGGAAAAGAAAGTGTCATCGTGACACAGTAGAAATATGGGAAATGATAGGAGTGACCATGAAGACCTCATATCTCCAAGGAATAGGACTGAGGTTTCTCAAATTTTAATGCACATTTTAGTCATCTGGTGAATCTTCTTAAAATGCAGATTCTTGTTCAGTAAGTCTGAGATCCTGGATTTTTAACCAACTCACAGATGATGGTCCTCGCAGTGGGTCAGGGACCACACTTTGAGCAGCAAAGGTGGGAACAACCCGTGTAGGCAGAGAAAAAGGCAGTGAATGACTTTTCTTCAGTAGAGTTTCAAGGTCACGGAAGCCCAGGTTGCTCCACTTAATTTATTTCTTATTTACACTTCTCAGATCACAGAAGGTTTCTTGGAAGGCATTCATAACATTTTCTTGGCTTATCTCATAGCCTGCGGAGGTGACCAGCTAGTGTTCACTGGCATACTTAGAACAAGCAGCTGAACCCCTGAAACTTCAACTACAACATTACCGTCAAGTTTCAGGTTTCAGATACTTGAATATACATATGTTCATATGCATACATTTTTTGTTTTGTCTAGTGAGGAAAAAGAACCTAACATTTAATGAGAAGCTCTGATGTGCTAACACAGTACATTCAATATCCATCTTAATCCTATGAGTCAGGTACTTGCATCCCTATTTTATAGAGAGGACAAAAGTTCAGAGAAGTGAAGAAATTTACCCAAGATTGGTGCACAGCTAGTAAAAGAGAACTAGGATTCAAAACCCTCGACCAAGATCCTCTAGTGGCTTCCCTCTGTCTTCAGAATAGAATTCAGACTCCTTATCTTGGCCTTAGGTTTTTATTTATTTATTTATTTATTTATTTTAATTTTTTTAATCTGTTGAGTGATATCAGGAAATTAGAGGGTGAGATCATATACAATTGTGGTTGCTGATGTCTGTCTAGGCTGTTGTCTCTGCATCTGTTGTTAAGTCTGAGTTACTTTACAGATCAGCAAACTTGCCATTGAGGAGGAAAGCTGAACATGCAGGAGAGAAAGGATAAACAGGAACCCAAGGGAAGGAGCTGGAACCCATGAGGAGAACAGGAAGCTGCAAAAACTAAGCACAAGCTATTTTCACCTGTTATCATCTTCAACTTGATGCCCTGGGTAACCTGCAGGAGAAGCTGGCATCCTTTTCCACAGAGCTGAACAAGAACTTGGTCCAGGACTTGGAGAAGCAGAAAGAGGAGATCTAGTGGGAGCTGCATGTTTGTGAGCTGCCCCACGCCAACCAAGAAGGCAAGTGAGCATATCAACTTGCGTGAGCTGCGCATGCCTGGCACCCTGTGCCAACCTTCAGAACACAAAACAATGGCTGCCGCTTCACGTAGATCTTCCAACTCTTATGCAAAGCGTCTCTTGTGGCCAAAGTAACTAGGTTTCTTAAGAAATTGACAGTCAAACCTGAACAGAGAATTAGATAAGTTCCAAGGGGACCAACGAGAGTAATTAAGTGAATAATGAAGCTGGCTTTTGCTGGATTGAGACAGAACTGGCCTCACATTTGCCGCTATGGCCCCGGAAGCTCCACCCACACTTTCTCCTGCCTCTCCCCACCAAGCCCCTTCTACATGCTGCTCATTAGTTCACATTTGTGAAAGGTCCCTTCTCCATGGACTGAGTAGTTCAGTCATGTAAGTCATCGTTTCTGTCTGGGATGGATTAAATTAGAATGTGGCAATAAAACAAAGAGCCCACGAGGAATTGGAATAAACATAAACGAGAGGCAAACTATGTTACTTAGAATTTTGCTCAGGGCTGGCTGGTGAACATCAACTGTGTGAGCCTAACCATCAGAGGACATGGGGACAGGGTGCTCAGATGCCTACATATAAGAGAAAATCACCAACACCACATAGGATGGACCACTCCTTAGAAAATATGTAGGAGAAAAAAATGAGAACATGTTTTCTGCTAAGAGAAATCTATTCTCAAAAATGTTGTCATCGTGAGCTTCCTGAGAGCCAGACATTTTGGCATTTATGCTCCAGAATATATCTACTGATGACGTCTAAAAGGCTGAGGACATTTGAGGCATTTCCAGAGAGAAGGAATGCAATTGACAGGGTTTTGAATTTAAACGTAGGCACAGGGGGAACAATAAAATTTATTATTTCCTTAGTGAAAGAAAAGCAATTTCCTGAAGGGAACAGTGAGTCAGGGACCCAGCTAATGGTCCTGGTTATGCCCAGCCTGAGTCATTTCATTCTTCCTTGACTCTTTACTCCAGGGCCATCTTACCCCCAAACAGGGTGGGGATACCACGAGGTCAAACATGTGAGATTCAATAGGGAAGAACATAAACGTTAGGGAGATATTTTTATTGTGTATTGACTTACCATATCACATACATAATTAAGAAGGTAAACCCTGAATTTAAAAGAAACCCAATAACATATTTTAAATCAATATTCCGAATGGCCTCAGTTTCTGCTATCTATTCCAGTTTGACAAGTGTCCCGGCAGTCGGCGGTCGGAGGTGTGTCACTTGCCAATAAAATGTCAATCGCAGCCTGTAGACTAAAGCTGGGGAGCATATCACCAAAGGCAGCAGTACTCCCCTCAACCACGCGGGGGCACTTCAGAGGCCAATGCTGGGCGGGACAAGGCGCTCGCAGATGGAGAAGGGAGGCTTTGGGGTTGGTTCCAAGGCACCAGATGGGGAAGGTTATGGGTTGAATATAAAAAGCCTATTGACATTTCATTAAATTTGTATAAAGTAAAAATAAATAAATAAATAAAGTATGTCAGATAAAATCTGTTCAAGGGGGTTATGAGATATAAGGCGGGGGGAGGGTCTGTTCTGCCAAGGAACTGTGTCCCTGGGGAAAGGACATATTACTGGCTGAGAAAAGGACAAGGCATGAAAAGTGCTGGGGGCAAAATGACCGAGGAGCATTAAATCCTAGCAAGTCCCAGAAGTAGGATCCCAGAAAGCCAACCCAGCCACAGCCTACCATCCACAGAGTGTAAGTGCTTACTAAAAAAACCCCCAAAAAACAAAACCATTGCCAGCGAGGCGATTTCAACTCGCAGAGTAGAACTACCCTATAGGATTTCCAAGGAGTGGCTGATGGATTCGAACTGCTGATCTTCTGGTTAGCAACTGAGCTCTCACTCACTGTGCCACCAGGGCTCCAAGTGCTTACTAAATGCAAATTATTACGGATAGTACTTCCTGATTAGTGTTACCTTATAGAGCAACAATGAAAAATCACACTTTAACTTCAGGGGAGTTACCAGTGGACTCAACAGGGGCAGATTATCCAATAGGCAAGGTAAGCAGGGTGTTTATGTTGCTTACCAGATCATCTGTAGTGAACAATTTCACATTTTTTCACCACATCAAAGATTCTGCTTCTAGGTTTGGATGGCATCTGTCTCTCTCCCAACCCCACAGCACCTTCCTACAGAATCAAAACCTTTTCTCAAATTTACAGTCCCTGACAGGTGGCTGACCTAGTAAGCAAGGTAAATTTATAAAGTCATACGCCCGCCCCTGAGACTCAGAGATTTAGTATCAAACAACACAGAAATTAATAAAGCAAACCAAAAACCAAACCCAGTGTCGTCGAGTTTTCAAGGAGCACCTGGTGGATTCAAACTGCCAACCCCTTGGTTAGCAACTGTAGCACTTAACCACCATGCCACCAGTGTTTCCACAGAAATTAATAGCCTCTAAAATAAACCTAAGGAGCCCTGGTGGCACAATGGTTAAGCATTCAGTTGCCAACCAAAAGGTTGGCTGTTGGAACCCACCACCTGTGCTTCCGTGAAAATTACAGCCTTAGAAACCCTATGGGGCGATTCTACTCTGTCCTATAGGGTCGTTATGAGTCAGAATCAACTGGCCAGCAGTGGGTTTGGTTTTGGGTTTTGGTAGTTCCCTAGATGTGGGAGCCTGAGAAAGAAAGGCCAAGGTGACTGTTTGCTTTTGTCATTCTGCCTTTCTCAGGCTCTCCCTTTTTCTTCCTCCTTTCCTCCTCCTCCTTCTTTCCATCTTCCCTCTTCTCCCCAGACACTTCCATTGTTTGTTTTTTTTTGCAGTGGGCTTTTGCCCACAAAGGACTATTTCTGCATGGTATGGAGAGAAGGTGAAAGCAGGTGGTTACCATAATGACTCCTTAAGCTGCAGTACCCACAAGCACCAGCTTTAAGCAGCTCAACTAAGGGATTGAGTGGAATGACAAATTGCCAACAAACATCTTAGGGCAAGCCTGAGGGAAAATCACCGAAGCACGTATAAACCCAGGGCACAGGTACAACCCCGAAATGGAATTCAAGGTGAGCTATGAAAGAGCAGGACAAAGGTAGACTGAGCCGGAATCGCTAGTTCAAGATTAGACAGAAATGTATTAAATTCTCACCAGATATTTATTTGTTTAAATACATTCTTTGATAAAATTGTCTCTGTGCAGCAACAACTTTTCTAAAGGTTTCGTTAGAAGAATAAAAATAATAATGGATGCCCTTTATTTTGGTCTGGGTCCAGCAGCTTGGATATTCTTCCCCTGAGATACTATTTCTACCTAGTGACAGGGTTTCCTAACAGTGCGTCACTTAATGGGAAGACATAGCCTTCATACTAAACTGGCAAACTGCAATTTATAAGCTTTCCACAATATAGTCTCAATATTTTACCTGGAAAATCACTCTTGGAGTGGAAATGGCAGTACGAGAAGTAAGGGTAAAGAGCAAGACAGACATCCACTGTTGGGATTGTTAGTTGCTCTCCAGTTAATTTGGACTCACAGCGACCCCAAGTGTTACAGAATAGAATTGCTGTACTAAGTTTTCTTGCCTGTAATCTTAAAGGAAGCAGGTCTCCAAGTTTCTCTTCTGAAGTACTGCTGGGTGGGTTTGAACCTCCGACTGCTAGTTTAGCAATTGAGTGCTGACAATCTGCGTCCCCTTAAGGCATCCGTAAAAGCAGGGTGTACTTTCTCTTGGTCCATGTGTAGACAAGGAGGAGTAGCCTAGCTCAGAGTTAAAGAGCGCTCCTTCTGGGACCGTGTGCAGTAGGCTGTAAGTCCTAATTCCGCCATTTACTATTCCTTTGATCAGGTTACTGAATATTTCTGTACCTCAGCTTGTGGTATGGGGGTAATAACAGCATCTACTTTGTCACGTTGTTGTGAGGATTAAATGTGATTTTGCTTGCACATCACTTAGCCTAGTTTCTGTCTCATAGTAGGTGGGCTGTAATTATATAACTGGCTATATTAGGACTATTTCCAGTGTTTCTTTTATCTAGATTAATGATTCCAAATTAAATTTAAAATAGACATCTGAACATTTATGTAAATCTTACGTTCATTACCATGTCTCATTTATTACTAAGCACAAAGTGTCCCAATATCCTACACTCTCAGACCCACACTGGCCATGTAAACTGTATTAACTCTTTTCAGGATACTTAAAGCAAAATTCCTCCTAACTGGTAATCTGATTTCTTCAGGGCTGAGAACTGCAGATCAAAAAAAAAAAATTAGTAGCATTTGAGGCAACTCCAACTCATGGCGCATGTGTTTCAGAATAGAACTGTGCTCTGTAGTGTTTTCAATGTCTGGGATCTTTCAAAAGTGGATCGCCAGCCAAACCAAACCAAAAAAACCCAAACCTGATGCCATCCCAGTCGGTTCCAACTCGATAGTGACCCTATAGGACAGAGTAGAAGTGCCCCATAGGGTTTCTAAGGTGGGTTCAAACTGTCAAACTTTTGGTTAACAGCAGTAGCTCTTAACCACTACACCACCAGAGTTTCCCTATGCCACTAGGGTTTCCAGATTGCCAGCAGCTTATTCTAAATATCGTGACTGACCAGGAGTTCAAATAATAAATATTAGCCAGTGAACCCCAAAGGAGGAAAACTTGAAAAAAAAAAGGAAGAATTGTACTATTTAATTCTCTTAATTTAGCATTTTATTTCTGCAAAAGACATTCTTTCATTGTCTTGTTTTGTTCCTTGTGTTGACAGTTAGTAGAGTAACAAGTTGGAAATCTGTGAACTAGCCATAAACTGTATATTGTTTAACTTCCTTTCAGGGTATTTGCATAATGTTGACATTTTTATGGTCTTATGAAGTTAGTGACTTGAACCAGCTGCCTATAATTTCTTGGGAAACCCATGGCAAGCTTTTTGCTTGGTAATTTAATTGGCCATGTGACATTTTAAGAAGTTTTGTTTTCTTTTCTTTTGATTAGAGAGTGTCTACAGAGGAATAGTATAAACTTTTCAAGGTAAAGGTTACTTATGAGCTGACAAAAAACAAGGCTGGCTGTGCCAAGATTTTACACTAACAGAAAGTCTTACAATTAGGAGAAAAGGGTAGAGGCTGCGTTTGTTTGAAAAGGTGGTTATACGCACATGTAATTAGAGTGTATTTTAAAATAATGACTTACAGATTGCGTGTCAGCTAATCCAAAATACTGGGGGATTGCCCATCTTTAATTCACATTGACTTTTAGGCTTAGTTTGTAACTGCCAAGAAATGAACCAAATTGATCATTTTCATAAATCCCAGAAAGCAAGTCAAATATACAACAAACATCAGCACCACGTGGTAAGGCACGACGAAGATTCACTGGTGTTAATTATTGGTCATTTCTGTGTTAATCCAAAGAGCCCAATAGAAACTAAACACTTAAAAAAAAAAAAAAAAATCAGTTCTCTCTGTTATGGGCAGGTTTCCAAATTTTTAGCTGTTTAGAATTATATAAATGAAACATCTGGACATCTGACTTAACAAAGATTTTCAACTCTATATTTGCATTAAGTCAGCAGTCTTTTTTTTTAAGTCCCGGGATTGTAAAGGGCTTATACTTTAAACCTTGTTGAAAGGAATGTCACCTTATAAAATGCCCCAGAGACAAAAATTCACTTGATTGTAACACCCATAATATAGTGTTGAGTAAAATAAGCAAGTTGTAAAACAATATGTCTCGTTTCATGCCATTTTTGTTAAAAGCCCATCTCTCTAAACATACACGTATATTATTTCTGTGAGCTTGTACTCCAAACTTGGAACAATTGTGTCAATGGGAGGGACTTAAATTTGTGTATTTATCTTTTTTTTTTTTAATTTTGTGAAGACAGTTTATTTTTTAAATAGGAGAAACAAATGTATTTCTGGTTTAGAAATCGTTGCTAAATTGCTCCTATGCACTATCCTGTCCTGCTGTTGTACAATTCAGTCTTCACTCAGCTTAGAACCCTCACACTCTGTGAGAGGAAGACCTGGTGGCCTGTTTCCATAAACCCCATGGGGCAGTTCTACTCTGTCACATGGGGTTGCCATGAGCTAATCAATTAAATTACAAGGCTGCCTCAAATTAAATCAAATCAAGTGTAATACACTTAGGAAGAAACGAGTTTTGATTGTTTACAGAAAAGTATAGCGTGAGGTTTTTAATTACAATAGGCCTTCAGGAAGTATAAGTCACCTACTTAGAATGAAATATACCTTCTCCCAAGATCAGCCAATGATGTGGAAAATATTGTGAAAATGATTAGATATTGTTGAAAGGTACTTGATATTCCTCATTTGGGAAACTTCTATGTGGTGTTCTATTTGATTCCTGGTTTGCTGAGAGGGAAAGAAAAATGTTTGAATCACTGAGATCCTGGGAAAATATGATTTCTGGTATTCTAACACTCTTGAGCAATTACATGATTCAATTTTACTTCTGGGCTTAACCCTTCCACGGTGTAGTCTGAAAGGAACAACATGTAAACAAAGCTCTCCCACTTTTCAGGGGAAACTCAGGTACATAACAATACAAATATTCTGAGATGATGTATTATATTGCTCCCCACATTTTGACAACAAAATTTTATCATTATTTTGCTGGTTAGGAAATTGTTAAAAAAAAAATACATACATATATTTCGTTACTATTGTATCTTTTTCTAAATAAACGATATTTACTATTTTTTGCAACTAGCTCTGATTTAGTGCAGGAGGCGCACAAAAGAACAACACTGACTTGGCAGCTGCACTCAGAGGTTTAAACAGGGTGGGAAATACAATGCTTCAAGTGTTATACTAAGGGAACTAAAAAAAAAGAAAAGAAAAAACCCCACCAATCCCCTGCCCTCGAATCGATTCTGACAAATAGTGACCCTATGGGACAGAGTAGGACTGCCCCATAGTGTTTCCAAAGAGGGGCTGGTGGATTCCAACGGCCAGCCTTTTGGTTTGTTTAGCAGCCTTTTGGTTTGTCAGCAGCTGAGGTCTTAAACCCTATGCCACCAGGGCTCCATACTAAGGTAAGTATAAGTGAATGAGCCCAGGGAGGAACACCTAACCAGGCCTGGAAGGCCAAGGAACCTGAGAAAGTGGTGACCCAGCTAATTACTTTAAGGATGAGTAGTGGCTAGCCAGGTGAATAGGGGTTGGGTAGAGTGGTGAGCCAGGGAAATATTCTAGGGACTTGTATATGCAAAGGGCTTGGAAGGAAGAGAGCACTGCCCTATCATTCAGGCATTCTGGAAGTAAGGGAATGTAGAGGAAGAGGAAAAACAACATTTATTAGAACACATTATGTTCCAGTGACTTATATGTACACGTATAAGTGTTTGTGTTGTGTGTATATGGGTAACTCTCACAATATCTACGAGAAGTGGTTATTTCTTAACCTCAGTTATAACTGATGTATCTGAGACTCAAAATAACTAAGGAACTTGTTACGTCTTTCAGTGGGCCCATGGTAGAATCAGGATTCCAGCCCAGGACTATTTGACTATTAAAGTCATGTTGTTTTTACCACATCATCTATTAGTGAATAAGCTGTGACCAGTCTAATTAGCAGGAATTGTCTTACAGATGGCCACCTGAGATACTAGGAAAGAGATGTTGATTACTCAGTAGAAACTAGGTCTTTCCCTTATGATAGCGAGTACATCTTTATATATAATGGAATCACTGCATTGGGAAATAAACCTACTTGCCAAAGGCTTATGTCTCAGTTACCTACTGCAGCTGTAACAGAAATATCACAACCTAATTGCCCATTGGAGCCCTGGTGGCACAGTGGTTAAGAGCTTGGCTGCTAACTAAAAAGTTGTCCATTCAAATCTACCAGCCACTTCTTGGAAACCCATGAGGCAGGTCTACGCTGTCCTATAGGGTCACTATGAGTCAGAATCGGATTTGGTTAAACAAACTATGGTACATACGTACAACAGAACACTATGCAACATCAAAGAACAATGATGAATCTGCAAAACATCTCATGAAGTGGATGAATCTAGAGGGCATTATGCTGAGTGAAATAAGTCAATCACAAAAGGACAGATATTGTATGAGACCACTGTTATAAAAACTCTAGAAAAAGTTTACACACAGTTTGCTGCTGTAACAGAAATATCACAAGTGGATGGCTTTAACAAAGAGAAGTTTATTTCCTCAAAGTAAAGTAGGCTATTAAAAAAAAAAACCTACTGCCATCGAGTCAATTCTAGAAGTCCAAATTCAGGGCTTCGGCTCCAGGGG
Source organism: Loxodonta africana (assembly GCF_030014295.1). NCBI lineage: Eukaryota > Metazoa > Chordata > Mammalia > Proboscidea > Elephantidae > Loxodonta > Loxodonta africana. The sequence continues at coordinate 7,928,283 of NC_087353.1, forward strand.
AAGGCTTTATCTCTCCATTTGGCTCTGAAGGAAGGTTCTGTCCTCAATCTTCCCCTGGTCAAGGAGCTTCCCCTGGTCAAAGCACAGGGACCCCGGGTCCAAAGGACGTGCTCTGCTCCTGGTGCTGCTTTCTTGGTGGTGTGAGGTCCCCAACTCTCTGCTTGCTTCCCTTTCCTTTTATCTCTTGAGAGATAGAAGGTGGTGAAGGCCACACCCCAGGGAAACTCCCTTTACATTAAATCAGGGATGTGACCAGGTAAGGTGTTACTATCCCACCCTAATCCTCTTTAACATAAAATTACAATCACAAAATGGAGGACAACCACAGAATACTGGGAACCATGGTCTGACCAAGTTGATGAACACATTTTTGGCAGAACACAATTCAATCCATGATACACACAGAAGGAGACAATCTTTATGGTTATAAGGGAGGGAAGGGGAGTATAAAACACTAGATAGTAGGTAAGTGGTAACTTTGGTGAAGGGTAAGACAGTACCCAATACTGGGGAAGTCAGCACAACTTGGCCAAGGAAAAATCATAGAAGCTTCACAGACACCCCCAAGCTCCCCGAGGGACTGAGTTACTGAGCTGAGGCCTGGGGATCATGGTCTCAATGTTCTACATCCTACTTTGGCGAGTAGCACCTAGGGTCTTAAAAGCCTTTGAGTAGCCATCTAATGTACATCTCTTGGTTTCATCCCAGCTGGGGCAAAGGAAAATGAAGAAAACCAAAGGTACAAGGGAAAGATTAGTCTAAAGGACTAATGGACCACAATTACCACAGCCTCCACCAGACTGAGTTGAGCACAACTAGATGGTGTCCAGCTGCAACCACCAACTGCTCTGACAGGGATCCCAGTAGAGGGTCCTGGACAGAATGGGAGAAATGTGTAGAACAAAATTCAAATTTACAAAAAAATACCAAACTTGCTGGTCTGACAGAGAATGGAGAAACCCTAAGAGTATGGCCGCTGGACACCCTTTTAACTCAGTACTAAGTCATTTCTGAGGTTCACCCTTCAGCCAAAGATTAGACAGGGCTGGTGGATTCAAACTGCCAACATTTTGGTTAGCTGCAGAGCTCTTAACCACTGTGCCACCCAGGCTCCATCAAACCAAAACCGAACCCACTGCAGTTGAGTCAATTCTGACTCATAGTGACCCTATAGGACAGAGTAGAACTGCCCCATAGAGTTTCCAAGGAGCACCTGGTGGATTCAAGCTGCTGTCCTTCTGGTTAGCAGCCATCTCACTTAACCATTATGTCACCAGGATTCCCAAAGCTCCATAGGGCCAACAATACCACACCTGAAGAACGAGCTTTGTAGTTCAATCATGTATATGGAACTAAAAAGGCATGCCAAGCAGCCATCTAAGATGCATCAATTGGTCTCAACCCACCTGGAGCAAAGGAGAACGAAGAACACCAAGGACACAAGGTGATTATGAGCCCGAGAGACAGAAAGGGCCACACGAACCAGCGACTACATCATCCTGAGACCAGAAGAACTAGATGGTGCCCAGCTACAATCGATGACTGTCCTGACAGGGAACATAACAGAGAGAACCCCTGAGGGAGCAGGAGAGCAGTGGGATGCAGGCCCCAAATTCTCATAAAAAGACCAGACTTAATGGTCTGACTGAGACTAGAAGGAACCTGAAGGTCATGGTCCCCAGACCTTCTGTTAGCCCAGGACAGGAACTGTTCCCAAAGCCAACTCTTCACACATGGATTGGACTGGACAATGGGTTGGAGAGGGATGCTGGTGAGGAGTGAGCTTCTTGGATCAGGTGGATGCTTGAGGCTATGTTGGCATCTCCTGCCTGGAGGGGAGATGAGAGGGTGGAGGTAGTTAGAAGCTGGCGAAATGGACATGAAAAGAGAGAGTGGAGGGAGAGAGCTGGCTGTCTTATTAGGGGGAGAGTAATTGGGAGTGTGTAGCAAGGTGTATATAAGTTTTTGTGTGAGAGACTGACTTGATTTGTAAACTTTCACTTAAAGCACAGTAAAAATTATAAAATAAATAAATAAATAAATAAAAGGGCATGCCAGCCTAAGAGCAAAGACAAGAAGGCAGGAAGGGACAGAAAAACTGGATGAATGGAAACAAGGAACCCAGGGTGGAGAAGAGGAGAGTGTTGACACATCCTGGCATTGGCAACCAATGTCACAAAACAATTTGTGTGTAAATTGTTTAGTGAGAAGCTAATTTGCTCTGTAAACTTTCACTTAAAGCAGAATTTAAAAAAAAAATACCACAAGTAGGTGGCTTTAAAGAGCAGAGACTTATTTTCTCATAGTTCTGGAGGCTAAAATTCCAAATCAGGGTCTTGGCTATGTCACTTCTTTCTGTGGGCTTTTCTCCTAGTTTCTGCTGAAAGTCCTTGGAGGTCCATTGTATGTAGATGGGCATCCGTCTTCTCCCTGTACATGTCTGTTTGTATTCTGCTGTTTTTATAACTCAGAAGTGATTAGGTTTGGAACCCACCCTAGTCTGGTATGACTTCATTAATATAAGAAAGGAAAAACCCTTTTTCCAATCAGTATCACACCCACAGGTACAGCATCCAGGACTTCAATACATATTTTTGCGGGAACACAACTCAATCCATAATAGTCTATGAGGAATGCAACTATACCAGGATGAAACCTTGAACTTGAAGCCTGAGACATAACAAGCAGGCCCAGAATTATTTTCAAGTATACATGCCAACAAGATCCTGGAGTGGTGTTATAGGATGACTAATACATCTAGTCTCTAAATGCTTAGTTTCCCCTATTAAAAAGAGAGGAGAATGTGGTATAGCCTAGGGACTCTGGCAGTTTCATTCTCTACTTGACCCCACGTACTTGGCGTGGTACCTGGCACATCGTAGCCACTCCAAAGCTATCTGGGGGGAGAGAGAAGAATGAATGAATGGCTCCTCTGCATGCCTTCATTTGAATTTTGCTCCCAAGAATAGTGTATTGAGATTCTACCTTTTTGAGGAAGGATATAGAAAAATAAATAGACGTAGATTTCAGAGCAAAGATGATGCGTTCTGTGAAAGGTAGCACCCATATTTTTTTTTTAATAATAAAAAAGTCTAAAAATTCTTAAAAGAAATACGATACTATTTCATGACATTACCTAGAATTCTAGATATGGGAACATTGATCTGACTTATCCTAATTACAGTCCTGTGGAATTGAAAATATACTCTGTATTCATGTTCCACCTGTTGTTTCTTTAGGTGTTGAAGCAACTCAAAAAACCAAACCTGTTGCCATCGAGGTGGTTCCATCTCATAGTGACCCTATAGCAACTCAGAGTATTTATTCCTCTTTCATAGAGATTTTTACATAATTTAAGGCCACTTCTCTTATTTTTTCCAGATTCCCTGGACAACTTCTAAAGTAGTATAGCTTCAAAAAAAAAAAAAAATAGCTTCTAGAACTCACAAAATCCTGGTTGCCATCTTCAGAACATACCTCAGATTTTCAATGTCCTTCCTAACAGTTAACCTGCTACTGAAGGCCCTCTAAACGTAGGTGGGTCATTTTTTATTTTCTACCTGGATTGGCTCTTGGCATTTTTCCTAGGCTGTTATTTTCTTTGTTATGACTACTTTTCTCCCCAGCCTTGTCGTGGATTGAATTATGTCCTCCAAAAAATGTGTGTATCAATTCGGTTAGTCCATGATTCCCAGTATTGTGTGGTTGTCCTCCGTTTTGTGATTGTAATTTTATGCTGAGTGGATAAGGGTGTGATTGTAACACCACCCTTACTCAGGCTACCTCCCTGATCCAATGTAAAGTGAGTTTCCCTGGGGTGTGGCCTGCACCATCTTTTATCTCTGGAGAGAGAAAAGGAAAGGGAATCAAGCAGTAAGTGGGGGACTGCATACCACCAAGAAAGAAGCACCGGGAACAGAGCATGTCCTCTAGACCCGGGCTTCCTGAACAGAGAAGCTCCTAGACCAGGCAGAGGTTGACGAAAAACGCCTTCCTCCAAAGCCGACAAGAGAGAAAGCTTTCCCCTGGAGCTGACAGCCCGAATTTGGACTTTTAGCCTACTTTACTGGGTGTTTTACTGTGAGAAAATGAACTTCTCTTTGTTAAAGCCATTCACTTGTATTTATGTTGTAGCAGCACTAGATGACTAAGACAGCCTTCTTTTTATAGCTAAATTCTTTCCCTGGCGACCCTTCAATACTCAGCATCCCCCTCACTGCAGGTTAGATCAGATCCCCTTATGTACTCTCACGGCTTCTCCTGCATTTGTCTTTCAATTGCACTTATAGAAAAAATTTTGTTTATGATTATTTGATTAGTACTTGTTTCTCCCACTAGACAGTAAAATACATGAGGCAAAGGATAATGTCAGCTTTGTTCATATTTTCTATCTCTTGTGCCTACCACAGTATCTGACACAGAGGCAACAGAACACACTCATTTTACATTGGTTTAATTAATATCTGGTAATTAAGCTTCTGACAATGCAGTGATAATACTTTTTGCTTTTCCTCCTGTATTGTTTACTTATTTTTAGTATGAAGTCTTCTAAAAATAATACAGCTATTTTCACAAGTTTTTTTTTTTTGTAATAAAATCACACACCAAAAAAAAAAAAAACAAACTTATTGCCATTGAATTGTTTCTGACTCATAATGACCCTAAAGGACTGAATAGAAGAACTGCTCCATCAGATTTCCAAGGAGCCACTGGTGGATTCAAACTGCAGACCTTTTGGTTAGCAGCCAAGCTCTTAACTATTGAGCTACCTGGGCCAGCTAGCTGGTAAATGCTGAGCCAGGATCCAAACCAAATTCTAAAGTTTGTCTTCTTAACAATATTTGAGCAAAGAGGTCTAATTTTTGAGGAAGAACAGGCTGGAGTACTAACATAGATACTTGATAGAATCTCTGATGCCAAATTATAGTTTTCACTGATTAACTCTGTGTGTGTGTGTGTGTGTGTGTGTTGAGCATACATGTATACATGTAACCCAAAACCAACATCCAACCCAGTGCCATCAATTCGATCATACAGAACTAAAATATTCTCATGGTGCATAATCAGCTGAACATAGAGCATAGGGCAAGTTGCCCACATTTACAGATTCCTCAACTGGGTCATTACTCAGGCTGCCTCTCACATGGCTCTGCACTACCCCACTCTTAGGGGCAGAAGAGTCAGGTGAGAAGGCCCAAAAGGTGGCAGCCCCTCTCCCCCAGTCTCAGAGAATGTGTTATAGCTATCCTGGGAGAGAGCTTGACAGTATAAAAATAATCATGCCAGGTTTCATTTTTGTACCATGGCACTGAAGTATAAATACACTTTTTATCACACTCGGCTAAGAGCCTGTTCACAGATATTTACATTTAATAGATGGCAATAGGCTCCTACCTTCCCATAGTTGAAAATTGTTGGCTCCCACACAACTAAACTTAATTTCGTACTTGCCTAATTTCTTCCAGTCCCTCTGGCTTGCTATTTATGTTCTACCTGCTGGGAAAAAGACCATTTTCTTGTTTAGGATTTATGTAACTGGTGTGGGCTACTTTTGGTTGAAAGCTAAGCACAACAGCTTTTGCACTTTAATGAACCTAAAACAGATTCATAGTGTTTACACTCCGGCAAGGAGAGTTCTCCTTTTTTATCTAGTTCAGACAAAATATTTGCTGATTTGAGAAGTGTGTGGTATTCTCTCCCCGAGGGTGATGTGCCAGTGGCTGAATTTCCCCCAAGAGGATGATTTATGAGTATGACTTATTTAGATTTCGTTCCCCTGTTCCTGCAGCTTACAGAACAAGATAAACACTCGGCCTCCTTTCTGGTGTAAGTCTTGAGATGTTTTTGACTCTCTGTCACTGGGGAGGTGTTGAAATGTTCAGAGGAATGTTGGCGGGACTAAAGACTCAGTATCTGCATTCTATCATGTTGTGAATTTAAGGACGGGAACTAGGCTGAGTCAAAGTGATCATGCAGTAGTAACTGCTAGTATTTAGTCTTTGTTGTCCCTGGAATCAAAGAGGAGCTCTAAAAAGACCATCTTGTTGTGCAGAAGGTAGCCAGAGGTGAGCTCGGTGCGTCGGTTGAAAATTCTAAAACAAGAAACGTTGTGGGATCGCTATCTTACTTGTTCTTAAGCATAATAAACATTTCCCGTGCCAACCTCCGCCACTACAGTGTGAGCTACTGGACAGCAGGCCTGTGTCTTCGGCACCTTCACGTGGCCTAGAGAAGGCACTGGAAGTTTTTTTTTTTTTTTTTAGTGAATGAATGAATTTTTAGTAAAATTCACAAATTCACTATGATTGATATATCTACTGTCCTGTGTCTGGTTCTTTATAAGATAAAATCCCCAGGTAAGACGCAAAAGAAAATTACTCTAAATAAAAAATAGTAATCTGGCAAGTGACCTGAATTCAGCCTTTTTCCATAACATTTAATTTTCAATGTAGCCTTTATATATAAAGAGGTAAGGAGACACATAGGTCAGTAGATATAAACATACAGAAAAAAAGTGAAATTTGATATCATTTTCAATTTGGATAACTTAAAGAAACCTTGGTTACTATGACTAAACAAAACACAAAGGGGATTGATTAGGAAAAAAAAAAAAAAAAGTCTACCGGGTTTGGGAGACAGGGTCAGAAGAGGGTTACAGAATCATCAGGGGATTAGTTTGAGGAAGAGGAGGAGACCAACTGAAAAATGAAAGGAGGCTCTTTGTAAACCCACCTCTGTTGTTCCCTCTACCAGCAAGTGGTTTCTCCCATCTCAGAGAAACTCTCAGGGCAATACCAGTCAGAAACTGGGCAGCAACTCTGCAGAATCCCCCCAAAGACCCTGAGGCTGAAGTGTGTTCTGGTTTCTGAGGAATAATAAGGCTTGCATTGCTGAAACTGAGGGGGAAAAGGGAAGGGCGGGAAGAGACGACATCTGAGCAATCTGTGTGTCTGGGCAGCTGGGAGTGGTACATATCCTACAGCACCTTCAGGAAAATTGTACACATTTTTGCTTTTATTTGGGGTGAAATGGGAAGCCATTTGAGAGTTTGAGGAAATAACCGACACAATCTGTTTTAAATTCTCAAGGATTACTCTGGCTGCCACACTGAGTCCATTGTGCGCGACAAGGGCAGAAGCAGGGATGCTAGTCAGTAACTATTGCAGTAACGCAGAGGTGACAAAAGGTGGTGGCTTGAAGGAAGTGCATCTACAGGAGATGGTGAGATGTGGTTGGATTCTGGCTACATTGTGAAGATAGAGCTGAAAGGATTTACTGATAGATTGATGTGGGGTGTGATGGGACATGATGAGGATGACTCATCCTCTCCAGCCTGAACAATCACATGAGGAAAACTGAGGGAGGAAATGATTTGGTTGGATGAAGGAGGAGACAAGGAGCTGGGCTTGGGACAGGTTAAATGCAAGATTGAGCAGGCAAGGCTGGCTCACTGTGAAATGAAAATGTGGGACGTCTTGTTCAAACAGCAGAAAATAAGTGCCTTTAAAGATACTAAATTACAAAACACTTTCCTTTCTTCTGCAATCTCTCTCTCACCTGCCATGGTTTTTTTTTTTTTTCCAATATGCTATTTAATGTCATTCTAAATAAAGAAAAAATAAAATTCTAAATTATTAGCATGGATTTTACCATTTGTCTTGATATAGTACAATGTCATTTTAAAACACGAATACTAAAGCATTTAACTCGTATACAGAATAACTGAAGTTAACACCATTCATTTTTAGTAGCTCATACAATCATATATATCTCACTCTGACCAGAACATTGCAAACACTGCACAAAACTAACTCAGCTATTTTTGTTTCACTTCTTAGTAATGTGCGTATCCTACCACTCTCTACCTTTGGCTTACTGAGGGGTAAGGAGGAATTGAAGGAAAAAGGAACCAGGAGGTGCCCTATCTTTTCCTTTCTTTCTACATCATCATTTTCAGCAGAAGTGGCTGACTAATACAGGGAAGTAAGACAAGTAAGAAAGGATATGATAGAGTTCCTTGCTCATATGGGTTCCTTAGACCACCGTTGCCTTCTTCTGTTTTCAGTGTGAGTTCTGGTTCAAATGCAAAGCATGTCCACGCATAGCTGTCAGTGCCCTGGCTTGCTCAGTTGTAGATGTCACAGGTTTATTTTGCATTGGCTTTGAAGGTATTGAGCTTCACACAGTGTGGGTCCACTGGAGTTCTGTGTTCATGAAGCAACGAGCAGTGGCGGTAGGCACGCATATGGTGCTTATCTCCTCTGTCTACTCACTGCTCCATGTCCCACTGGATTTCTCACAAGTTTAAGGATGAAAGTATTACGAATCTCAAGATGGTGAATGAAAGCATTAAATCAAGCATGTGGTCCTTCTAAGTTTGAGACCCAGTGTGACTGCACAGGCTACATGCCCCTGAAGCTGGCTTTATGGTAGGAATTTCTGGAATTCTGTACAGAAGGTAGACAGACATCTTTATTTACCTCTTTGTTCATGAGAGCCTAACTGAAATGTAATATTTCCTTTGATTATTTATGTAAGTCACAAACCACAGTAGTATTAGCACTGCTTTTAAGTTTGTCACCAATAGAAATCACAGCTATTTTCAGATCGCATTAAAATTATCGTAGATGTCTTGAAGTATTGTCTACGTCCATCACTACTTTAAAATTATGACAGTTATTAGGTGTTTTCCTAGGTCTTGCTATTTCAAGTATTTTGATAACTGTATTTTAATACAGTGAAATCTATGAGAACCAGAACTCTATGGGACTGCCTTATTTTTTTTTTTTCGGGCCTCACAAGTTTTCCACCTTTGACAGGGTGCAGTATTATCACTTTTCTATTGCTCTCCATTGGTGGAAAATATTGAGTTTTCCTTCTCTAACAGGTTTCCATAAACTGCTCAATGTCTATATTTTCAGTGTTTTCTGCAAGTTTGACAGTATAATAATTTGCCTTCATAATTTTATGTATTTTAATTGAAGTAGTTAAAAATGACATTATTCTAAGAAGGGGTCCATCATCTTCACTAGACTGCCAAAGGTATCCATGTGGAACGGTTCTGTACCTTGACTGTAGTGACTGTGGTGGTAATACATGAATCCTCTTGTGATAAAGTTGCGTAGAACCAAATACACACCCACACAAATGAGCACATATGTAAAACCAGGAAACCTGAATACGATTGGTACATTGTATCAATGTCAATAGTCTGCTTGTAATACAGTGCTATAATGTTGCAAGATATTACCACTGGGGGAAACTGGGTAAAGAGTTCACAGTCTCCCTTCTGCATTTCTTCTTATAACTGCATGTGAGTCTGCAATTACCTCAAAATAAAAGGTTTGATTAAAAAAAAAGCAGGCTGAGACACATGTATCTTATACAGTTTTTCCTTCAAATGATTTTACTAGGTTAAACACTCTGCTGTTACCTACCAATGAATGTTTCTCTAAAAATGATAGTTAGTGACTAGGGTTATTGGAAGAACCAAGAAAAGAGCTGATTCATCATAGTCACTACCTAACAAAAACTGAAAAATTCCTCTAATTTCAGTAACTAAGAATTTCATCTGAGGATTAAAGCATAAACTATCCTAGCAAGGAAATTTTTAATGGAAAAATAGCATCAGTTATTTGGAAAAAACATATAGAATAGGAAAAGTATACAGGTTAGTTATAACAATTATTTCTTTCCGAAGTTACTGAAACTTTCATTGAATTTTGCCTGCCTGCTTTTTAATTCACAGACCACTCATTCAAAGCACCTACTCATGACACTCTTTAGTCCTTCATGATTAAGAATTTGCTACAACCAACACAGACCATTTGTACACAGAGGCATGTTTGTAAAAGTAAACGTGCATTATTAAATACTTAAACACATTTTAGAAAATGTGGATTTCATTGTACTGGTACAGCATGGCTGACCATGACCTACAAGCCCTTCTTTCTGCCTCCTCCATGTCACAAAGCCAAGCTTTTCAAACCCCAGCTGTGGTTTGCTTTCCTGACTGGACTTCATTCAATCCAACGTGTTCAATCCATGCGCAGGTCTAGCTGTGGTTCATCTGGTCCTCTTCTGGATGATCCCTGGGACCTCTTTAATCACATTGACTACTCTTTTCAGCTTTAATTTCCATTTTGAAGCTGCTTGTATCCTGGAAGATCTATAACACTTATGAAGCACATACTGTACGGCCAGATACCTTATCAGCTTTGCCCTACCTAAGATTTTTAATAATTTTCCAAGGTAGGTGTTACTCTCTAACTTTTTATATGCAGAGACTGAGACTCAGGAAAGTTAAATAGCTAGTTCAAGCTCCCAGCTGAATACGAGCTGGAGGTAGGATGGCTAGCTGTCACAGTTTACCCAGGACTGAGAAGATTCCCAAGATACAGCAGTGAAGCTGGGGCGGTCCCAGGAAAATGGGGATGATTGACTTTCCTTCCATGGACATGGTATTTGAAGTCAAGTTTGCTAAATCTGAAGGGCATGTTTATTCAAGAAGATATTCTTGTCATTCTCTATGTCAAGGTTAATGGAGCATCTTCAACAACCAATAAGCCCTTGACCGTTAATCCAAAATGTTCTCTAGGTGGTGGAAAAGGTTAGCACTAGACTACTAACCAAAAGGCTGGCAGTTCAAACCTACCCAGAGGTGCCTTGGAAGACAGGCCCGGAGGTCTGCTTCTGAGGGGTCACAGCCTTGAAAACCCTGTGGAGCAGTTCTGCTCTGCACACGTGGGGCTGCCATGAGTCAGAACTGACACCACAGCAACTAACAACAACGTTAACAGAAAGGAGGGTGGACAAACCTACCCAGAGGTGCCTTGGGAGACAGGCCAATGTCTATATTTTCAGTGTTTTCTGCAAGTTTGACAGTATAATAAGGAGGTCTGCTTCTGAGGGGTCACAGCCTTGGAAACCCTGTGGAGCAGTTCTGCTTGGCAACAAATGGGGCCACCATGAGTCAGAGTCAATTGACAGCAAGTGATCTGGTCCAGTACCATCTTTGAGAACCGAAACAACCAAGACGGAACAATCGGTTGGAGCATGACTTTTAGACTCTGATTTAAGCCAAAGAAATCCCTCTTTGGACCAGTCTAAGAAATGATCATCCTTATCTATATCATTAAATGGGGGCTGGGAAGGTTCAGTGTTTCTTCATTTGAGTTTTCATAGATGACATTCTAATGAAAATAATTACATATTGTCAGCTCTTTTGACACGTATCTAAATCAGGATTTAGATACATGTCAAAAACACGACATTAATGCATTTGAAAGAGAAGCAGTCCTGGGTTATGAACGAGATCTGCTCCTAACTCTGTCACGTTTGCTGGTGAGTCAGAACAGGGACAAGGGTCCTTATTTAGTCTGACTTTAGTGCAAGAAAAGGCTCGAAGGCTTTCCAATGATTTAAAAGCTAAGTCAGCAGCAAGTGAAAGTGATTGTGATGAAGAATTTGTTGTGAGTAGGGTTGGTTCAACCATTTCAAAGGAAGGGCCAGTTTACATAACATTAAGGCGCCAGTAGGAGTTGTCCATCAGTCAGCCGTCCGTAGCCCGGGGGACTCCGTAGCCCGGGGGACTGCCTGTATTCATGTCGTTATTACTTTGGTTGGATTTATTGAGAATTGAGTATTGAATGAGCTCCTTCTGCATACAGAGAGCTTTATTTTATCCTTCGATGTATCTAAAACAGAGAAGTGATTTATCCAGTTGAAAGTCTCCACAAAGTAAAATCTAGGCTTTGAATTTTGAGAATAAAAATTCTTAGTACCAATCCCTGTTTTTCTCAGATATGTAAACATTCTATATTAACAACTTCTCTTTTTTTAGCTCTGTAGTTTCATTACTTCATATTATGGCATAAACTGCTCAACGTCTGTATGTTCAAGGTTTTATGCTGATTTAGTTGCGAGATGACATTAAGTGGGTGTTGTCAATAGATGGAAATAAATATCTTGCTATTATCTTTTAAAATATGGCTTCTTAATTGTTTCTCCTAATGAAGTCAAATTATATATCACATTAGTTATGAGAAATTAAGATACATATTTACATTTAATCATTATGGGGTTAATGCTTCATAAAACCATTAGGAATTGAAAATTTCTCACGCTGTTGAATTTCGACTGACCGTTCCAAGCCAGGCTTAAATGATGAGTAACTAAGACTTATTTTGAGGTTTTTTTTTTTTTTTTGTTAAGCATAATGAAAGATTGAGGCTAGTGATTACTAGATCATAGGAAAGATGACTTTATTTTTTAAAACACGATAAATAATCATGTCTGACAAAATAATGCACAAAATTGTGGGTGTTTCCCAAATACACACAATTTCAACATAGCTCTTGAATTTTTCCAAAATGATAAGGAATAAAACCCTTGAGATACATTTGTTTGAATTTAATATAAATAAAAAAAGAACTATTTAGTGATATCTAGCTGTGTTTAGCTGTGTACCATGGATTAATAAGTAATTTACATTATTTAAGGCAGGGTTAATTATTTAATAATGAGAAGACATTCGGATAAGAAACCTAAGGGCATCTACATAGGGGGCCATTTGTGGTTTTCCATTACCCAAAACCTATGAGAAAGCAGAGAAAATTTTAAGCCGTAACTAGATCCAAGTCTGTGAGCAATGGTCATTGAGCTGAGAACACCACTGAGAATTTGAACAGACTGGCAGTGGAAAAGGTCATTAACTTGAAAAACAGGGCACGTTATAGCCATTCCTTTTAGCCTGACTTCCGCCACAGACTTTGTTCTGGTTTCTTTTCACCCAGATTGCTGTTAACCTGCCAAGATGAATAGCCTGGCCTTGTAAAGTCCTTTAAGGATTACCTTAAAAAATGAGAAGAGTCATATCCCCTATTCATCAGACCTAGGGAAGATATGTAGTGTCATAGCAATGAGCTTTATGGCTTCAGAGGAAAGTTAAATCTCTTTAATGCCCAGAGAATAAAAAGACATTGAGAAACCATTAAAGGGAAAACAAACAAAACTGTATGATTTAATGCTATACTTCAATCAGAGTTTACACTTGATCCTCCTTCATACCCCAGCTAACTTTGTGCCATTCTTGTTGACAAAATCCATCTTGAGGGAGACCAGTCATGGTACATCTTCACAGGTGCCAGGCATCTTCTTAGTCAGTCTGTAGCCTGCTTCCTGCTTCCATCCCAGAATGAGCCAAAAGGCCATGCTGAGAAGCAGCAGTGTCTGACTCTACAATCAATGCTGTTCATTCTCCTTTTTTTTTTTTTTCCATCTTGCTTCCTAAACATGGCTTTCAAAGCCTTCCATCATTTGGCCACTGCTTATTTTTCCAGTTTTATCTCTTGCCGTGGTCTCTTCTGGCCTCACAAGCCCCAAGTTCCAGGCACGGCAAGATTGTGTGGTTTTCTGCAGTAACAAGAGTAGGTCTGTGCTTTCACACCCTGTCCTCCTCTAGGCTGGATTCCCTCCCCTCGTCTGCGCCCAGCCCAAGAGGAAGCCTGTGAGATTGAATGTAATGGTCACAGCACCTGGGAGGCTTTTTAAAAATTTCTCTTGCCCCTCTCCGACAGAATTGTGCCCTGAGTCTATCTAACGCCAACCTCCGTCTTAGAATAAAAAGCAAGCCGTTTCATTTACTTGGTTACCTACGTATCTCTTCCAGTTGTTGTTGTTACGTGCCTTTGGGTCGGTTCCAACTCATAGTGGCCCTGTAACTGTCCCCACAGGGTTTCCAATGAGTGGTTGGTAGATTCAAACTGCTCACCTTTTGGATCTTAGCCAAGTTCTTAACCATTACACCACCAGGGCTCCTGTATCTCTTCCTATTAACCCTCAAATATCTTTAGGAGAAGCGATATTTCTTACTCATCTTCGTATCATTAACTCTTAGCATGCTGCTTGACACAAATTAGGTGTGTGGTAAATTTTTAATTCATGAATGGATGGTGGGACGAATGAATAAAGTATAAATGAGTCATTATAAATTTGGTAAATTATTGATTTGTGAATACTTATAATTTATAAAGTCAGGATTATGTTACTATACATCGATATAAAATTTTTTTTTACATTGATATACATGTGTTTAAAAGGTGTTTTTAAATGAATGCGCTATATTTAATGGATTATGTGACAAATTTTCAGAAACCTTTTCATTTTAGCATAGCTTAAGGTTTATAGAAAACTGTGAAGGTAGTACAGGGAGTTCCTCTTTACCCCACACTCAGTTTCTCCTATCATTGACATCTTACATTAATATGGTGTCTTAAATTAGTATGGTATATTTGTCACAATTAATGAACACATATTAATACATTATTATGAACCTAAAGCCTGTATTTTATTCAGATGTCCTTAGCTTTTTCTTAAAGCCCTTTTTCTGTTCCAGGATCCCATGAAGGACACCACATTATATTTAGTCGTCATGTCTCTTTAAGCTCCTTTTGGCTGGGACAGTTTCTCAGTCAGACCTCTCTTGTTTTTGATGATCTTGACAATTTTGAGAACCCTGGTAAGGTATTTTGTAGAATGTCCCTCAGTTGAGATTTGTTTGATTTATTTTCATGATTGGACTGGGATTACACCTACTCTTCAGTTATCGACTATCTTGTTATCTGACATTTCACATTTACGACAATAGTAAAAAATCCAGTATCCTACTATTTTGTGCATTAATGATGTATGTGTGGCAGTAACAAACGCTGAGGTGTGAGGCAAGAGTAATGCTGGCTGTGATGGTTAAGGTTATGTGTCAACTTGGCCAGGCCATGATTCTCAGTGGTTTGGCATGTAATGATGTATTCATCCTCCATTGTGTGAGCTGATGTGGTCATCCTCCATTTCTACATGATGCTGATTTACACACAACAACCTGGTGTTTGGAACCAGACCATGTTAAGTGAGAAATGGGTGTATGTGTTAGGGTGGAAGATCACAGAGTACAGAAATTGTTGTAAAGTTAAAAAATTGGCAGAATGAACCACCCGCCTCTTTGCATATCACTGAGGGGTTAATAAATAAGAGGTAGAGGCATAACCTCACCTCTGCATTTTGTTTCTGGATCTTACCAATCCTGAATTTGGGGAAATTCTTCCAGGAATTTTAAATATGAGCCACTTCTTTTGAGCATTTTAGTAGTTAAATCTGCTCACTTTTAGTATTCTCCATCGGTACCTGAGATACTAGGATAGGGAGTTTACTAATAGAGGTAAGCATCCATATTCTTTTTAATGGAAGCCAGTGGTGATTTGGAAGCTGAAAGATATCTGAAATTGCTTGCACCAAGGTGATTCTCATTAACAAAATATACGGTGTAGACGTGTAGGAACAGCATCCTTTATTGCCTACCGTGTTTGGAATTAGAGTTGGGTACTTTAATGTTTGCTTGGGTGTCTCTGAGAAGAATTCTGTGAGCAATTGCTGTAAATAATATGAACATTGGCCTGATGGAGGGGAATTGCTTTATAGTTGTAAGCTCAAAAAGAACGATATACACAAGCACTATATGCATTTCTGCTCATTGGTACAAATGAACCATTGCTGTAAAGGGAAAAGCTGAGGTATACAGAGCTGGCACCATTCAGCCCATGAACATGTTTCTGAAGGACAAATGCAATTGACAGAAATGGAGAAGACAAGCAAAGAGCAGTACTTCAGACATCATAAGGCTAGCAGATTTCTTGGCACAACCCCTTAATGGGGTACACATTAGTCTCTGTCATTTTACATCACCTCTGCTGGCTAAAAAGGTATTTATCTTTCTGATTCTTGCTACGAATCAATTCCTAAACAGACTCCTGTGGTAGCTCTTCAAATCGTATCTAACAATAGTAATAGTAAAAAAAAAGCTCACATGTCTGGGAACCAGGACACTTTGTCCAAGCCTGACCTCTGCCTCTGAGTTGGTTTGGGAACCCGGACAAGCTTTTAAACTTCCCTGGTACCTGCATCCCTGAAAAGCAGAGGTGAGAATGGACTGGATAGTTCTTCCCTAATAGCTCTAAAACCAGGTACGATTCTAGGTTGAGTAATTAGAGCTATGGAAAGCTCAGAGTTACCACTAGAGGTTACCAGAAGCATGACCTCACCTCTAGGTAGGAAGAATCTATGGGGCATTGACCCTGGAGTGAGAGACTGATGTCTACCCACTCTTATAAAAATGGTATTAAAAAAAAAAAGGTATATAAGAGAATAGGAATAATTGCCATTTAACTAAACACACAAAAAAGCACATAGAAATACATTCAAACCAAAAAGATGGCTATATCCAGGGAAGCCAAACTAATGAAGCATCATTGACTGGGCTGTTCTCCGTTCCTTTAGATGGACAGACTTGTTCCTTCTAAAGGAACTGAATTTCTTGGCTAGTTGATCTTCAGAGCTCCAGCTGTAGAAAATTTTCAGTGGAAACCTCTGTGGTCAGCTTGTTATGTTTGTGTGATTAATACACTTCAAACTTCTCTGCAATTTGTCACTACATACGTTTTGATTAAAGCTGTGTTGAAATTATATGTCAGCTGCCAACCTATTTTACAATCAGCTTGTAAAGTTCTCACTCCTAGAGCATTTTTTCTCCCCCGAGAGAATGCATAAGACCTACAATTTGCAGCCGTAAGCCCTATCATTTAAGACATTTGCATTTATTGAAACCAGAAGGTGTAATTTCCCCTGAAAATAAGTTCTAGGTCGTCATTTTCTTTGAAAGGATCCTATTGATAGCCAATATATAACAATGTGGTTTCTAAACACTCTGTAAATGAGGTCAGTGCTGAGCCAAGACTGTGAGAAACTTGAAGACCAAATACTCAAGCTTGCAAGGCGAGCTATGACCCACGTCTCTACAATTGACTTCTTTGAAACTTCAGAAGACAGCTGTCAATTCAAGAGCTACTTTTTTGGCACCAGTCCCACATACAAGGGCCAAAGACTTGTTCTATCCAGAGCCTCTGTATCCATTTTCTTTTTCTATATAAAAAAGGCTAGGTTTAAAATATGAAACAAAACTCTTGGAGGCAATTCTCGGGACATGATGGAAGCCACGGTACACTCTCAATTATCCCCATTCTCAAACCCAGCTCAACTGGTTGTAGATTTATAAGTTCGATATTATTCTAGCCCAGTACTTGTTCTCTTAATTATTCCAGTCATATGAGGCACTACATAAGAGTGGATGATTCAGCAGTTATCTCATTTGAATAATTATCATCAGACAACTCTCTGTTATAACTTACTTCAGTTTCAACCAGCAGTGTCAGGACAATCCTGTGGTTGTAGGCTCTGCTGAGATGGGGGACGTGTCATAGTCCTTTGGGTAATAACCTTCATGCACTTGAATGTCTTTATGCAACACGTGCCCATCCTGGAAGCCCGTTATAATTCCTATAAAGTATGATAAAGTCAGCTTGCTCAAATGCGGTGGTGGGTTTTCTCTGCATTTGTTAGGCCTTCTTGGTAAGGCCAAGCTTTTTGTCTGTTCAAAGACATTGGAAGCTAATGTGTAATTTCCAGTCAAAGAGCCAAACATAGCTAGAGATTCTTAAGTTATATTCTTTTTTCTCTCTTTATATTTATCCATATAAGGATTTTTACTTTCTAAATTAGAAATTATTTTTTCTTATCTTCTTCAGAATAAAAATAGCTTTATTTTCCTAATATATATAATGTATTAAAAAAAAAAACCCATTGCCATCGAGTCGATTCTGACTCATAGCAACCCTATAGGACAGAGTAGAACTGCCCCATATGGTTTCCAAGGAGCACCTGGTGGATTTAAACTGCTGACCTTTTTGGTTAGCAGCCATAGCTCTTAACCACTATGCTACCAGGGTTTCCATAGATAATGTATAGTAATATAGAAAAGTCAAACAATATAAAAATTGTAGAGAGGAATATACAAGGTGTCTTAAGGCTATCACATGAGAGGCAAACACCCCTAGCATTTTGGTAATTTTTTTAGAGCTTTGTTTATGATCAGTTGTATAAAATACATAATTGTGCATAATTGGGATTACACTATAAAAGGCTTTAGGTAATCTGCTTTTTCACTTAAAAGTGTGTAATTGAAATATCTCTGTTATAAATAAATATAAATCTTTTATTCATACTTTAATAGATGTACCAGATTCTACTATGGGTTTTTTCCATCCTTTTTTCATTCAAATGCTTAATAAATATTTAGGTTATTTCCATACCATGCCGTTACACATATCATTGAAATAAACTATCTCACAATGTTTAGAAATATCAAATATTCACTGAATATCTTTATCTACTATGTGACAGGCTTAATTATTCATTAATAATTTAATCTTTATGAATGTGATCAATTATCTTAAATTTTTGGAATCGGAAATCTTCAGTCACATGGTATATGCCTGTGGTTACTGTTTTAAAGAAAGTTTTATTTTTCTCAGAGTATTTCCTGTAAATTCAAAGAAGAGTTTTTTTCAAACTAATAACAAAACAGCATTTCTGATCCTACTTCTCCCCAAGCATCTGCTTTAGCTACTTCATCTGATATTTACCTCCATATTTCTAATTCGTATGCCTTTACTTCTATTTGTGAATTCACAAATTTCAGACATAATCTAATGACTTTCTGTTACGGCCAATGTAGATTTTTTCTTTGACTCTCACTTTTACCCTTTTCTAATGCCTTCATTCTCTAAATCTTAATTTTTTTTTATTAAATGTATTTTTGGCATTTTAATTGTAATCGGTACATAAATACTGTTCACTCAGTCAAGAAATGCATGCCAATTATATTTTATTTTTTGTTGGGCACTTATTTTTCCTGGAGATTTTAATTATTTTTATTTACTTAGCTTTTCTTTCACATCTGACTAAAGCACCCTAACTCATACTTTCAGCGGTGCTATGAAATGTTTCTTAATATAATTACCCAAACAGAGTTAAACTTGTCTGATATCTTGCCCTTCCATTTTCTTTTTCTGGATTATTGTAGCTTGCTAACCTTCTCCTCCAGATTGGACCTATTTCTCAGTAGGCTTGTTTTACAGTGGCTTTCCTGGGACTTCCTTTTCCATCACCCTGGAATTTCCCTTCCTCTCTCTCCTGTATTGGATACACTATTTCCTGCAGTCCGTGTCTTTCTCTTTCTTGTCTCTTCTTCTCATTTGCTCATTTTGGTGGAGCACGTTCTCCAGGTGCTTCCTGAGAAGAAATACATGAGGGGAAATGATGTGAGAATCATTGCACCTAACAATATATTTAGTTTTCCCTCTCTTGATTGATTGCAATTGTACTTTGGCATAGAAGTTTCATTTGAAAATAATTTCTCTCCATTGTGTTCTATCTTTGTGTTGAGAAGTAAGCTGCTATTTTTATTGTTAATCTATTTTAACTTAGCTATGTATCTCTTTTTCTCTTCAAGCTTTTGTCATCTCTTTATCCTTATTGTTGTCGTTGTTAGATGCCATCTCATAGTGACCCTACACACAACAGAATGAAATACTGCCTGGTCCTGTGCCATCCTCACAATCATTGTTATGCTTGATCCCATTGTTGCCGCCACTGTGTTAATCCACCCTTTCGAGGGTCTTCCTCTTTTTCGCTGACCCTCTGCTTTACCAAGCACAATGTCCTTCTCCAGGGACTGGTTGCTCCCGATAACATGTCCAAAGTATGTCAGATGTAGTCTCACCGTCCTCACCTCTAAGGAGCATTCTGGCTGTGATTTTTCCAAGACAGATTTGGTCATTCTTCTGGTATATTCAATATTTTTCTTCGGTCTTCCCTATTCATTGTCCAGCTTTCACATGCACATGAGGTACTGAAAATACCATTGCTTGGGTCAGGTGCACCTTAGTCCTCAAAGTGACATCTTTGCTTTCCAATACTTTAAAGAGGTCTTTCGTAGCAGATTTACCCAATGCAATATGTCGTTTGATTTCTTGACTGCTGCTTCCATGGGCATTGACTGTGGATCAATGACACAGGGGCTGCAACAATGGGCTCGAGCATAGCAACAATTGTGAGGATGGTGCAGGACCGGGCAGTGTTTCATTCTGTTGTCCGTAGGGTAGCTCTAAGTCAGAGCTGGCTCCACGGCACCTAACAACAACGACTATAGGCAAAGCTATGAGATTAGAGTTTAATAGTGGTTACCAGGGGCAGGAGAAATGGGGGAAAAGGGAGCCGTTGTTTAGGTGGCAAAATATTTTTGTTTATGGGGATGGAAAATTTGGCAAGGGATGTTGTTGCTGGTTGCGTAACATGATTGATGTGATTGGTTATATTGATTGCATATGTGAGAAATGCTGAATTGGCAGGTGTTGTGTTCTTTATGTTTTTACAGCAAGAAAAAAACTGTAAAAAATAAATAAGTAAACAACTGCTCAGCACAATGCCTGATACGCAGTAGGTATTCTTTCAGCGTTAGCTGCTGTTGATAGATCAAACCGTGCTTACGGCATTCTTGTTTTTGTTATAGTTACTATGATTTCAGTGAATTAATGTTCTTGACACTGATCATGGCATGAAAGGATTCAAACCAAATGACAAATAATCTGTCTCCGTTAGTCTCTCTTCAGTGACTTACTGTGTGCAGTTTGCCGAGTGTGTTAATTTTATGTCAGTACATTTATCTACATTGTTTGTTGTCCTGGAAAACAGGCATTAGAATTTCTTCACTTGCTGTTTTCTGCATCCACTTTCTATACACTCAGTCATAGTTGGGGATGGAAAATTATGGACCAGAGTGAACAGAATCTTGACCCCAAAAACTATATTCCAGTTCAAAAATAAATCCTGTATTATTAAGTGAATCTAAATGTTGTAATATAAAGCAAAGGCTGCCTCTGGATGCTCAGGAATGTTTGTAAACAAGCCCAGCACGTCTTTGAAACTTGAGAATACTAGCTATGCCATCTTTTTTTTCAAAGTGTGGTCAGGCTGACATTTGGTAGGAAGGGTGTTTTATACTAAAATCTCTACTAACTAAATGGAAGATAAAACACCGTGAGCATATTATTAGCAATTCAGATTCTATGGATCGTCTCTGGGAACTCCAATAGCTTTTGGCCCATAGGCGTGTTGTTCACTACTGGCTAGTCAGTTCCTGACTCATGGAGACCCCAGGCACCATGGAAGGAAGTGCTGCCCAGGCCTGTGCCACCCCCATGATTGGCTACAGATTGTACTGTTGTGACCTGAAACCTGTCCAGCATCATGGCAACTGTCACAGAGAGATGGGTGGTGACTCCACATGAGGTGCATTGGCTGGGGATTGAACCTGGGTCTCCTGTATGAAAAGTGAGAAATTTACCACTGAACTACCAATGCCCCAATCATAAACAGCATGGGAATCCACCCCCTCCCCATTTGTGTATAGAAATGTGGTGATTAAAAAAAAAAAAGTTGACTTCAACTCATAGGAACCCCATGGGACAGAGAAGAACTGCCCCATAGGGTTTCTAAGGCTGTAATCTTTATGGAAGCAACTGCCATATCTTTCTCCTGCAGAGTGGCTGGTAGATTTGAACCAGTGACTTTTTGGTTAGGAGCCACATGCTTAACCACTGTGTCAGCAGGACTCTTTCTGGTGATCATAAGAGGAAGAAATTGCTGGGTCATTCCAGATGGTAAGTGTTCCCCACACCAGCGGCTACAATAATTGAAATTAGGATATTTGTAGATGTAATTGCAGAAAATGAATAGAAATGAAACACGTTAATCACCTAGATGATAAACTAAATAGTCATATGAGGTCAAGACAAAAATGTTTATTATACAGCACCCACTGAAAACACTGTGAGTTCTGAGGCTGTCAGACCCAGTGGCATATTTTGAGGATTAAAGTAAAAATTAATAAATCTATTTCTTCACTATGGCATCAACTTGAGTGCCCGCCACATATATGTTTTAATTCAACAAGTATTTATTGAGAATCATATCGATGCCACAGACTTTGCTAGAAGAACACTGTGTCATGCAGTGTATCATGAGTAGAAGATTAACGAGATACATAAACTCCTAATGGAATTAAGTGTATAGAATTTCTTCAAGATAGGAATTAGTTCCAACAATCATTGAAGTTAGAAGAGCTAAAAGCAGAGAGTGGCTATATTTCACAATTCCCATAATGCTGTCGAGTGCAGCCCTGTCCAATAATGCCTTGTGCCTAGCAGTGTGTGTTGATATTTAAGCACTAGCCCCAAAGAATATTCTATTACTATTTAACACTTTTGAAATACAAACTTTTTTTTCCCCCCAAGAAAAAAAGCTGCACGGACAATGTCACATTCTGTCTTCAATTCTACAAGCTTGGCTCTGGCCAGAAATCAGTAGGAGTCCAGGTACTCCCCTACCTCAAGACACATCGTGTAGCAGAGACATGGCCTGCTTAGAGGCCCTGGAGGGCTTTCAAGCATCGGAAGTAATTCTAAATGAAGAATAAAATGTCTCAGAGGAGATCATCACAGCCACAGAACATGCATCAGACAGCATTAGATCAAAGACTGACCGAGTGTAAGCTATTGCAGTATAAAAAGAGTTTAAGACCAAAGGCTCAATGAAGTGTAAAGAAACGTGTTTATTGGAGTTAAAAGAAAAAACAAAACTGTGATACTCCTTTATAGAATAGGAAATTCTGGTGTGAAACAAAGGAGGTATCATGTTAGAATGAACAACAGAAGCGTGCCTTTGTGCGTGCAACTGATCCTATTTCATCTTTGTTCGGCAATATTCATAGATTGCAGTGTATCATGAGTAGAATCTTGGTGCATACTTAAGCTCCCTTATTTTTTATTTTTTTGAGCAGAAATATATTATGGACTAAGTGTCGACTCTGACATTTTCCTTTGAAGAGTGTCCTGGAACTTTCCATACTGTTCAGCCCCATGACTGAAATAAGACAACACAAAATCAGCCAATGAGAAGAGAAGGAAAATATCCTTACGAACTGTGGTCAAAACCAAGGGCGAACTACTGAGATATGAGACTTCTTAGTGACTTATAAGCGTTAACTGCATTGGCGACAAAGGAGATGGATAATATCATCTATCGTGAACACCTATGAAAATTTAAACAATTCAAATTTTACACCTAGTTCTGGGTTTCTAGGACTTGGAATAACCCACCTTTATTCTTCTCAGCATCCAGTTAACACCAAGTTCTTCCATCATGATCATCGTCGTAACCATAATGATAATCAGATTACTGAATGCTTACTACATAATGATGCACTGTGCTTAGCATTTGGTATAAATTATTTCATTTCATGCCCATAGCTACCTTTTATCATTCTCTAAACATACTTATTTTGAGGCAGTGATTAGAAGCATTGAGCATTCAACTTCTGCCCATTTCACTTGTTAAAAACCTTGAGGTCTTAGTTTATTCATCTGTAAAGTGGGGATAATAATACACCCATTTTTATAGAGTTGATGTGACAAATAAATGAGCTAAGACTGGTTAGCAGCAGGATTTACGAGAAAACTGAAGCTGAGACCATTTAAGTGACTTTTCCGAGGTGATATTGATAGGAAGAACAGAAATTTAAACTCTAGACAGACCAAATCCAAAGAACTCTCTCTTGTTCACTGTAGCCTACTACCTTGTAAGGTAACACATAAAGTTAAAATCAAATGACTTCAAGCCAACAATTATTTATTGAGTGCAGTGGACTCTTTGAGATCAAGGATTATGTCTTACTTATGTTTGTATTCTCAAAACCTATCATAAGCTCAAGAAAAGAGAGATGGTAAATCAACTATTGTTAACTGACCTGAGTAGTAATTACTATGAGTTGAGCATTAAGGTAGACCTTGTGACATACAGAGAAGAAAACAGGACACCATCCTGGAACTTTCCCAGCTCCCCATAGGGTAATACATACCCAGAAAACCCATAAAAGCAGTAGAATACTAATGCTCAGATTGTTGTGACTTGGCTATGAGCATAATTAAGCTAGGAAGGCTACATTTTTTTGTCCATCAATGACTTTATTGTTACTTATAAATTGACATTAACTGAAAGAAAACTGTGTTATTAGAGATAGTCTCTTAGCTAGAGTTAAAAATATTTACTTATGCCTTTATTTTGCACTCTTTATATCAATAAAAGTTTCACTTCTACTTTTTTTTTTCAGTTAACATTATTAATAGCTTAGAACTAAGATTATGAGGACAAACATATCTCTGCTAAAGAGTTGCTCCAAAGATTTTGCTTCTGAAGAACAATTGACTGAAGGGCAAATGAACCTGGATTTTAGACCAAGCTTTACCTCTAAAGGGAAAGAATTTGAATCAGATTTTTCTTCACAACATGCTCTTACTTAAAAATTCTAGAATAGTTTGAGTGATGGATTTTCGGGAATACCTATTAAAATGGATAAGAGAATTTGAGAAGAATATTTGGCCCAAACCAACCAAGCCCATTGTCATCGAGTCGATTCCGACTCATAGCAACCCTATAGGACAGAGTAGAACTGCCCCCATAGAGTTTCCAAGGAGCGCCCGGTGGATTTGAACTGCTGACCTTTCGGTTAGCAGCCGTAGCTCTTAACCACTACACCACCAGGGTTTCCAATATTTGGCCCGGATGTTGAAATATCAGAGATAGCAAAGCATTTGGACCTCTAAGGCAGCCTGTGATTTAATATGAACTTGGATCTTCTGAACATTGCTGAATAAAAATAGTTTTGTTCCTTGTTAAGGTTTTCTGACTCTACAAAATTCCTCTTCGAGATATGGCCTGAGTATAATCAGAATTTGAATATTATTTATATTAGTTATTACAGCTATATTTCTAGTATTATTGAATTACTTGTGTCTTCTTCATTACTGAGAATAAGTCCAATAGCAGGAGTTCTAAGTCCTTCCCTATCATCTAAGGATAAATCTTCCTTAAAGACAAAAATCATTTTATTCTAACTTTACAGCAAGCTTACTCTGTAGCTACATCTAGTGGATTTCCGAAAACATTGCTATTTCATCTTCCTCCATAATAGACTGAAGTGCTGAAGGAAAGCACAAAAAACAGTGCAATTTGTGAATTTAATGCTACAAATTCTTACTATATAAGGAGTCCTCTGACAGATTAGATATACATATACTCTCACACCCCCACGCATCTGTCAGTTTGTTGCACTATAGGGGCTTCTATGTTGTTGTGATGTTAGAAGCTATGACACTGGTATTCAAATACCAGTAGGGTCACCAATGTTGGACAGGTTTCAGCTGAGCTTCCAGACTAAGACAGACTAGGACGAAGGGCCTGGCAGTCTACTTCTGAAAATAATTAGCCAGTGAAAACCTTATGAATACCAATAGCACATTGATATAGTGCCAGAAAATGAGCCCCTCAGGTTGGAAGGCACTCAAAAATGACTGGGGAAGAGCTGCCTCCTCCAAGTAGAGCCTACCTTAATGACATGGTTGGAGGTAAGCTCTCCAGATCTTTATTTGCTGATGTGGAATGACTCAAAAGGAGAAGAAACAGCAGCAAATATTCATTAATAATTGAAACATGGAATGCATGAAGTATGGCTCTAGAAAAGTTGGAAATCCTCAAAAATGAAATGGAATGCGTAAAGATTGATATCCTAGTGTCATGAGTTGAACTGTGTCCCCCCCAAAAATGTGTATAAATTTGGCTAGGCTATGATCCCCAGTATTGTGTGATTGTCCACCATTTTGTCATCTGATGTGATTTTCCAGTGTGTTGTAAATCCTATGGCTATGAAGTTAAGGGGATGGATTAGCAGCAGTTATGTTGATGAGCTATACAAGATTAGATTTTGTCTTAAGCCAATTTCTTTTGAGATATAAAAGAGGCGAGTGAAGAGACATGGGGACCTCATACCATCAAGAAAGCAGTGCTGGAGCAGAACAAGTCTTTTGGACCCATGGTTCCTGCATAGAGAAGCTCCTAGACCAGGAGAAGATTGATTACAAGGAACTGTCTGCAGAGCTGACAGAGAGGGAAAGTATTCCCCTGGAGGTGACATCCTGAATTGGGACTTGTAGCCTACTAGACTGTGAGAGAGTAAATTTCTCTTTGTTAAAGCCATCCACTTGTGGTATTTCTGTTAAAGCAGCACTAGATGACTAAGACACCTAGACATTAGTGAACTAAAATGGACTGGTATTGGCCATTTTCAATCAGATAGTCATATGCTGGGACAATCTACTATGCAGGGAGTGACAAATTGAAAAGGAATGGCATGGCATTCATCATCAAAAGAACATTTTAAGATCTGTCCTGAAGTACAATGCTATCAGTGATAGAATAAGATCCATACACCTACAAGGGAGACCAGTTAAAATGACTATTATTCAAATTTATGCATCAACCACTAAGGCCAAAGATGAGAAAATTGAAGGTTTTTACCAACTTCTGCTGTCTAAAATTGATCAAACATGCAATCAAGATGCATTGATGATTACTGGTGATTGGAATGTGAAAGCTGGAAATAATGAAAAAGGATTGGTAGTTGGAAAATATGGCCTTGGTGATAGAAACAACATTGGAGACTGCAAGGTAGAATTTTGCAAGACCAACGACTTCCTCATTGCAAACACCATTTTTCAACAACGTAAATGGAGACTATACATGTGGATCTCCCCAGATGGAATACACAGGAATCAAATCCACTACGTCTGTGGAAAGAGACGATGGAAAAGCTCAATATCGTCAGTCAGAACAAGGCTGGGGCAGACCATGGAACAGACCACTAATTGCTCATATGCAAGTTCAAGTTGAAGCTGAAAAAAATTAGAACAAGTCCACAAGAACCAAAGTATAACCTTGAGTATATCTCACCTGAATTTAGAGATCATCTCAAGAATAGATTTGATGCATTGAACACTAATGACAGAAGGCCACACAAGTTGTGGAATGACATCAAGGACATCAGATATGAAGAAAGCAAGAAGTCATGAAAAAGACAGGAAAGAAAGAAAAGACAAAAATGGATGTCAGAAGAGACCCTGAAACTCGCTCTTGAACTTAGAGTAGCTAAAGTTGGAGGAAGAAATGATGAAGTAAAAGAGCTGAACAGAAGATTTCAAGGGGCAACTGGAGAGGACAAAGTATTATAATGACATGTGCAAAGACCTGGAGATAGAAAACCAAAAGGGAAGAACACACTCAGCATTTCTCAAGCTGAAAGAACTGAAGAAAAAATTCAAGCCTCGAGTTGTGATATCAAAGGAGTCTACAGGGAAAATACTAAACAACAAAGGAAGCAAATAAAGAAGATGGAAGGAATACACAGAGTCACTGTCCCAAAAGGAAATTGATCAACAATCAATCATATCAGGAGGTAGTATATGATCAAGAATTGATGGTACTGCAGGAAGAGGTCCAAGCTGTGCTGAGGGCATTGGTGAAAAATAAGGCACCAGGAATTGATGGAATACCAGTTGAGATGTTTCAAGAAGCGGATGCAGTGCTGGAGACACTCACTTGTCTATGCCAAGAAATTTGGAAGACAGTTATGTGGCCAATGAACTAGAAGAGATTCCTATTTGTACTCATTCCAAAGAAAGGTGATCCAACAGAATGTGAAAATTATTGAACAATATCATTTATATCACACACAAGTAAATTATGCTGAAGATCATTCAATAGCAGTTGCAGCAGTACATGGACAGGTAACTGCCAGAAATTCAAGCTGGATTCAGAAGAGGATGTGGAACCAGAGATATCATGGCTGAAGTCAGATGGATCATGACTGAAAGCAGAGAAAACCAGGAAGATTTTCTCATGTGTTTTATTGACTATGTAAAGGCATTTGGCTGTGTGAATCATAACAAATTATAGATAACATTGTGAAGAGCGGAAATGCCAGAACACTCAATTGTGCTCATGAGGAACCTGTACTTAGACCAAGAGGAAATCATTCGAACAGAACAAGGGGATACTGAGTGGTTTAAGATCAGGAAAGGTGTGTGTCTGGGTTGTGTGCTTTCCCCATACCTATTCGATATCTATACTGAGCAAAATAATCTGAGAAGCTGGACTATACGTAGATGAACAGGACATCAGAATTGGAGGGAAGCTCATTAACAACCTGCAACATGCAGATGACACAACCTTGCTTGCTGAAAGTGAAGAGGACTTGAAGCACTTACTGATGAAGATCAAAGGCCACACCCTTCAGTATGGATTGCACCTCAACATAAAGAAAACAAAAATCCTCACAACTGGACCCATAAGTAACATCAAGATAAATGGAGAAAAAATTGAGGTTGTCAAGGATTTCATTTTATTTAAATCCACAATCAACCCCCAAGGAAACATCGGTCAAGAAATCAAAAGATGCATTGCATTGGGTAAATCTGCCACAAAAGAGCTCTTTAAAGTGTTAAAAAGCAAAGATGTCATTTTAAGGACTAAGGTGCACCGGACCAAAGCCATGGTGTTTTCAATTGCCTTATATGCATGTGAAAGCTAGACAATGAATAAGGAAGACGGAAGAAGAATCGATGCCTTTGAATTACGGCTTTGGCGAAGAATATTGAATACAACATGGACTGCCAGAAAAATAAACAAATCTGTCTTGGAAGAAGTACAGCCAGAATGCTCATTAGAAGCAAGAATGATGAGACTTTGTCTCACATACTTTGGACATGTTATCAGGAGAGACCAGTCCCTGGAGAAGGACAGCATGCTTGGTAGAGTAGAGGAACATCAAAAAAGAGGAAGACCCTCAATAAGATGGATTCACACAGTGGCTGCAACAATTGGCTCTAGCATAACAATGATTGTGAGGATGGTGCAAGATGAGGGATTGTTTCATTCTCTTGTACATAGGGTCGCTATGAGTCAGTAGGGACTTGACAGCACCTAACAACAACATACTCCTACAGTTAAAGCATTATTTTGATACTCAATTTAACATGTGTATTTGTATTTAAGGCTATGTTATCAGTGATGTTTAGTTTTCAAGTGTGCCTGGAAAAGGTTCTTGCGATCTTAATTTGATGGAATGGTTAAATATAACTTTCATTAATTTATTCAGCTAAAATAATAGCCAACCATTTTTTTGAAAATTTAGTGTATGCCAAGTAATGTGATAGAAATTTTTACCCAGGTTACATTGTGTAAGTTTCACAACAACACTCCACGATGGTTATTGTTATTCTCATTTTACCATTGAGGAAACTGAAGCTCTGATTGATGAAGGAACTTTTCCAAGGTTTGTAGCAGGTAGTAGGAGATGGCATTGGAATGCTTATCTAGATTTGTCTGACTTCACTATAATGCTTATCTAGGATTTAGGATTACTGACTATAGGGTAGTATAGTATACTCGGAGGCCTAGTAGTGCAGCAGTTAGGAGCTTGACTGCTATCCAAAAGCTCTGCAGTTCGAATCCACCAGCTGCTCCTTGGGAAACCTATGAAGCAGTTCTACTCTGTCCTGTAGGGTCACTATGCATTGGAATGGATTCAACGGCAATGGGTTTTTGGATTGTAGTATACTCAGTGACACAAACAAGTATGAGACCCGTTTCTTTCTTTATAAAGCCTTGAAATAGATGGAGATCTGACACATGAACATATTTGAAATGTTAACAATTCAATTCATGGTAATATACAATTTTAAGAACCAAATGAAATTTACTTCTGGGGAGGTAAACATTCCTGGGAGCTGCAGTGGTCCAGGAAGACTCCACAGAGCAGGAGAGCTTTAAGATGGACTTGCAGGATCAGACAGGAAACAGAAAGACCAGATGGAGGCTCTTCAGGAGGGTGATGTGGAGGTGAGCAACAGTGAGTAAACAAATATGGATTGATTCAGAAAATTTATGTTGAGAAGTGGGGAAAATTTGATTAGTATTGACTAGAAGTCACAAACTAGTACCCTTCAGGCTGAGTAGGACCTGTAGAGGTTGTTACAGATATATACATCTTTTAAAATTTTAATTATTTTAACAGGATATAAACTCTCCCCTCTGCCAAAGGTTCCATCAATCTTTTCTCATATGTCTGGCCAATCTACACATTTACCTTACCTACATTGCTCACTGATGGCTCAATGGTTAAGCACTCAGCAGCTAACCAAAATGTTGTCAGTTCTAACCCACCCAGTGGCCCTACAGGAGAAAGACCTGGCAACCTGCTTCCATAAAGATTGTAGCCAAGCAAACCCTACGGGGAAGTTTTGTTTTGTCCCATGAGGTTGCTGTGAATCAGAATCAACTTAGTGAGAAACTATGGCCGCCGGGTGCTAACCCAGAACTGAAACCAGACAAAGAATAGACAGGCCTATAAAACAAAAAATAACACGTGAGCAACATGGTTCTTACTTCAGTCAAATACATGAGACCAAATGGGCAGCTCCTGTCCAAAAGCAGGATGAGAAGGCAGGAAGGGACAGGAACTGGATGAATGGACACAGGGAACCCAGGATGGAAAAGGTAAGTGTGCTGTCACATTGTGGGGATTGCAACCAAAGTCACAAAACAATATGTGTATAAATTTTTGAATGAGAAATTAACTTGAGCTGTACACTATAACTTAGAGCACAATTAAAAAAAAGAGTCAACTCAATGGCACCCAACAACAATACCTAGCTCCTAATGACGTTTAGATTTGTGACATCTAACCTCGACAAGCATGCTAAATCTGTATTAGTAGTCTTCAACAGCAACTGGTCACAGTGTGAAAAGATCATCTTTCTCCAACTCCCAGGGAACCTAATAACACTAATTTAATACTAACAGGAATAACAACCCCTCATATTTTATTACAGCTTAGTACATACAAAGCATGTCCACCAATGTCATTTCATTTGCAGTATAAAATTGAATCTTTCTTTTTGATACACTTCAGAATAAAAGGACTTAGATTTAATCAAATTTTTTTCTCTATGCTTCATTTTCTGTTTTTAATGAAAATGTAGATCAATATATGGCTAAGAGAAATAAAAAAAAAATCACATTAAGTTTGAATAGATGTGCTATTTCCAGGCTGGTATTAAGCACTCCATTAATGCTTCTTGAATGATTAACTAAATAAATGAATAGATAAATGAACAAATGAATGAATGAATAGTTATAAAAGTGTTCTTGAAGGCTGGCAGGAATTCAGCTATACTTTTAAGCAAGGGTGTTTTTATAGAAAGGCAGATAAAAACCATTCCAGGTTGTGATGCAACATAAGGCATGGTGCCAGGAAGAAAAAGTACATGAGTGTATTTAGATCGAGGGAGCCAGAAGAATGGTGGTAATTAAGTTCAAGCCAGTGAATTGACTAGTTCAGAGAGGACCTTAAAAGCAAGGTCAAGCAGTATGGATGACTTGGTAGACACTGGAACATCATAGATTCTTGAGAAACAATGAGGACAATATTTAAATAACGTAGATATGACAGTGGAAAACCTGGCGGTATAGTGGTTAAGAGCTACGGCTGCTAACCAAAAGGTTGCCAGTTCAAATCCACCAGGTGCTCCTTGGAAACCATATGGAACAGTTCTACTATGTCCTATAGTGTTGCTATGAGTAGGAATTGATGGCAAAGGGTTTTGGATATGACAGTGGTAGAATAAAGTTCAGCTGGGAAGAAACTAGGAGCAAGATGAAAAGCTAGAAGGATACTGAGATTTGGGCACAGCTTAGCGAGAACATCGATGCAGGTGACAGCAATAAGAAAAGGAGAAAGAGTGACTTATTTTTGTCTAAGAAATTCAAAGAAAGATGTTCTTTATGTTTCAGTCATTGTCTTTATTTCTTATTGTGACATGTACTAGCATCATAGCTCTTAAGATTGTCATTCAAGGAAATAGAGAATATATATGTGTCGACGGCACTGGGTTTTTTTTATATGTGTACAACGAATTTCCATCTTCCTGGAGGAGACATATCTGTAGATAAAACCTTAGACTAGAATACTATTTCCAGTAGATGGAAAATCATCTTAAAATCTTAAGATCTCGTATCTGCAAATGAAAACCAGGAATCATAAGGAAGCATAGCTGTGACTGAGGGTTGAGAGATGGGGGAATTTTTGCTTGATCTATGGCAATGCCATTTATTTATTTCTTTACTTGTTTATTTATTTAAACGGGGTGATCAATAAATCATTCTGAACTCTTTAGCACTGTTTACTGTGATAGAGCAATTTGAACGGCTGACCAAATGCTACTTAGGCTCCAATATGCTGTGGACAGTGCAAAGTTATCTTGAAAATTATTCATCCAATGTTCATCCAAATATTTAAAACTCTAATTCCAAAGTCTAATCTTATTGCAATCTTCAATGCTGGGTTTCATCTAAATCAAGGATTTGCCTTGGGAGCTTTTAAAAAATGCAGTGTTCAGATTCCATCCCGATATAATGATATCAGAGTGTCTGAAGAGGAAACCTAAGCGTTAGTATTCTCTTAAAGTTCCCAAGATGATTCCAACATGAAGTGAGGCTTAAGAATCATCGGTCTAAATGGTACCCAAACTACTTTTCAAAGGCAATAAAAAGTAATCAGTCAAAATGTAATATTGTAGGGAAAATCCACACTAGTGCTTGTGTTTTCTCTCAGTCATCCTCCTACTCTTAGTTTAGGAGAGTAACCTGAGGGAGAGGTTCACAATAGTCACTCCACCTAATGACTGGGAAGGGGTGGCTTTCAGTTTTGATGATGCCAGTACTGATAATGGTCATATTCACATTTGTATAGTAATTTATGGTTCCCAAAGCAAGTTTTTATTTCTCTTTTAAAACATATTCTTCTTATCGTAGGAATCTTGAGCTTCTATTTACCTGGAACCATTTTTGAAGCACAGAAATCTGCTAGCAGAAATGACACACACTTGTAGAGGCATTCATGTTAAGAAATATGTCTGGAACCAAGTAGCTTAAAATTGCGGATGAGTCAACAACTCGGCGTGAAATGGGATGTTCGCCCTGGGACTCATTTTTGATAGATGCTATTATCTGTTCTTATTACTTTGCCTCACTCTCTAACGATGTGTTGTAAAGCTTTGTGATGATAGGTTCAAGACTTGCTCAATTGAACAGTTCATTTAGTACTTTTTAGGCACAAAGGAGATGCACATGAAACCAAGTTTTCGGGAAGTTTACATTTGGACAAATGACATGGAAACAACTCTGCACTATTGTCTACTCAATTTCAATACAGTTGTGCCATAGAATTGCAAAGAAAGCACCCTATCCAGCCTTTCAAGTCACATTTGGTAGCACTGCAGGAAGAATACTTACTGGTTATCAAGAGCCTCTCTCTACCATTGATCAACTGTGTTCTTGGCCAGGTTACTTACTTAGTCTCCGTCGACCTCAGTTACCATGTCAGTATTGCTTCTGGCTCTAAATATCTAGGAGTATTAGCTCTAAAAACCTAAGCTACAGTAATTTCTAACTAGCTACAGTAATTCCTAATTAGCTATTCAAATTACCTTTCTGTATGTGAGTGAGTTTTAAACATCTCATTACGTTTATCTTGTTGGGGAACATGAGAAAGGCAGAAGTTGGATTGAGACATTTTAGAAGAGGGGCTCCTGAGATGAGGAGAGTAGGCAGAAAAGACACGGCACCACCTACCAGTGCAATGGGGGCAGGTGGCAGTTTTTAGCTGGCTATGACAACCACGACACTTTTTTCATTGCTATGATATCACAGCAAAGCATTATACTTTGGTTTATAAAGAAAGCAGAAGGAGATAACTTGAGATATTCGTAATTTTTTAAAACCTGGAGATTCTATAAATAAAATATGTCAATGGAAAAATCCTAATGCTATTTATTAGATATAGCTGTTTGGTGTCAAGTGTCATGGTGCTAGGCAATGGGGATCTCTTCAATTAGCTTAGCAAATGAGAAGAGAGGGGCAGTAACCCTACTGAGGAAAAGCAAGTATCAGGAGAATATCTGGCGAGCACCCCGCATGGAGAGAGGGAAAGCACAGCCATTGCTGTAACCTGCAAATAAGCCAGCCTCTACTTTGTGGAAGCAGGCCCTGCTATGAAGATAATTAATAAAGACCATGACCCCAAATAATATATTTTTAAATAATCTGCTCAGATAAATACCACATTAAATAAACATATCACTAAAGACCAAAAAGTCTATAATGTGGGCCCTGAGACAAGATGTTGTGATTCAATAGAAGTGGGACACCCTAAGAAAGTTCCAGTTTTAACTAGCTAAAGGTTTTTACCTATTACTTGGTATTGAAACTAGAAGTGACATCCTAACCTTCCACACATTTATACTTTTATTGTTGTTAGTTACTATCGAGTTGATTCCAATCCCCGGCAAATAGGTAAATATAAAATATCGATAGAAATATGTATTATATATGTAGAGAGAGAGAAAGAGATTTACTACATCCTGCTCTCATTAGACTGTTTATTTAGTTATCTCCCACACATCAGGAATTTATAGAAACATAGAATGTGTTTAGTAAAAAACTGAAAACAACAGTTTACAAAATAGTGCAAAATTATGATTTCAAGTATGTAATATATATAAATATATGAAAGGTAATATGCTTAAAAACATAGCTACTTTAAGATATATGGAGATCGTGGGTTTTTAAGAACTAGACTTGAGCAGGCCTTCAAACCACAGGTGTTTCATGTTATCACTTACGTTCCATTTGAACTACTTCCCAGACACTGATTAGTATTTGCTTCTTTGATTCAGTCCTAGGACATACAAAACTGTGGTCTGGAAGATTCTTCCTGAGTAGATCTGAAGAGTCAAGATAAGCTTTGGCTTACATCCACCAGTGCTACTCATACTTAGAATCAAAGGGCTGGCTGGAACAGGCAGAGTTCAGATATACTAAACCTAGGCAATTTCCCAGATCTAGTTTAGTGGTCTAGTGGAGCCCTGGTGGCACAGTGGTTAAGAGCTCAGCTGCTAACCAAAGGGTCGGCAGTTTGAATCCGCCAGGTGCTCCTTGGAAACTCTGTGGGGCAGTTCTACTCTGTCCTACAGGGTCGCTATGAGTCGGAATCGACTTGACGGCAGTGGGTTTAGTGGTCTAGTGGAGCCCTGGTGGCACAGTGGTTACAAGCTCAGCTGCTAACCAAAATGTCAGCAGTTCAAATCCACCAGCTGCTCTTTGGAAACACTACGGAGTAGTTCTACTCTCCTATGGGGTTGTTATGAGTTGGGATTGACTTGATGGCAATGGGTTTTGTTTTGCTTTTGGTTTTAGTGGTCTAGTGGCGCCCTCGTGGCACAGTGGTTAATAGCTTGGCTGCTAACCAAAAGGTCGGCAGTTCAAATCTACCAGCTGCTCCTTGGAAACCCTATTCGGCAGTTCTACTCTGTCTATAGTGTCGCTATGAATTCGAATAGCCTCCATAACAATGGGTTTGGTTTGAGTTTTAGTGGCCTAGTGACATAGGATATGGTTACTGTATGCTATTTGCATAGCAAAAGAATTAAATGTACTAAAATTTTATTAATTGGTTTCTTAGAATGTGATAGAGAATGATAAGAAATATATGAAATCAAGTTTTACCTTCTACTGTATGGGGATACTATAGGGTCATGAGGAAAAGTGGATAAATAGAAAATAAAATTAAGTACTCCAAGTTAGTTGGGATGTATATATAATAACATCTTAAGAAACTTTTCAGAGAGTAAGGGATAGGTGTAATAGATTCATTTTTTAAATGAAACCTTATGATATTTGCCCTAAAAAGAGTGATAGCAGTGACAGATGTCTTTGTGGGACCTCAATTTAACTCACTGGAAAACTAAAAGGAGGAATAATTTCTGGGCCCATTAGAAGGAATAATCTGTGGCTTTCTCATTTTCATTGAATCCAAAATGGTTTGAATTTTTTTTTTTTTTTTGTCTTAGTCATCTAGTGCTGTTATAGCAGAAATACCACAAGTGGGTGGCTTTAACAAAGAGAAATTTATTTTCTAACAGTCTAGAAGGCTAGAAGTCTGAATTCAGGCTACCAGCTCCAGGGGAAGGCTTTCTTTCTCTGTCACCTCTGGAGGAAGGTCTTTGTCATGAATCTTCCCTCTTCGAGGAGTTTTCAGTGCAGCGGCCCCAGGTCCAAAGGATACGCTACTGTCTTGGCTCTTGTTTCTTGGTGGTATGAGGTCCCATGTCTCCCTGCTTGCTTCTCTCTTTTATATCTCAAAAGAGATTGATTTAGGATACAAGCTAATCTTGTAGATTGACTCTTGCCTCACTAATATAACTGTCTCTAATCCTTCCTCATTAACATCATAGAGGTAGGATTTACAACATGTAGGAAAATCACACGAAATTACACTGGGAATCATGGCCTAGCCAAGTTGACACACATTTTGGGGGGACACAATTCAATCCATAATAGTTTTAAAAGGGCAGACTTAGCATACTTATTCATAATTCTTTCCTCTCCTAAATCCTTCAAATGATAGGAAAGATATAATAAAATAACAATGTATTTATGACATTGAAACAAACAAGAGAGAATTTAATCAAAAAGCACGGGAACTCCTGAAATATAAAAGGCAGATGGGATTTGATTTAAAAAGAAAAATAGCCTAATGAAAGAACAGCTAAACGAAATGGGTACATTCCGTGATCCAGGGACTCCTGCTCCCAGCACATACCCAACCCATATGCATGTATCTGTTATGGCAACATTATTAGCAGTAGTCTAAAATTAGAAAAAATCCAAAGGTCCCTTACAGTGCAGTGGAAAAATCATAATAGAAATTCACATAATAGAATACTATAGAGAAATTAAAATGAACCATCTTCTCCCACACACAAAAACACAGCT
Source organism: Loxodonta africana (assembly GCF_030014295.1). Lineage (NCBI taxonomy): Eukaryota > Metazoa > Chordata > Mammalia > Proboscidea > Elephantidae > Loxodonta > Loxodonta africana. Next base: position 7,965,012 of record NC_087353.1, read on the forward strand.
GAATCTCAAAAAATTAATGTTGAGTCAAAGAATTCCATCAGACAGGGAAGAAACATAATTGCGATTCCATTTACAGGTAGTTCCGAAGCTGACAACGCTAATCTATTCTGACCATAATGAAGCAGGAACTGTGATACCTTTGGGAAATGGCGTGGGGTAGGAGGTGAGTAGTAATGGCCAGTAACTATGAAGAGGAAAAACAACGTTTCTGGTGTGCTGCTAAATATTTTACTTCTTGATCTTGATTGTATTTAGTAAGGGTAGAATGATGTCTAACAACTATAGCTAATTAATTTAATTCCGTGTACACAGAGCTGGAAAGCTATCATTGCTTCGTAGTCCCTTGCTGGCTGTCTTCATGCATTCAGGGTTTTTGCTCAGTAATAAAGAGCTGATTCTACACTTACAAATAGGCATGTTCCTTTGGGTTAGGATTTCATTTTTCTCCCCAAAATTTGTGATGACAGTGGGACTCTTCAGCGAGTTCTTCCACTGAGAAAATCTGTTGGAGGATTTGTAGCCACCTTTAATTAGATAGGAGATCCTAACTGTTTGCTGAGAAGTCTCCCTTCAACTACTTTGGCTCAGTAGATAGGTTCCTAAGGGAAATTCTTAACCTCACTACAAATTTTGAGTTATTTTTGGGCAAATTGGCTAATTCAGGCTCTAAATTCTCAACTGGTTTGCCACTGGCTTTCATGGGAGGCAAATATGGGAAGCCTGAAATGTTGCTAGCAGGTCTCTCTCTTAAAAGGCTTATTTAACTCTATTATGTCTGGAATGGGTATGCTTATGAGAACCATGCTTTGCAATGGCCAAGGGAAAGCTCTTATGAGACAGAAAAATTGAAGCAATTTTGGAGATTTTTAGAAAAACCCATCCAAAGTAAATAGTGTCTCTGGGATAAATGTTACTCAGGAACTACAAAACAAAACAAAAACCAAATTGGATAGCCATGAAGAAAAAATTAATAAACTGAACAAAGAAATTAAAAAACTGAAAGTTCTTTCTCTTTCTTCAGGTTCTCAACCTTTCTCTAGTGCTATTGCCCCTTCTGCTCCTTCTGCTTCCCTTTACACTTGTTTGCCATGACCTCAAACCTAAGAGAAGGGGGATGATGACCTTTTGAAGGGATTGTTCTCAATAGCTGTGGTACCCAGGGATGGCTTCCCTTTAGAAAGGGGAGAATTGTCTTGATGTGGGCTGCTCAATTCTGATTCTACCTCTGAGGTTCTTTCTAGACCACACATGCAAAACCATAACTAAGGAAGAAGAAATTATTAAGAAGAAAGAACAAAGAGTCACCAACAACTTGGATAAGAGTCTTCTGGATGACTGGAATGATTGAACAATTCCCCGTGGAATCCTTTGGCTAAATTATATCAAGCCATTGGCTTACTGTGACTCAGAGTATCACCATTTGTTCTAGTAAAAATGGGGTCCTCTTCTTCAAGCAGTCATGCTCTTTCTCCCTTAGAGTAATGGTTGGAAGATTTTAAGCCCAGACCTTTACCTGATACAGTGGAAAGCACTCAAGGTCAGATACAGTACTTGTTTCCCTAGGTTCATTATGCCATCATGTGGCCAGACACTGGAAAAGTCCCCCTGAGGAGAGATGTTCTCGATATCGACACGCTACACCAACATGTTCTGACAACAGACTGGGTTGTCACTGTGCTAGTAACTCACACCACCATCAGTGTGAAGGATAAACCCTGTTGGGTACATACTTTGTTCTTGAGATTGACACCGATGACTTAGTGGGGAGTAGTTCCCATTAAGGACATTAAGGTTAAATTCTCTAGACAGTAACTTACGGTAATATTCAAGGTGAAGAGAAAAGATTATCTAATGAACTGACAGCAGGAGAGATAGATGGTTTTGTTACTTTTTAATTATTCTAGCACTTATAATTTTAATACCTATTTTATTTCATACTCGTTGAACCTGGAGCTGGTTCAATGAACCTGGCCCTGAATAACAGTATTATTCCTTTTTCTATTAAAAGTGCTCAACCTCAAGGAATTTTGCATTGACTACAAATTCTGCCTGCACTAGAACAGAAAACACGTGCTTCAAGACATTGGAAAGCACAGCTAAAAAATTAGTGATAGCAAGATGATGGAGGAGCTGAAAATTCAGATAGAGATTAAATGTAATGTGGTGAGATACAGTGTTTCATTAAAGCTTTTGTATGGGAGAAATGACAGTTTAGAGAAATCAGTCTTGTAACAGTTGCCAGGTAAGCTGAAGGGAAGATAGCTTACAGCAGTGCCGTCCAACAGAGCCTTCAACAATGATGGAAAGATCGTATAATCTGCATTGCCTAGAAGAGCAGTCACTAGATACATGACATTATTGAGCACTTGAAATGTGATGTGTGGTGGAGGAACTGAATTTTTAATTTTTTTTAAATTTGAATTAATACAAATTTAAAATTAAATAGACATATGCATCTTGTTGTTGTTGTTAGGTGCCATCGAGTCACTTCTGACTCATAGCGACCCTATGCACAACAGAATGAAACACTGCCCAGTCCTGAGCCATCCTTACAATCGTTGTTATGCTTGAGATCATTGTTGCAGCTACTGTGTCAATCCACTTTGCTGAGGGCCTTCCTCTTTTCTGCTGACCCTGTACTCTGCCAAGCATGATGTCCTTCTCCAGGGACTCATCCCTCCTGACAACATGTCCAAAGTATGTAAGACAGAGTCTCATCATCCTTGCATCTAAGGGGCATTCTGGCTGTACTTCTTCCAAGATAGATTTGTTCATTCTTTTGGCAGTCCACGGCATATTCAATATTCTTCGTCAACACCACAATTCAAAGGCATCAACTCTTCTTTGGTCTTCCTTATTCATTGTCCAGCTTTCACGTGCATATGATATGATTGAAAATACCATGGCTTGGGTCAGGCGCACCTTAGTCTTCAGGGTGACATCTTTGCTCTTCAACACTTTGAAGAGGTCCTTTGCAGCAGATTTGCCCAAGGCAATGCGTCTTTTGATTTCTTGACTGCTGCTTCCATGGCTGTTGATTGTGGATCCAAGTAAAATGAAATCCTTGACAACTTCAATCTTTTCTCCATTTATCATGATGTTGCTCATTGGTCCAGTTGTGAGGATTTTTGTTTTCTTTATGTTGAGGTGCAATCCATACTGAAGGCTGTGGTCTTTGATCTTCATTAATAAGTGCTTCAAGTCCTCTTCACTTTCAGCAAGCAAGGTTGTGTCCTCTGCATAACGCAGGCTGTTAATGAGTCTTCCTCCAATCCTGATGCCCCGTTCTTCTTCATATAGTCCAGCTTCTCGGATTATTTGCTCAGCATACAGATTGAATAAGTATGGTGAAAGAATACAACCCTGACGCACACCTTTCCTGACTTTAAACCAATCAGTATCCCCTTGTTCTGTCCAAACAACTGCCTCTTGATCTATGTAAAGGTTCCTCATGAGCACAATTAAGTGTTCAGGAATTCCCATTCTTCGCAGTGTTATCCATAGTTTGTTATGATCCACACAGTCGAATGCCTTTGCAAAGTCAATAAAACATATGTAGATACTGTATTGGACAGGTTAGGTCTTGAGACAAGAAGCCCGCCTGGAAGGCTATCGTTACATGTGGGAGGTGAAATGATGATGACCAGTACGAGGGTTAACAAAGCCCAAGTGTTGCACGCTGTCAGCTTTGATGCCTTACCAGCAATATTTACTACCCCTGATCCTGCAGCGTTATCATATGCCTGTGACTCCGTCCTAACTTCCCTCAGAATTCCTAATATTTTTTATCACGAAACTCATTGCCATTGAGTCAATTTTGACTCATAGTGACCCTGTAGGACAGGGTAGAACTCCCCCATATGGCTTCCAGGGGCACCTGGTGGATTTGAACTGCCAACCTTTTGGTTAGCAGCCGTAGCTCTTAACCACTATGCCACCAGGGTTTCCTATTTCTCAGCACAGGGAAAGGAAAATGAATAGAGTATATCAATCCATCCACTAATTCATTCAAAAATTTTAAAACGTATATTCAGTGAGTGACATCTTACACCAGATCGTGGAATATGGTGTTGAACAAAGTAGACTTGGCTCCCGTGTTCGTGGAACGTGAACCCTAATGAAACAGCTGGACAGTAAGGGAATATATAAAATTAGACATGAAGTGCCATAAAGAAAAAGTACACATTGCCATGACAAAGAAGAGAATAGGCGTTAGCCAAGTGAAGAAAGGGGAAACAGTTTTCCAGGTAAGAGAACAGCAAATGCAGTGAGGTTGGCAAGTTTGTGGAACCAACAGAATCTTACTGAACAAAAGGATACGTGACGTGAAATGATAGTTAAGAGGTGGGCTTGGGAAAAGAATTCCAGCTCCTTCTGATCCCTGAGTGGCACAGAATGCTCACACTATTAACATTAAGGTTTTCCTTCTTCTTCTCAGATCCACCATAAGACCACACTTTCCAATTCCTTGAAATTAGGCAGTCAGATGACTGATTTCTGGCCAATGAAAGGTGGGCACGAGTGTTGCTTACCACCTACAGTGTTATCGCTAAAAGCATCCACACTCTTTCTTCCGTTTTGCTAGCTGAATGCGAACCTCCCAGAGGACCACGCTAAGGCCTGAGACAATGGCCAAGTCATTAGATAAAATGAGCGTGGATCATCCACCCTGAAATGGATTGTTACATGAGTGAGAAATAGATTCTTATCATTGAGTTATGTCACTGAGATCTTGGGATTGTTTGTTACAGCAGCTGAGCTGTCCTGATTAGCACATTCAATTGTATTAAAAAGTGACAGGAAGTCATTGAACAGCTTTAATTTGTTTAATATTTTTAAAGTTCCTTCTTATGCCCTGTGGAGAATGAACTGGAACAGGGCAATTGTAACACTTGGAATCACAGGATATAATGACACCCAGCATATGGATGATCCTAAAAGGTAAGACTTAAGGGAAAGCTTCGTTTTTGGTTCTCATTAGATCCTAGAACTGAAGATGAATGATTATCAACTCAGAAAAATATCAACTCAGAGGTATGTGGAAACTTCTCAGAATTTTAGAACCAAACATTCCTATCTTATTAAAATTGCTATCTCATGCAATTTATACCCTATTGTATACCAAAAATAATTTAAAGGAGCATAAGAATACACAAAACAGAATAAATGTACTATACAATAAGAAAACCCTGGTGGTGTAGTGGTTAAGTGCTATGGCTGCAAACCAAGAGGTTCGCGGCTGGAATCTGACAGGCGCTCCTTGGAAACCGTATGGGGCAGTTCTACTCTGTCCTATAGGGTCACTATGAGTCGGAATTGACTCGACGGCGGTGGGGTTTTTTGGGGTTTACTACACGATAATGGAGCCCTGGGTGGCATAGCAGTTCAGAGTTCTGTTGCTAACCAAAAAGTCAGCAGTTTAAATCCACCAGCTGCTCCTTGAAAACCCTATGGGACCATTCTACTCTGTCCTACAGGGTCTCTGTGAGTTGGAACCAACTCAAGGGCATCTAACAACACCACAATAAATAACATAAAAATATAAATATAATAAAATATATAATTTTGTATGTTGTTTATTTTATATCATATGAGTACAAAAATAAACAAAATTAAATACATAATAAATGTAACTAAAGAAAAAGTTATAAAGGAAAAATTACCAAAAGCATTTTTAATCAAGCCTTGAGCGAAATGGTTGAAGGTCAGCTGTGTAGCAGACTCTGGGGTTGTGTTATGTTGGACAAACTATTAAACATCCCTATCTTTTAGTTTGGAAACCGTGGTGGTGTAGTGGTCAAGTGCTACGGCTGTTAACCAAGAGGTTTGCAGTTTGAATCCGCCATGCGCTCCTTGGAAACTCTACAGGGCAGTTCTACTCTGTGCTATAGGGTCGCTGGAGTCAGAATCGTCTCGACGGCAGTGGGTTTAGTTTGGGTTTTATCTTTTAGTTTTTCTATCAATAAAACGGGGATTAGAATATTCATCTCATCAGTTTGTTGTGACTAAAAATGAATAAAAAGTGCTTATAATTGTGCCCAGGAACTTCTCAATAAATGTTACTGTTTTTGTCATTATTGTTATTAGATTTTGTTTAATCCTCTAAATAAACAGATGTTATCAGCATCTAGTCAGGAATCTGACCTTCTCCAATATCATGAAAATTGAATCTAGAATCCTATGTGGCTTTTTTGAAGTAAAAAGGATCTTACTGTGGGGGCAAGATCTGGAAAACCTTACAATGTAGTCGGGTGTTTGACAGGCAATCCATCCTTGATTGATTGCTGTGCTCTGGGCCCCCAGCCTCCTGACACAGTAAAAAAAAGTAGGAAGCACATAAAGCCAGCTGTGGGAAATACGGAGTTTGAGTTGGGTTTTTTACAGACAAAGTTGTCCAACTGAGAATCTCCAGGACAGTCCCCGTAAAGGTGATAAATGGGTTTACAGGTGATTCCAGTCCCTTGGTGAGGACGGTATGGGGATATACAATTTTTTGTTTATTTTGTTTTTGTTGTCGAGAATATACACAGCAAAACATGGGTCAATTCAACCGTTTCTACACGTACAGTTCAGTGACATTGATTACATTCTTCAAGTTGCGCAACCATTCTCATCCTCCTTGTCTGAATTGTTCCTTCCTCATCAACATAAACTCACTGCCCCCTAAGTTTCCTATCTAATCTTTCGATTTTTTGATCTTGTCAGTTTGATCCCATATAGACAGATCTTGAAAGAGCACAATGCCCAAGGAAGATATTCTTTACTAGTTACTGTGTTTGGAGATACAGCTTTTTGAAGATAGGCAAGATGCAAAATAATCCTGGTTATTTAAAAATAGGGAGGGTCCCAGGGTGGAGTAAAGCCTTCTCTAGTCTCTGTGCCATAAGACAGTGGGAGAGAAGAGCTGGGAGGAGAGAGGCGTGCAATCTCAGAGATGCTCTCACTTTGCCCAGGACTTGTTTTTCATCTCCCTTGCAGACACATTGTTGTTCTTTAGCACAGCATAAGGTTGATATTAAAGGAACAAGGGACACCCTCCCTAAATTTCCAGAAAAAAAAGATGTAACTGTTAGCAATGGGGCAGATGTGCATAACTTCATCTAGGCAAACTAAGGTACATACGTGACAGTTCTACTTGTGTTCAGCAAGTAAAGTCCATGTAATTTTAGCAAAAAGGAATGGAAATTAAAATGAAACGAAGCATGAGCATAATTTAACTGGCTGGGACATTCTGGTTCCTCTTCTCTCCCCCATTATTTCCTTTTCTCCTCAGGACCAGAATTTCTAATAGGATGTGGATGTCTTTAACTACCCCTGGGTTAAGATAAGCTCCTATTGTCAGCAGATGACTTACTGAGCAGATGGAGAACAATGGCGTATCCTTCTTGACGTGGTTGCTTTGGGGAGGAGAGTAGGCACCAGGCATCCCAGACATGTGTGACATGCGTTATATCTGCAGCCAGCCTTTTTTCTGGTCATTATAGAAACAAACCATAAAATAAAATTTAGAGGAAGAAAAATAAAGCTAAAAAAATAGTACAAATAAAAAAATGTGAGAAGCCAATTTTAAAATTTGTTTTCGTAATGCTATAGAAACACTCTAAAGTTACATAAAGTAAAAGGACTAAAGTAATTTTTAATTAGGGAATTACTATAGTATACACAAGAGCAAATTTTAAAATAAGATAAAGTAAATGAGATTTGAAATTAAATACATAAATGTAACTAGTAACCACTGCAAGTAAAAAGTTAAAAATTGCAATTAACTTAAAGATGCAACTCTCAAATCATCAAATAAAACTTAATAGTCAATTATTTATAATTAAGAATTACTTAAAAATTCCATAAAACTAAGCAAAATATTTTTTAAAAGCTAGAATCACCCTAGTTATAAAAAATTAATAAAAGCCAGATTAAAATATCTTTCAAATTATGAAAGTTTTTAAAAATGAGAAAGTAATGTTTGATGATGAACCATAAATTGGTGCAACCTATCTGAAAAGCAAAGTGGCTATTTAAATTTGAGCTATAAAAGTTTATATCCTTTGGTTTATTAATTCCACTTCAGAATATCCATCCAAATTATATGATCAGATTTGCTGTAATGGACTTACACTAAGATGTACACAACAAAAGAAAGGAAAGAAGGAATACAGTTACTGAAGACTTTCAGAATAAAGGAAGAGTTTAAATAAATTATATTTTTATTGAATTGGATTCAATTTAAGCAATAAATACTTTTAATATTTTTGATATATGGGAAGTGCTTAGTAATATAATGGAAAGTAAGAAAGCAAGGAGCCCTGGTGGTGCAGTGGTTAAATGCTTGGCTGCCAACCAAAAGTTTGGCAGTTCTAACCCACCAGCTGCTCTGCAGAAAAATAATATGGCAGTCTGCTTCCTTGAAGATTATAACGTTGGAAGCCCTGAGGGGCAATCCTACTCTGTCCTTGACTCTAGGGTACACAACGACAACAATGAGCAAGAAAGCAGAAGATAAAATAGAATAACAGGCATATCCTGGAAGAAATCCTACCAAATGTTAACAGTAACTTTTTTTTTTTTTTTTTTTAACCCACAGAGTCCTTGCTGTTGAGTGTCAAATCTTTGGGCATAAACCCTTTTTCCTGTGGTTACGTCTTTTGGGATCCCTGTGAAAAAAAAAGTCTCTGCTGTTCACAAGTCTGAGAAGCCAAGGACGATGGACAGTTAAGAGCCCACCAACCTGGCATGTATTTTGCTGCCTATGCAAATAAATATGTAAATGAATGTAATATGCATCAATATGTTTGTGCATCCAGATGGACCACATCTAGTCTGCCCTGAAAATAGCGGTTTGCTGAGAGAAATACCTTGTCCAAATAGAGGTAAGCAGATGGTTCAGGTTACTTAGTAAACTAAACTGTAAAGTGGTACTAATTTGAGAAGCATTATCCAAGCAAATGTGGAAAGCAAAACAATACACATTCAATTTATATCAGAAAAGTTGTAGAAATTAACCTATCACCTGCTAAAATATTCAGTGTTTTATCGCATTAGTTGGACTTTTATCTATTGGGTAAACTTAAGAAGAAATATGGTCACTAGCATGACAATTAAATAGACATTAAAAAAAAAAAAGCCAAGGTATAACCTGTAGTGGATATAGAAGTGGAAAACAACTACTTACTTTTTTTCTATTGGCTCCTATACAAAAATGGTGTCTTAATTACAGACAATTTCCAGATGCCCAGACATGAGATTATTGCTATAACAGAACCAAGGTAATTAGAGCATCAGAGTGAGGCCAAGAGACAGAGAGACCAACGTAGAGACAAATACAGGACTCAAAATACAATACCAATCATTGTTTAAACAGAACATCAGCCTTTTCTTACTAAAATCAATTTTTAGTTTAGTAATTTACCTTGGAAATCTTCTTCCCTTGTGACTATAGGATGGCAAAACATTTGCTTTAATTCCCTTTTGATGATTTTAATCAACTAATACCAGTGAAGGTATATGAGGTTCCACGCATTGTGCTAAATTCTGGGAACAAAAGTTTAGATAACACTTGGCCCTTGCACCCAAGGTAAATATACTTTGAGTACATGGTCAATACAATGGTTAATTTAAGAAGATCTTGGTTCCTACCATTTAAGTGTAGAAAATTACAAGGTCTGGCTCTCTTTTATACAAGTGAATTTTCATTCAAGTTGATGTTAGATCAAATTTCATGTGATGTCAGGATTAATTGAGTTGCTGAACTGTTTGTGTACAAGAGAGAAGATGGCCATGTACATTGGCAGTGTAACATTGTGGTCAAGAACATGGACCCTGGTGCAAGACTTCTTGTGTTCAAATCCCAGCTCCAACACTTGCTAATGAGAGGAATTTTAGCAAATCATTTGATTTTAGAAATCTCTGTTTCTCTGCCTGGCAAGTGGAGATAATATTAGTGCTTACAAGTGTTATCTCATAGCTCCATTGAGAGAATGAAATGATTCACTAAATGTGAAGCACTTAACAGAGTGCCTGGCATGTAGTGTGTGCTTTTGCTATAATAACCAAATCACTTCAAGATTCATGGTTCAAAAGATGATAATATGGGGTTGATGTTAGGTGCTGTTGAGTTGGTTCTGACTCATAGCGACTCTATGTACAGCAGAATGAAACACTTCCTGGTCCTGCGCCATCGTGACAATTGTCATTAATTTTAAGCCCATTCGTGTGGCCACTGTGTCAGTCCATCTCAGTGAGGGTCTTCCTCTTATTCACTCACCCTCTACTTTACCAAGTATGATGTCCTTCTCTTGGGACTGGTCCATCCTGATGACATGCCCAAAGTACGTGAGGCAAAGTCTCACCATTCTTGATTCTAAAAAGCATCCTAGCTGTACTTTTTCCAAGACAGATTTGTTCATTTTTCTGGTATATTCGATATTCTTCACCAACTCCATAATTCAAAGGCATCGACCCTTCTTCAGTCTTCCAAGTAGAAGTTACATATTCAAGTCTCAGTTTAGCTGGAACCAGTAAAACTGGTTTAAATTCCAGCTCCATCAAGACTTTGGACACCATGCCTAACCCATCCTCATCTGTAAAATAATAGTAATAATAGTACCTGACTACCTGGGCTGTAATGAGAATGAAATGAGATGAGAGCTAAGAACACATAGCATATGTTAGACTAACTACTAACCAAAATCAAGGTATTACTCTTTTTTTTTTTTTATAATTTTCATTGTGTTTTAAGTGAAAGTTTACAAATCTAGTCTCTCACACAAAAACCTATATACACCTTGCTACACACTCCCAATTACTCTCCCCCTAATGAGACAGCCTGCTTTTTCCCTCCACTCTCTCTTTTCATGTCCATTTCATCAGCTTCTAACCACCTCCACCCTCTCATCTCCCCTCCTGGCAGGAGATGCCAACATAGTCTCAAGTGTCCACCTGATCCAAGAAGCTCACTCCTCACCAGCACCTCTTTCCAATTTATTGTCCAGTCCAATCCATGTCTGAAGAGTTGGCTTCGGGAATGGTTCCTGTCCTGGGCCAACAGAAGGTCTGGGGGCCATGACCACCAGGGTCCTTCTAGTCTCTGTCAGACCATTAAGTCTGGTCTTTTTATGAGAATTTGGGGTCTACATCCCACTGCTCTCCTGCTCCCTCAGGGGTTCTCTGTTGTGTTCCCTGTCAGGGCAGTCATCGGTTGTAGCCGGGCATCATGTAGTTCTTCTGGTCTCAGGATGATGTAGTCTCTGGTTCATGTGGCCCTTTCTGTCTCTTGGGCTCGTAATCACCTTGTGTCCTTGGTGTTCATTCTCCTTTGATCCAGGTGGGTTGAGACCAATTGATGCATCTTAGATGGCTGCTTGCTAGTGTTTAAGACCCCAGATGCCACTCTTCAAAGTGGTTGCAGAATGTTTTCTTAATAGATTTGATTATGCCAATTGACTTAGATGTCCCCTGAAACCAAGGTCCCCAGACCCCTGCCCCTGCTACACTGACCTTCAAAGCATTCAGTTTATTCAGGAAACTTCTTTGCTTTTGGTTTAGTCCAATTATTGCATATTGTGTGCTGTCTTTTCCTTCACCTAAAGTAGTTCTTATCTACTATCTAATTAGTGAATGCCCCTCTCCCACCCCCGTCTCTCTACCCTCTCGTAACCACAAAAGAATGTTTTCTTCTCAGTTTAAACTATTTCTCAAGTTCTTATAATAGTGGTCTTATACAATATTTGTCCTTTTGCAACTGACTAATTTCACTCAGCATGATGCCTTCCAGGTTCCAAGGTATTACTCTTGATTTGCTATGACACTTAACAGTTGACTATTAAATGTAGAGGAATAAATAATGGCTTCTTGGTTATTGAACTTGAAATTTTAAAGTAACAACATAAATATCACAGATACAAATAGAGAAATGACCATTTCTGTAAGCCTAGCCACAGCCTAAAAAAGCAGAAAGTGCAACAAAGAAAATACTGTTCTTGTTTTTGAATTTAATAAGACTTCATAGAATTTTAAAACAATAGCAAGGAGAGTGATGTTGTGCGTTTGCATATTATTTTATAGGCCCTATATCTCCTACCCATATGCTATCTGGGCAAACAACCATATAAAGCAAGTATTTCTCTCCCCATTTTACAGATGAAGACTCTGACTCTCGCCCACAATCCCGTAATGAATCAGTAGCACAGCCATTCGTTAGATTATAGTCCATACCGCCAAAATACAACACATTATTCCTGGCAGAGTTTATGCTCTACATTTAAATTTTAGAGACACTTTGTTATCGTGCAGTGATATTTGACATGATATTTGCTGCATTAATCCTAGAAGTGGCATGTCTCTCCAAATGAGATGAATAAAAGTTTATCTTCAGAATAACTACTTTCTTTCAGTGCCTCTTTTTCAAAATAAAGCTAAGCTCTGTGTTAATCTCTGATTCATAATTCATGAAGACTTCAAATTTTAACAGCCATTGTAAATACTTGTTTTCAATTCACTCCTTTGTCCTTGAAGAAACGTTGTGGTGGAGGGGGAAGGGGCCCTGAATTTATTTGATATAGTAGACAATCAAATTCATGACCACTATCTCAATTGCTTAGCTTCTTTCGCACAAACTAGGTTTTAAAGATAATTTCCTTTAAGTTAAAAGATCCAGATATCCCATACCTTAACTATACGACTAATCTCTGATACATGCTTGCTCATTTTATATCACAAACATATCAACCCTTGAGATTTTAATTCACTAATTTTTAAAAATTGTTTTTATGTTGATCTACAGTTAGAAATTGTGACTAGAGTATATTTGCTTTCACGGACTTATGGTGCCCAAGTTTTTTTGTTTTTTTAAACTCTAAATGTTTAAAAGAAAAAAAGATTAACCTTTTTCGCTTTTTGGTAAATGTAGGATCTCTACTCCCATAAAGATTACAAAAAAAAAAAAAAAAAAACCCCAAATCTATTGCCACTGAGTCAATTCCAACCCATACCGATCCTGTAGAGAGAGTAGAACTGTCCCCTAAGGTTTCCAAGGCTATAATTTTTGCAGACTCAGACTGCCACGTCTTTCTCCCAGGGAGCACTTGGTGGGTTTGAACTGCCAACTTTTCTGTTAGCTACCCAGTGCTTAACCACTGCACCGCTGGGGCTCCTATTTACAGCCAGGGAAACCATATAGGGCAGTTGTACTCTGTCACATAGGGTCACTATGAGTTGGAATTCACTCAACAGTCTGCAACGACAACATCTCATTTTAAAAAGGGGATTATTTACCCATCATGGTTACCCTAAAAGAAAAGATATTTTTAATCAAAATATTATATGTACATAGTAAAAATGAAATAGTATCTAAAGATTTATTATGTTATGGGAGTCCTTGGCCCCACCCCCACCCACACACCTGGATCCCCCATCTCAGAGGCAATCACTTTTAATATTTTTTGTCGTGTGTTCTGGTATTTTTTTGATTTCTTTTTAAATATGTTTAGCATACTCATTTTTGGTTTATCAATAGTTGTTAGGTGCTGTCAAGTCGATTCCGACTCATAGCGACCCTACAGTATTATCTATTGACTTCCTTATCTTTTTTACTCATAGTATCCATTTCTGCTTTTCTTCCAATATTTTGAAATTTTTATTATCATATTTATTTTCCAGTCCCTCTCTCTCTTTTTTTTTTTTTCAGATACAGGTAGATATTCATAACCCAGGGACTACCTGTATCTGAAAAAAAAAAAAAAGAGAGAGGGACTGGAAAATAAATATGATAATAAAAATTTAAAAAGTTCAAAATATTGGAAGAAAAGTACAAATGGACAGTATGATGGTTACGAGCCAAATCCCATAAAGTCTATTATATTAAAAATTCGAGGTACCTACAGTGGTTTGTAATAACAAATGGGTGCTACGTTGCAACCTGCATCAAAACATTATTATTATTATTACTGTATTATTGTGTTAAAAGGGGTTTTGGTGTATCTGGAAGAGTTGCTTTAATGTTTTGTAGTCACAGAAATGTACACTATGTACTATATACTAAGATGAACATTTGACTAACTGATATTAGATATGAACCATACCTACCTGCTCTGATTTACGTACGAATTCAGCTTAAAAACAGATCTGGGATCAGAACCTGTTCATAATCCAGGGACTGCCTGTATCATATTTTGACTTGCTTGTCCCTTTCTTTTTAAAAAATAATATCCTATTCTTGCTTCAGGGAAGTAATATTCACCCTAATCTCTCTGAGAGTATTATAGAAAACACTTTTCCTCCAAAGTTTTTTTTTTTTTCCTACTCTTTGTGTTTTCTTTGTTATCTCTGCGTTTCTTTAATCTGTTCACTTGATTTAGCCTTTGTCTTTCAATGTGGAACCTTTCCTCACATGTGATCCATGGTGTTCCTCCTTACGTGACTGCGTGTTTCTACAAAGCTGAGTTGAGGATCTGCCTGAAAACTTGGAGCCCAGCGGCTAGTTCCCCTTCTGTGTGAAGTGGTAAATTACTTCCAACATTCAGAAAAGGATTCACCAAGGAGACCGTGCTTGAGCTGGAACCTAAAAGATAAATAGATGTTTGCCAGGTGGTCAAGGTGGTGAGTAATTAGAAGTCATAGATATTCAAAAGCTAGTACAGTGCCTGGCCCACAACAAGCACTCAATCAATATCCGATGAATGAATAAGTGCTCAAGGTTATGGTGGTGTGAAAGATCATGGCTAAAGAACTCAAAGACGTTTCTATTTCTGTTGTTACTGAGATCTGTTCAAACCACGCAGAAACTGCATGATATGTAGAAAAAAAACAATACCAAACCCACTGCCGTCGGGCCAATTCCGACTCATAGCGAGCCTATAGGACAGAGTAGAACTGCCTATAGAGTTTCCAAGGAGCGCCTGGCGGATTTGAACTGCTGACCTTTTGGTTAGGAGCTGTAGCGCTTAACCACTACACCACCAGTGTTTCCATGATCTATAGAGTGGCCACAAAATCCTTACAGGTGACATTGTGCCTCAACTATAGTTAACGACCTTGTCAAACACACAAGGGGCAGCGGTTGTGCAGCACACTTGAGGCTTATTGGGGAAAGTTCTGCTGTCTCAGGGAGGCAGCAGGTGTGCAGGGATGCAGTTCAGATGGGTTGGGAGTGAGATTCTAGGGAAGGAATACAGACTCAAAGGATGTCGAGCTACAAAGATGCATGATCAGGAAAGCAGCAGCCCTTCCTCTGTTGTGATCAAGGCAGCGAGTTCCAACCCTTGTGATTGTAGCTTATGTCATACAGCAGAGAGCTGACAGGATTCACCAATGTATAATCCTACCAGGAGTGACTATCTTAAGTATCTGGTTGTACCCAGTTTCCATGAGGCTTTGTACGAAGCCAACCTACAGGAAATCAATCTTGGACGAGGTAACTCCCACAGCTCGGACCTAAAAGCCATTATTAGGACACGACTTGATGAACTCAACTGTCAACATGGAAATTGACGTCCAGAAGAATATAGGAAATTCTGAAATTTAAGCAGAGGATAAGAAGATCATACAAATGATTTCCAATTAGATTATTGTTGTTAGTTTCTGTGAAGTTGATTCCGGCTCATGCAACTGCATGTGTTACAGAGTAGAACTGCTCCATAGGATTTTCTTGGCTGTAATCTTAACAAAAGTAGATCACCAAACCTTTTCTTCCGTGGTACTGCTGTGTGGGTATGAACTGCCAACCTTTACATCAGCAGCGCAGTGCAAACCGGTTTCACCACCTGGTGACCTTACCAATTAAAAAAAAAAAAAAAAATTAGATAACCCAAAAAACCCACTGCCGTCGAGTCAATTCCAACTCATAGCAACCCTGTAGGACAGAGTAGAACTGCCTCATAGAGTTTCCAAGGAGCACCTGGTGCATTTGAACTGCAGATCTTTTGGTTAGGAGCTGTAGCTCTTAACACCTACGCCACCAGGGTTTCCATCAATCATATAGGGATTTTATAAACATTGTGTAGAAAATAAAGCAAAGGAGCACTGAGTGACTTGAGAGACTGAAGCAATGGTGTTACTTCTTTGTTTTGTTTTGTTTTTATCTAGAGTGAGTAAAGAGATTTCTTTGAGGAAGTAACCATTGAGGTGAAATGTAATGATGCAATGAAGGTAGTCCTGTAAAAATCAGGCAGGTGGGGGTGGGGTGTGTTCAGGCAGGGTGGTTATTTTAAAGGAGAATAGACTGTACTGAGACAAGGGCAGGGACTAGGATGGAACAGCTGCAGTAGTTCAGGTGACAGGGATGGTGGCTTATACAAAGTTTTAGTAGTGGGCATGATGACAAAAGCTCATATTCAGGATCTACTCTGGATGAAGAGCCAAAAGACTTTTTTTAAAAACACACATTTTTCTTTTAGAGCAGTTTGAGGTTTACAGAAAAATTGTGCTGAAAGCACAGAGAGTTCCCATCTACCTCTCTCCCTTCTGCGCACTGTTGTTGTTGTTGTTAGGTGCCATCGGTCAGCCCCGACTCATAGTGACCATACATACAATAGAACAAAACACTGCTCAGTCCTGCACCATCCTCACAATCCTTGCTATGTTTGAGCCCACTGTTGCTGCCACTAGGTCAATCCATCTGGCTAAGGGTGTTTCTCTTTTTTGCTGACCCTCTACTTTACCAAATGTTATGGATTGAATTGCATCCCCCCAAAATGTGTGTCAACTTGGCTACTCCATGATTCCCCCTATTATGTAGTTGCCCACCATTTTTGTGATCTGATGTGATTGTCTTACGTGTTGTAAATCTTAACCTCTATGATGTGAATGAGGAAGGACTCAATCTACAAGATTAGGTTGTATCATGAGTCAATCTCTTTTGAGATACAAAAGGGAGGAGCGAGCAGAGAGACGGGGGACCTCATGCCACCAAGAATGAAGAACCAGGAGAGGAGTGTGTCCTTTAGACCCAGGCTCCCTGTGCTGAGAAGCTCCTAGACCAGGGGAAGATTGATGACAAAGACCTTCTCCCAGAAATGACAGAGAGAGAAAGCCCTCCCCTGGAGCTGGCACCCTGAATTTGGACTTTTAGCCTCCTAGGCTGTGAGAGAATAAATTTCTGTTTGTTAAAGCCTTCCACTTGTGGTATTTCTGTTATAGGCACTCTAGATAACTAAGACACCAAACATGATGTCCTTCTCCAGGGATTGGTCCCTTCTGATAACATGTCCAAGGCATACTATTTCTCCTTTATTAACATCTTGGATTTCTGTGGTATATGTTACACTTGAACCAATATTGATACATTATTGTTAACTGTAGTTTGCATTAGGGTTCACTCTTTGTGTTGTACAGTCTTATGGGTTCTGACAAATGCAGGATGTCATGTGTCCAAAATTACAGTATCATACAGAATAGTGTCACTGCCCTAATAATGCCTTGTACTTCACCTATTCAGCCCTTCTCCCTCCCTTGGGACCCTTGCCAACCCTCTATGGTTTTGCCTTTCCCAGAATGCCACATAGATGGAATCATATCAAAGAGGCTGGGTACGGAGTATGGGGGAAAGAGAGGAATCACGGATAATTCCTAGGATTTTATTCCTGAGCAACTAGGAGAATGTGCTGCCATTGTTGAAATGGGAGAGTTAAATGAGAAGGAGACTTGGCAAAGGTGGGTGGTGAGGAATCAATAATTCTGTTTAAGACATTTTGAGTGTGAGCTATATATCTTATAGCCAAGAGGAGAATCGTATTCTTTTCTTTCTTTTCCCATCGTCAGGCCCACCCTGCTACATGAAGCATTTGCGTATTCATCAAACTCTCAGGAAGAAAAGTAAAATGCCGATAGCATGGCTGTCAAGGTGGAATGAAAAAATGGTCATAGCCAAACACCAAGAAAACAAATCCACAATATTTATTTTAGCAAAATGTTGTCTTAAAGCAACACTACTTTCTTACAATCCTATAAGCAAGAGCAATTTAGTCTATACTGAGTAATTTCATTTTTAAATCGAAGCACATGTATAATTAATTTAATTGACTAATGTGAATCTTGAATATATCATTCACTAAATGAGTCAGATGTGTATAAAAGTTGAGGGAAAATCTATCTTTTAATTTACAATATGCATGTCCTCAGAATGCAATATAATTGTGCTAACATAAAGCCGTGCTCTTAAAGCTCTTCCCATTGTGACTTTTTTGAAATGATAGCTCTGTACTAGCATTCAAACTGGACTTGAAGGATTTATGGGATGGTAGGATCCCCTTCTCTTAGAAGAGTGTGTGATGAATATTTCCCATTTCTCTTCCCCCCTCCATCCACTCTCCACATTTCCGTATCCTGCTCTGTGTCCCTCAACCTTTGTGGGACGCTTTTTATGCCTTTGACTTCTAGTTGAGTTTGACTTATGGGAGATCCAACCAGGAGACCAGAAAACAGAAAGAGGGTATATTCCTGGCTCCTCCCATTCACCGATGTAGGCTTCTCTGCTGTCCACAGCTCCAGTCCAGGAGCCTATTTCTACAGCCACTCTGTCTGAGTTCTCTCTTGCTCCTTTCCTTGCCTTCAGATATAAGTGCAGTAACCATACAACATATTCCTTGTTGGTGTCCTGGAGCATTGATCACACCTTTGTAAATAGTTTCTTCATTAAACTCTTCCCAATTACTCCACCTCTTTCCAGCTGAAACCCTGACCCAAGCAGATGAGTTCTGTGTAATTATCTTCTTCTCATCCCTAGGCTTTTATAAACCAAACCAAACCCATTGCCATCGAGTCGATTCCAACTCATAGCGACCATATAGGGCAGCGTAGAACTGCTCCGTAGAGTTTCCAAGGAGCATCTGAGGGATTTGAACTGCTGACCTTTTGGTTATCAGCCATAGCACCTAACCAATACGCCACCAGGGTTTCCTAGGCTTTTTAGTCCCTGAAAATGAGAATTACTGGTGGTGAATAACCCAACCACTCTACAATATTTTAAGCTATGGTTTCTACTGGTGTTCTTTTGACCTCATATCTTACCCTTCCTGTTGACGTGTGGTCTAGTTAGTTCATCCTGCTAGAGTGATATTTACCTGATATCCTCATACACTTTTTTTTTTTTGTCATTCTCTCTCTTATTCCACTGAACCCTTTCTTGTTGCTCAGCACTAATGACTTAGAAATCCATGTAATGAAAATAAAAACTGCAATAGCAATAAAGGGCCAAAAAAAAAAAAAAAAAAAAGCTTGCTTTAAGTTAAAGCAGTAACCATACATAATTTACTACCTCATAAGGATGAGATAAAAATTCTGGTCAAATGAAACCCTGCTGGCCTATAAATCTGCTATTCCTAGTTAATACTCTGGCTTTCCAAAATCTTTAACAAATAGACCAGCTGTTCCCCAAAATGCTGTTGTGGGATACATTGGTTTTAGTCTTTGGTTAGTCAAGAAAGTAAATCAAAATTTGTTTTGTGCAAGGATGTTAACCTGTTTTGTTGCACGATGAATGCAAAGAAAATTTGGAAGAAACTGTGTTTCCTCCCAGACTCCGCTGCTTTGGGACTCTTCGTCCTACTGAAATATTCCGATAGCATGATAAAATTTATGTCCCCATTTTTTCATGCATTTCAAAATAATAATTACTCAATTTTAATATATTTTCCCCCAAATATGATTCATGGTGCTGAACACTGCAGTCAAAATTTGAAAAAAACTGTATATCTCAAGCTACATTTTTCAAAAGTTGGATTAAATCTAATTTCGACGCATTTCTGCACTGAAACAGATGCTTAAGGACACAGCTGGGTATTTGACTCTTCAGAAGCATGAAACAATGACCCTCTTAGGAGGGACATGTAGCCTTCCAAAAACTTGAATTTCAGTCTTGTAGAGAAAAGTCATGAAGATTTATTATCTGTGGCTTCCATGAATAAAAATAAAACCAATTGATAACATGTTATACAGATGCCAACTTCAATTCCAGATGAGGAAAAACTCTCTAATAATTAGATTTAACAGTGGGATAAACTACCTTGCAGGCAGTGTACTTTATACCTCTGAAATTGTTCTAATAAAGCCTGAAGTTTGTACAACAAATGAGAAGGTTAACTTGGTAACCTCAAGCAAGTACTGGATTAAATTTAGTTCATATCATTGATCCTTATTTGCAAATATATATATATATATAAAGCTATATGATATTTGTGATAGTATCTGTTTTACAAAGCCCTGGTGACTCAGTGGTTAAGAGCTTGGCTGCTAACCAAAAGGTTGGCATTTCGAATCCATCAGCCACTCCTTGGAAACCGTATGGGGCAGTTCTCCTACTCTGTCCTATAGGGTCCCTATAAGTCAGAATTAACTCGACAGCAATGGGTTTGGTCTGCTCTACTGATGTTGATGTCGCAATGTCTATTATATGGAGACCCCAAGGAAAATTTCTCTCTTCCTTGTAACAGGAAAATCTGTATTCCTGAAGTCTTCAAATGTCATAATTAAAACAGATTTTGTGGTTAAGAGCTCCAACTTTAAGATTTTATGATTTATTTAAATTTCAAAATTGCAGATGGAGGGCATGTTTAAGCAGTGTTCCTAGGCAGCGTGTTGATAGGTTATCTTAAGTTGAAAGTTGTCTCCCAAAGTATGCTTATTCCAGTCCTTTATGACTCTAGGCTGACATACCTTTCCAGTTTCCAGGATAATTTTAAAAATTAATTCAAAGGAATTGCTAACTTAGGTCTGGATCAGATCATCTATTAAAGCAGTTGAAACACTTAATACATATTATAAATTAGAAATTTCCAGTGACCCTGGGATTATGGAAAATGGTGACTTGGATTCATATGGGTAAGTTTCTTTCAATGTGGGTGCCTTGTTTCTGATTAATGTCAAGCACAGAGTAGACGTTTAATAAATACTCCTTGAATTGATTGAGTGACTGACTGCAAAGGTTATAATACATTTTCTTAGTGCAAATGGAAATTAGATATTTTTAGTCGTTGCTAAAAACAAAGGGTTTTTTTTTTTTAATTGAATGCTAAATGTCTCTCCCTGCTCTGAGTACAGTTAGAGTTGCTAATTTAGTCTGATATGAATTTGATCTCATAAATGACCTTTCATTATAACCTGAACACATACTTCCAGTGTTTTTACTTGTTGGTAAAATAGAAGTGCTTTATATTTTTTAGAAAACACCATCAGTTCCCATTTATCCATAATTGAGAACCAATTAGGTATCCTAGCAAAATGAAAGATCTAATTTACCACATAACACTGCATCACCATCCGTGCTCAAGTTAGGCGTGTCCTAAGTGTTCCAGTGATTCTGAAAAAGAGAGTCGTACTTTAAAGAGTCAGAAGGGAGTTCAGACATGAACGGTGCCTCAGGATCACCACGAGGAATACAAATGACTCATTGCATAGAGCACCAGGGACACAAGTGATATTCAAGACTTTGTGTTGAATCTATTTCCTTCCTTAGAAATTATTGAATAAATTGTGAAGTACCTGCTTGTGTTCTTCTTGTCATTAGTCTCTTTCACAAAAACAAAAGCAAAACAAAGAAGAAAAAAGAAATCCCAAAGCAAATTGTTAAAACCCTTTTGAATTTATACTTTTATGAGCTTTCTTGTTCTCTTGATGAATGAACCTTTATTATTTTTAATACAGTAGAGCCAGACAAGGCTGCATGTGAACTCAGGCCTCTGTCTCTCCTTGTTACATGTGAGAGAGAACCTGAGCAAGCGCTAAACCTCCTGACCCAGTTTCTTTTATTTAAAGGGGGTTATAATAATGGATTCCTTTTTAGAAATGCTGCTTCAACAATGCTATTGGTCAGAGGTCAGCAAACTTTTTTCTTTTTTTGGTAAAAGACCATTTTACAAAAAAATATTTTAGGCATTATGGACCGTGCAGTTTCTGTTGCAACTACTCACCTCTGCAGTCATGGATGGAGCCTTAAATAACATGTAAAGAAATGAGCGTGCTGCGTTCCAAGAAATCTTTATTCACCAACACAAATTTTCAGTTTCATGTAATTTTATACATGCCACAATATATAAACCATCCAAAAAGGAAAAGCCATTCTTAGCTTGCAGGTCATGCAAACATGAGCGGCAGGGAAGATCTGATCCACGGCTCACAGTTTGCAGACCTCTGCTCTTAAATGTCAAAAGACAGTATTATGAAACAAGTCTCCAGTTTAGCATCCATTTGGTCAGTTACACTGATGTTTCCTTTTATTTATTCACCACGTAAGTCAAGCTTTTACTGGACACATCACAGAGAAGACATTCCGCAGATCTTGGTTTTCACTTCTAACCCATTGTGCCAAAATATGCAAATATTTTCTTCCAAGCTATAGTACCTATGGTGAAAACCAGAAAGTTTGTATATGGCTTTGAAATGAGTGAACTCTGACCTCACACAGGAGACCTGGGATTCACTGTGCCGAGTAATAAGCAGATAAAGTAGCCCTGAACATTTCTGCCCATCGCGGTAGGCTTCTCATGCGGAAATGAGAGCAGCAGTCCACAGGCCCACTTGCAGAAAGATTTTCACCAGACAAGAGGCAAATCAGGGGACAGGAATCATGAGGAGATGAATATGAATAGAGGGCCTTCCTCACAGCTTCATTAGGCTTCAGGCAAGAGCTGCCGCTTCTGCGGCTTGGAGCTTGGCTTTCCAGGTCTTTGTGGGGGGTAAAATGCACGACGGACAGTATAATCCCTCAGAATCCATGCTGAGACTGGGACCCTGCAAGAGCAGCAGAGACACCTGAGTTGTGTTCACCAAAAGAGTTAATTACCTCCAAGCTCTATGAGCTTAGATGCTTTGACCTACCACTCTTCCACACCCAATAATTTACTTCACCTTTCTACACAGTCAGGGGATCTAGTTTGAGTCCCAGCCTCAGCATTTACTCACTGGGTAATTCCTCGGCAGGTAATTTAACCACCCAACCTTAGTTTGCTTATTTGTAAAACTGGGACAATGGTAGCATTGACATCACAGGGCTGACGCAAAGAGGAAAATATGAACTGGTGATGGTATATGGCCTAGGGTTGTCTGGCATATAACACACACTTAACTCATGCAATACCTTCTTTCCTTCTTGAACTTTGACTGTGAAGTAAGTAATTAACTTCTGCCTCCTCCCCCAGCTTCTCCCTTTTCCAACATTTCCACCCATACATTTAGCTGAGGAGAGTATTTCTCTCCCTAGTCAAATACTTTTTCCTGTTTCGAACTTTTCTTGTCCCCGTTTTCCTCCAACGATAGTCACAGTTAAAATTTTGAACACTGAGCCATATGCATTGCTCCCATTTTATCTGAACACTCACATATATTTCTCCCCAGCTCAGAGAATCTTCACGTTTCATCTCTGCCCCTGGAGGTGAGCCGTGGAATCTTGATATTGCTGGGTATTTGCTGGAGCAGGTGCACTCACCTGAACATGCAACTGCGTAGGGATGGCAATTGATATCAGTATTTACCTTCACATAGCACTTCTCCATCTCACTAGAGCTTGGACTTCAATTTACTTACACCTTATGAAATTCAGTCAAAACTGAACAGTCAATTTTAAAATGTCTCTAAGCAACAAAATGCTTTCAGGGCGACTGTAACATTGCCATCTGGGTCTGAAAAAGCCCTGCTCTGACTTGCCCGTATACACAGAGTTTCAAGTCAAATGACAAACAGGGGTTTTGCCTTCCTCGCTCTCCTTTCTCCTAGGGGTGTGTGCGCACACACATGCACACACATGCACACATTCTTAATCAGAACACACTCCAATACTCATGCAGGCAGTCATGATCAATAACAGATCATAAAATTATTAAAAAAAAAAAAATGGGCAGAATAAAACTAAAAAAAAAAAAAAGCCACCATTGGTAAGTTGTTTCCGACTCATAGCCACCCTATAGGACAGAGTGGAACTGCCTCATAGGGCTTCCAAGGAACAGCTGGCAGATTCAAACTGCTGACCTTTCAGTTAGCAGCCATAGCTCTTAACCACTGCACCGCATAGCCACTCTGGAATTACTCAGTTGTGGCCAAAATTCCAATTAGCTCCAAAGGTAACATTATTGTAATAATTAATGCTAATACTTATTGTATTAGGCTTTTAGCAAAGGATAAAATTATACGATTTCAATATAGTGCAATTAAAAACAAGAAATTTGGATACATTTCATACACACGTGTATATGCACATGCATACACACGTGTGTTTTAAATTCTTCTGAAGACGTGGAAAACACCTTATTGCAAACTTCACGGGACAAGAACTGAATGGCTAATTTCCCTCTGTCTTTCAAATCTGTTGTTAGGTGCTATTGAGACAGATCCAACTCATAGCGACTCTGTGCACAACACAATGAAACACTGCCTGGTCCTGTACCATCCTCACAATCTCTGCTGTGTTTGAGCCCATCCTTGCAGCCACTGTGTCAAACCATTTTGTTGAGGGTATTCTTCTCTTTCACTGACCCTTAACTTTACCAAGCACGATGTCTCTCTCCAGGGACTAGTCCCTCTAATCTTCCTTAAAATCTTTGTAGTTTCATTTAATGGCACCCGCATCTACTCAGATCTTCAAGTCAGAAACTTCAGAGCTATTGATAAGTCTCTCCTTTTCCCTTCACATTAAGTCTAAGTCCAGGTAATTCCAATAATAACAGTAATTTATAAGATATAGAGTACCCACTACGTGCTAGACGTTGTTCTAACTACCTTGCATACATTAACTCACTAATACAGCATCCTTATAACATAGGAACTGTGAGTATTCCTTTTTTACAAAAAAGGAAACTGAGACACAGATAGGTTAGGTGACTTTTTCAAGGTCACGTGTTGGTAAACACCAGAGACAGGCTCTGAACACAGGTAATTTTATTCTCGAGTCAAGTCTAAGTGCTACACAGTACTGCTTTTTAATCCTGGCCCTTGTCCAACTGCAATCTCTCTCCTAACCGCCATCGTTTGTTACCCAGATCAAGACAATGACTTAGCTGGTCTTAAGCATGCACTCTTACCCTCTGTAAACCATTGTCCACACAGAAGACCAGCTGCTCTTTTGAAAATTCAAATCTTATCTCCTCAGAGTTTTCCTCTCCATAGGTTATCTTTCTTCTTAGTATAAATCCCAAACTCCTTGTCATGGCCCACACCATCTGGCCTAAGTGGAGCCGGCCTATTCTTTCCAGAGTTTTCCTATATCCTCTTCCCCTTGCTCCATTTCCTCTAGCTGGTCTTCTTTCATTTCTTCAACAAGTCTAGCACTATGCTGCCTTAGGGGCTTTGCCAATGCCATCTCTTCTGCCTAGAAGACTCTGTCTCTGTTCCTGAGAGGAACTGTTTCTTCCCACTCTTCAGATTCAATTCGATCTCTTCTGACCACCCGTCTAAACGACCCCTCCAAATCATGGCCCCATGTGTTTGCTTTTTCATTGTAGAACACTAATTTTTTTCCTGTATATTGTTTATAAATGTTTAATATTATTAAATTATTATTAAACAAGCATTTGCATGTTTATATATTTATTTTAATTTTGCCAGGCACACTGTAAGTTCTATGAGGGCCAAGATCACTCAGGGGTGTACACCATTATATATTTAAGAGTAGTCACTTGATAAATATTTGATAACTGAATGAGACCCTGGGGGTGTACAATGTTATTTTAGGGAAAGTTGTCATATCTTAAATTCGAGTAAAAAAAATTGGGGTAGATTAACTGCTCACCATTATCCAGGGCCCTATAATAGCAACACATTGTGAATGCTGTATAGATCTTCCAGGACATGTATGGGCGTGAAAGGGGACACATTAATAACTACAGTAAGAGCACAGATGTATCCCAGGACACTAAACCAGAGTGGAAATGTAGGCCTTGGTAATGTCAGAAGATCTGGAGTCTAATGCCTCCAAAAGTTAACATTAATCTTTTATGGAGAAGATACCAAAGTGAATGAGACATGATCTTTGAGGAGAACCTATCCTCCCTCCTCTCCCTCATGGTAAAAACTTGTATCAGGTGCTGAAGGGACTGATAAATTTTAACATCTACCAAGCGCCACACACTGTGTTCAATATTCCACATGTTATTTAGCTTGATGTTCATAACACTAGTTTTCTTCATTTAATTCAACCTTTGCAACCCTAACGCAAATGGAGACAGTGGGGCCAAGAGAGATTAATTTAAACTGATTACCTAAGTGTCATGGATTGAACTGTGTCCCCCCAAAATATGTGTCAACTTGTTTAGGCCATGATTCCCAGTATAGTGTAGTTGTCCTCCATTTTGTGATTGTAATTTCATGCTGAGAGGATTAGGGTGGGCTTCTAACACCACCCTTACTCAGATCACCTCCCTGACCCAAGGTAAAGGAAGTTTCCCTGGGGTGTGGCCTGTACCACCTTTTATCTCCAAAGAGATAAAAGGAAAGGGAAGCAAGTGGAGAGTTGGGGACCTCATACCACCAAGAAAGCAGCACCAGGAGCAGAGCGCTTCCTTTGGGCATGGGGTTCCTGCACCTGAGCAGCTCCTCAACCAGGGAAAGACTGAGGGCAAGGACCTTCCTCCAGAGCCGCCAATAGAGAGAGAAAGCCTTCCCCTGGAGCTGACGCTCTGAATTTGGACTTGTAACCTACCAGACTGTGAGAAAATAAATTTTTCTTTCTTAAAGCCATCCACTTGTGGAATTTCTATTATGGCAACACTAGATGACTAAGACACCAAGGTTACAGATAGTAAATGGCAGACCTGGGCTTTGAAACCAAGTCTGTCTGACTGCAAATCCTGTAGTCTTTGAACCAAACAATACTTATTCTAGGCATTTCTGTTTCTTCATCTGTTTAATAAAGACATTGAAATAGAGACTCACTGATGTTCCTCAGACCTCTAGCATTCGGTGACTGAACCCAGGAAATGTGTGTGAAGTGACTTGAAGTAGTTGGACTTGGGGGGTGTTTAAATCCTCAGTCTTAATAATATATCGATTTAGTTTTTGGCACTTAATTAAAAGCGGCAAAATTGGGTTCAATGGCTTTGAATCAGCTATTGTACTCTTGGCCATTTTTAAGCAGAAAGACTTGACTGGCTTTGTCAATAAAGTACTGACTGTGATGTAAAATTTTCAAGAAAAATTGGTTGTTAAATATTAGCTTACCAAAGGCTTCAATCAATAGTAGGTTATGTGCCTTGTCCATTTCCAAACATAAATTCTGCTTAGAGGAGAACCACTTTAGCCTGCCAAACAGAGGGAAGAAAATCAATGTGTGGTTACTAATGTTTGTTATTGCTTGTGTAGCATGTGATGTAGGTTTTCAACGCATTAATCTGTTTTTATTTTATTTTCTTCTCAGATAAAATAGTGTATTAAAAAGATATCGCCCTGGTGTCCTGCTAAAGTAATGCTTTTTCCCTCCAGTGTTTAAAGCTCCCATGGATCTTCACTCTGAGGCATTTTGTTTTTCTTCACCTAAGAGGCAGGAATTGTACCCTTACTTCATTCTCTTGCAGTGATTTTTCCCTTGGACAGCTTGTCAAGCCTGACTATGTACTACCGCTCCGTTATAATCCAGCCAAGGAGAAATCTCTGTCTTTCCTCTGGAAAACAACCTTTCCTTTTTTGATATGATCTAAAGTCTGTGTTGTTTTTTAGGTTTTAAAGTCTGTGTTATATGGTGCTTAACCAGTTGGAAGGTATTAGAAAATGGCACTTGTGATAGTTCCAGCATAAAAGTATCAAATGATAAACTAGCTACTTACTCTAACTGTTGGAGGATGAGTATCGGGTCAAATGCTGCCACTAAGGCCTTGGGCAAGGTGGCTCAAAAAAAGAAAAAATGCACTATGGGTGACACATTTTAATCCCTCAGTTGACGAAATGTAGAGAGTTTGAGAGATGAAGGAAAACAGAACTAGGTTTAAATCCCACCTCGCCCGCTTTGGCCAGGTGATAATTACTTAACCTCTATGAGTTTCATTTTTCTCATCTATAAAATTGGGATATTCGACCTACCTCATAGGGTTCTACTAAGTATTGATTAGGTAGTCTAGGTAAGGTGCAAGCACAATGCCTGGGACACAGTAAGTTCTCAGGATGTGTTTCTTCCAGCACTCCCCTCAGGATGCCCCTTGCCAGGCACTCTAACCCAGAGCCCTTACTACCTTGTGGTTCTCCAGAACCTCCGACTGCAGCACACCCAGGTCAGCTTGTCTCCTTGAGAGCTTCCTTATCCTCGCCAAAACTCACACTGCCTTGCTGCATTTAAATGGGAAGAAAGAAATCTGACTTTCGCGTTAGTGTTATTGTCACTAAGATGAGAGCAACTTTAATCCTACATTTAGCATTCCTTATCCTCTCTCTCTGAACCACCCAAGCCTGGAGAAGCCTTGTGCACACCTACCCAATGGGGAACAGTTTTAGGGATCATATCCGATTCCTCTTTTCACTCGTTCATGTCCTCCTAAAGATAATTCATAATAACCTTGAGAGTTTGGTGTTATTATTCACAGGTATAGGTGAGGCAAATAGAAACAGAAACACAGTAAGTTTAATTAACTTGTGCAAGTTCACACAGGTTGTGAATTTTACAGCCGGTCTTCAAATTCCATCCATCCAAGCCCACACTATTAACCACCATGCTAGGAAGACAGGTGATGTGTTTGGATAGCCAGGTGAGAGCTAAGAGCCACATAGGGTAATATAGATCATAGCCAGCCACTTCTCTCTCTTGCCATCTGCCTTCCCTCAAGTCGAGCATATTCTCTCTGGTTGTGCAACAGTGCAGATGTACAATGTACCTGAGCAGCCTCCTTTGCTTCTCAGTCTCCAGGAGCTATGAAGTTCTCCAGCTGAGCTCTTCATCTGGGTGGCCAAGTATAATTTGGGGGAAGGAAATAGAACATTCACTTAAGACTTGATTACAATTTTTTCTTTTCTTTATAATCCAGCTTTACTGAGGGACCCTGTACTTTAGCTAATAAGACAGATACTGGAATTTAGTTAGCTAGAACTCCTCGG